>NC_092814.1:384173902-384475777 GCF_023375885.2 Dermacentor andersoni | reverse complement strand
GTTGCATCGATTTTGAGGAGTTGTGTGGCAGATGCAAGTGCATCTACTATTAGTAAACTACCTTTAGTTACAATTGTAAAAATTTTCAGCAGCATGCTTGACGAGCATTGTGACTCATCATCAATTGGGTATAGGCCTGCACCATTGTAAATAGATTGAGTATGGGTTTTTATCTAAAGCCACTTCATGCCTAAGCTACAGTAGGCTCTCTAACCTGGACAGATGGAAATTTGGCCCTTCTGTGCAGTAGCTCTCTGAGTAATGTTATGTGCCATACTTGGGTGCTTTAATTTGCAAACATAGCTTCACTGTAAGATGTTGAGCATAATCTTAAATTCTTTTGTAGCTGGTGTTTCTGTGTTCATTGCTTACCAAAACTGCAATACGGGCATTGACACCAACAGTGTGATGGAAAGGGGAAGTTTCGCCATACGACGCTGCCATTTCTAAGCAGATACTGACCTGTTCGCATTTTATTTGCACTACATGACTGCTTGTGAATCACATGCAAGCTGCGAGTGGACGTGACTGGTGTTGCCTGAATAGAACTTTGTTCTGTCTAAGTCTACCTGAAAGCCTCAGTAGTTTCTATTTTCTTTTCTTTTGCTTGATGCTCGAAATGAGACTCAGCCTGCGCTTTGACTTTCTTGGTGCAACACAGTCTTATGGCCCAGCATCGAAATGGAATCGTGATATAGTGCTTAGCCAAGAGACCTACTTGTTTGAGTCGCATTAGAAAGGTCAAGAGTGAGAAGAACATGAATATTCAAAGGGTTCAATTTTTCCTTATTTACAACCATATGAAGGAAACAGGCAGTGAAGCCAGCAATAGCATGGGGCTAATTTATTGTTATATGTATTTGAAGTCAAAATGAAAGTGGATGAAAAGATGACTTGCTGCAGATGGGAGCCAAACTGACATCTTGCACATTACGCGTGCAATGCTCTACTGAAATAAGTTACCATGGAGGCCATGAGGCCGGACAGTTACAAGTGCTTGTATGAGTCTATGAGTCACGAGCACTGTGACTTGTCACTCTAAAGAACAAGTGTGGCAGTGCTGTGGGTATGCCTTGGGGCGATCTTTGTGTGCGAGTGCATTTGGTTGGCTGTGCTGCCTTCCCTTCGCGAATCTCTCCAGCTTCGCACATCTGCTGTGTTTCCAGGCAGAGTCAGCAAAAACCCAGCTTGAGTGCCTGCCGCTGGAGTCCGTGGTGCAGGTGACGGGCCGGGTGGTGTGCAGGCCTTCCAACCAGTGCAACCCGGTCAGTACTGCAGGCCATCCACACCATTTTTTCTTACTCTTTTCTTTTCTTATGCTATTGTTTATTATGAAAATAATCACATCTTGTATGGCATTCACAGAAAGTGCTTGGACGGCAACAACATTGCACAGCTGAGCTATATTGTCATTTGCTGTAATACACGCAGGGCTAAGAATTGCAGCATATTAGAAGCAGAGTAGCAGTTTCTGAAAACAAAGCAGTGGAAATACAGCTGGTTGTATCGGAATAGAAAATTGTGTGAGTTGGTGCGCATCCATTGTGTGGAGAATGTGCAGATGTTTGTTTTTGTCGATTAAAACAAACACATGTGGCATGATACTTGTGCAAAGATAGGAAACACATCGTTTCTTATTAAATTTTTTTTTTGCTATTACAAGCATACAGTGTTTTTTTAGCTGCACCAAATTTTTAAAATGACAAGAATATAAATCACGGTTGTGTTATGTTTACCATTCGAGTGTACAGATTGGCAGCCTCTAGATGTGGAGCATTTTGCGCTATTACATGCATAATTAGCAAAGTTATGGTAATTAACTTTAGAATTATCAACTCTAGGTGGCTGCAGCAAATGAGTACTTTGGGGCCTGTCCTCGACACTACCGTATTTACACGATTGTTAGTCGACTCGAATGTAAGTCCCATATCGTGTGTGACAGGGAAAAAAAAAGGGAAGAGCATACCCTAGGGCGCATTAGGTAATGAAAATTTATTAGTAGTTGGCATGGTCACTGGACTACTCGTCTTCACTTGTGCCATCGTCCTCACTAGTGCTGCCATCGTCATCGCTGCTACAGTCCCACAGCATATCGTCGTCCAGCGAAATTTCACATTTGGCAAACGACCGCACCACAACATCTTGTGGAACAATAGCCCACGCCGAATGCACCCAACCACACGCAGCTGTTAGGGAGGCTCTTTTGACAGGTCCGGTTGGCGTAAGTTCATGGTCTTGTGCCACCAGCCACTTGTACTCATGGCGGAGCAGGTCCTGAAAAGGCAAAGATCCGGGCTTGTTTCATGACCATGTCGCACTTCACTGGCAAGGATCGATCACGCATTTCAGCGACATACGCTGCAAGCTTTGCCTGGGGGGACTTTGGCTTGGGGGAAATTCTCCGCGTGCCGTCACAGGTGAAAATTTTCCTTCGCTGCAGTCGCCACTCTCGCACCACCCATTCAGAAACATCGGACTTGCGGCCCGCTGTGCAGTGATTTGTTTCTTCGGCATAAAGGCTGGCAGCCCTCTTGAACGCTGCTGTGAACGAGCGCCAAATGTTTAGTGGGCCTGGAGCACTGAGGACGACTGAGGAAGCATGGAAGTAGCATGTAGTCAGCAGTCGAGTCAGATGCTTCAAACTAAGAGCTACAGGCATGGACGAACGAAAACTAAGGAAAGGCCCTACCCCCTCCACGCACTAGGACAAAAGTGTGGAGGAAATTATATAGTAGGTTCTCCTTTTTTTCCCTTTTTTTGCTTTTGCTATAGCGGCTATGCTTTCGGGCCACAATGGTGGCTTTGTTAATAGTTCTGTACACTCACACGTGTTGCTCCATTGGTTTTGTACCGTGGCAAAGGCGCAAAGGGCAGATTTTCATTAGTCATTGTTTTGTTGTGCTGTGTTATCTGGATTGTGCTCTCCCGGATGTTGCTGTGGCCAGGTGGTACAGGAGGAACTAAAGCTCGTGAAATGAACGCGCAGGCAATGCTGTACGCAAAGTACTGCGCCACGGCAATGGCAACGGATGAAGGACTATCGGTGGGAAATTTTCCCCTGTTCGATGGAGTCATGCTAACTTGCCATCGCAGGCCGAAACTGATGCGTTTCAGAATCTGTACAATGAACGCCATGCAGGTCAGTGATTCCTGCTTTTGACAGCGCATGGTGAATTTGCGGCACGTATATGTACGTTGAGCAAGAATGCATAGTCCTGGTTTTAGAACATTTGTGCTCAGTAACAACTTGCTTTTGTACATATTAAAACACATGTTGCTTAACTGTTCCTTGTTTCTCGCAGTACTCGTGACAGCACGAAGTCTTTTAAGCAGAGCGCGTTCGAGGTTCATGCACACCTGCACAGGTGTACCACAGTACATGTGCTGATACATATTTTGCTGCTCTCAACACCGGGCGCCGGCCAGTGGATGCTTCATCCGGGAAGATGGGAAAGAAGCGGCTCTTTTGACTTAAGGAACGAATCCTCCCTACCACAGGCATATTATCGTGCTCGTGGAAGCACAGGGAAATGAAGGCTAGCGGATGTGCTGCAAGAGTGAGCAAGGCTCCACAGAACGTACGCCTGCAAACACATCAAACGGCTGTTCCACGGTCGCACGTAGGCCGGTTCTACATGCGCACTGTTCTGCACCGGGCGCCGGCTATCGCAAAACTTGGGTTCCGTGAAGCTTCACTTACTGTGGGAAGAAGGCACTTCAGGACACCTCAGTGAATCTAAGCGTGGAGTCAGAAATGACATTCTGCCTCCTTGCTGGCGCGCTGTCGTAGTGATGCGCAGCCGCCCGAACAACGATTCATCAAGCCACAGCAAGAATGTGTTTGTGCTCATAAACTCCAAATGGATCACAAATGGGTCGGTGTCGTACATGTCTCCAGTGCATTCTTGCAGTGCAGTGAGAATGCGAACATTTTCTTCGTATTGCAAGACTTCTAGCTCGCAAGTCCGTCTGATAGCCCCAGGAATCCCAAGCAGAGAAAAGCAAATAGAAGGCAGCGATAAAGGTGACCTTTTGAATAACACGCAAGAACTGGGCAGCGGCGGGTACCTGCGACTGGCTGTTCAGTTGGCTGGCCTTATAAAGCATGTTTATTTTCATAAAAGCCAGTAAAAGCAGCTGATTCAACCTCGCGGTCCAGTCTGCGAAGTTCATTATGAACTTCTTTCAACATGACTTCAGCGACGGTAATGCAATGAGATATCGCGATTGCATCCTTTTGTTTAGTATTGCGGAGCGTGCGCATCCGAGCAGCCTGGTTGCACCCAGCGCAGCTTGGTTTCGCGAGAAATGTAAACAAAAGAGGAGAACTGGCCCGATATGATGGTGGAGCAACGCCAACTTCTGGTTTCACTTAGCTTCAAAAAGAGTGACGTCAGGGCCCCTCCTCAGTTTTCCTTTCTCCATGGCTACAGGGAAAGAGAAACATATGAGCAGCGTCTGCTCTTCCATGAACTATTTATACTCCCTGCAAGTGCCGCCGTTCTGGAGGTGCTGCCGCGAATGGAACAGAGGCACTTCCATCAACTATTGACATCCCCCCATGAGTATTTTGTGTGCTGTAAAACTCTAAAAAATGTTGAAAAACCCTTCTGAAAAGTGAACAAACGCGCGGGATAGCGAAAACTACGGGTAGGGCCATAGAGCAAACTATAAAATTGTAACTACGTTGTAGCTCCCCTGATATGTTGTTGGTCTCGCTTTTTTGGCGGTGCCATGTTGTTGTTTCGATTGTAAGTTGACCCCCTACCCCCCCCCCCCAAACACACACACTTCAGATTTTCACATAAAAAAAGTAGGTTGACTTACATTCGTGTAAATATGGTACCTATCCTAACGATCAAAGTTTGGATAGCCATGTTCATGTGGGAGCTACACAAACAATTAGTTCTCCTTGGAAGGCTCCTTAAAACCGAAACTGGCTGGCAAAAGAGCGCCTGTGTCGTCGATGTTGCCCCCCCCCCCCCCCCGCCTGCCTTTCGCCACGTGTATAGTCTGGTACAACTTTAGAAAAAAGGGGAGGCCCCGCCCAGATGACTGAAGCGCGACAGCTGATCGCCTCCGCAACTAAAATTGTCCTGCTCAAAAAATTTTGCTCCTGAAATGCGTAATTCTTGGTATAAATAAAGACTTTTGTATCTGATGACTGGTTTAGTGGAGCTCTCATGTGCTACAGCACTTGCCGGATCACGTGAGAAAAATAACCCTGTACCTTCTGCAATGCTGCCTATCATCTGCTCTTCAGCTTCATCGAAAGTTACAAAAGTAGAAAGAACAGCTCTGCATGGCTTTTGCCCTGGTTTACATGTACTTGGCACATTTACTACTTCCTTTCCGAGTTTAAAATGAATCAGTTGCTATTGAAAAAGTACAGTGAAACCTCGTTAAACCATAGTCCACCGGAGCTCGTAAAAACTATGTACTAACTAGTAGTGCTGCTTAACCGAAATAGCATGAAACTGCCCACTTACCTGTCAAAAACGGAACTCAAAGAGAGTGCAATGAAAGGGGAAAAAAATATGCAGTATATTTATTCACTTCACACGAAAAAAGTGTTATTTTCGTTTGATGCCACGCCGGCCTAGCAGCGATGATAGTGGCCTCAAACTTATCGAAGTTGCGAGATAGCTTTTCAGCCAGCCCCTTTTCGGCAAACACTCGCATGGCAGATTTATCGTTGGCATTACATATTCTCCGTGCACAGGCGCGGTAGCGCTGCAGAAGTCGCAGGGCGCCTTTTCCATTGTGGGGTGCTGTTCTCGTCACAATGATTGCATTCATGAAGCTTACATAATGCGCAGCTCCTGCCATTGTCGGGCCTGAATCCCCCGTGCTGTCGCTTTCCGTGTTGTCCTCATCACTGTTGCTAGTCGATACTTTGGCAACAGCAGAGGCAACGAGGGCGAAAAGTCGAACCTCGTAGCCGACATCTCTTCACGGTCGCAGCAGCGCTGCCGAGCAACTTCTTCGCATTACAAATGCCACACACCATAATCAACAGCAGATCCCTGTTGCGTTCCAGCGCCGACTTCTTCATGTCACGTTCGATAGCATGAACAATGTCTAATTTTTCTTCTATGCTGAGCCACCGGCGTCTTTTTTATGCGAGCTTCAGCATGATGCAAGTCCTTGATTGCACGACGCCACAATGCTGTCTGGCACGGCGCTGAAATGATGTGGCTTCACGTGCAAACGCACAGGGCACTTGGAGGCCGTTGTTCTGATCTCCGAGGCTTGTTGTTCTGCCGGGCCGCCCGGTGGAGACGACGCACCGCCGTGCTTGCACGACAAAAAGTGGAAACACTACGTGTTAACTGATACGTACACAATAAGCTGGTACGGTTTATGCGGATACAAAACAGATTACGTTCAATGGCCTCTGAGTCGGGGATTTGACTTCACTACTTTTAAAATGAAACTACTGTTTAAGCGGGTATGGTTTAACGAGGTTTTACTGCACTTATAAAAAACAATGCATTTATCGCAACCATCACAAACCTGGGGTGAGAATACGGTCGAGGCAGGAAAGGTACAAAAATGCTTCATTCATCATTTTAAATAAATACTCTTGGTTTTAAATAGCATAAAATTTATATGTATATGTTTTTTGGCTTTGTGTTTTTCCACACTTCCAAGAATGTGATAGGCTTTTTTTTCCTTTACACATTTTTTTTTGCAAGCCTGCTTCTCGCCAGTTCGCGCAAGGCATTCCGTACGAGTTTGCTGCCATGGAGCCCAGCGAGGTGACATCGGAATGCGATCCTTTGTTGCCGAATGAGCCTTGTGTTGCCTCGATGTCCACACCACCAAGGAGCCTTGACAAGAGCAACAGCGGCCACGTCCTGACTAGCGATTCACGCAACATGATTTTCCACTGCTACACGTATTGGCGTAACAGGGAGCCTGAACGCAGTGTGGAGGACACAACCAAGCTTGTCGCCGGGATGCTCGGTGTCAGCTAAAGCAGTGTTCAGGGTGAAGAGGGAGATCAAAGCTTCACATATTTCGGGTGTCAAACTGTCGACGCCCTCGCGAAAGCGCCCACGAACTGCGGAGAAAAGAAGACGCAGCACGAAGTATGACAGCTTCACGTTGTGCGCGCTGAGGTCATGTGTGCACTATTTCTTTCGCCTCAATGAGATACTGACAGTCGAGAAGATGGTAACTAACGAGTTCTCGAAGCGTACGGATCTCCCATCACTGAAGTTGTGTACTGTGCGTTGTCTGCTTGTCGAGATCTGATTCAAGCACGAGAAGAGGAGCCGCGATTCGCGGCTTATCGACCGGGATGACATCGCCGCTATCTTCGTGACGGGGAGCGCTACCGGGCGGAAGGCCGAAAGATCTTTTTCCTGGACGAAACACTGCTGACGGCGGGACACACTCGGTCAATCGTGTGGACAGACACCGTGGTGCAGAAGCGCGGACGCCTGTATGCCCGAGCAAATGGCTTTTTGACGGGATTGAAACAAGCTTCTGTAAAAGGCCAGCGCCCGATTTTGACGCACATCGGCAGCGAGGATGGCTTCGTCGACGGCTGCTTGTATGTGTTTAGAGGCCAAAAAACAGCAGACCACCACAAAAATGGACAGCAATCGCTTCGAGGTATGGTTCAATGACGTTCTGCAGAAGTTGCCAGCTGGTAGCGTCATTGTTTTGGACATGTTTTTGGACCCCTGTTAAGTAAATAATTTTTAGTGATTCATTCTCATGCATAGTATGTGTTTAGCAATATTTATGTAGTATGTATTTTGTTGCATTTAGTAGTTTTTTTCTTTTTACACAGTGATTTTGATGATAGTGCCGCTTGCTCGGTTCCTTCCTGAGTGTTGTTTCCTTTTCTATTCTTCGTCTATCTTCCTCTTTCCCTCTTTTGCATGATGAAGAGTTCCTCACACTTTGTTTGCCCCCGCCTTATGTAATGCCTCCGGGCCTTTAAGACTTCAATAAATGAAATGTGCCTTGCCATACCTGGTGAGAAGAGAAATTGCCGACGACAACTTGGAAGAAAGAAAGAACACAGGAGTGGCTCAGAAGCAAAAACATCGCCTACAGTGAAAGGATGGTGAAAAACCAGCTGCTTGAGACGGTGGCATCTGTAAAGTCACGCTTTCTGAGCTACATTTTTTTTTTCTTATTAAAGCATGGCAAATGAGAAAATGCCTTTGACAAGTTGAAATGGTAGAGGCAGCTTTTTACCATGATTATGTGCACACAGGAAAAGCCATTCTATCAAAAATTAATGCAACTAGTTTGGCAGCTCTTTTTACTACGATGTACATACATTGTATTGAAAAATTCCTGAAAATAGTTTGACAATTTTTGTTCCACATGCTGTATGAAGCCAGCTCCCTTTATTTATAAGTTATTTGAGGTAATATTGAGACCACATGATGTACAGCTGTACGTTTGGCACTGGGCCAAGAACGGCACCAAAAGCTCAAATGGCTCTTCAACCACTGTTGAGGCCTGTGGTGGTTGCTTAGTGGCTATGGTGTTAGGCTGCTAAGCACGAGGTCGCGGGATCGAATCCCAGCCAGGGCGGCCGCATTTCGATGGGGGCGATATGCGAAAACACCTGTGTACTTAGATTTAGGTGCATGTTAAAGTAAAGCCCCTCCATACACGTTTCCGCCAACCAGGTTAAGTACCGCCAACTTGCCCTCCTCCTCCACGCTCCTCTCCCACTCACCCCCTTAGCTTCTGGCGCCAAGCGGAATTTACGTAGCTGCAGCTTCCTGTTCCGAGTGGAAGTGACGTTTTGTTTTTTAGCATTGTTTACTTTCGTGTCGCTGGAGAGGCTTTAATTGCACCAGCTGCGGTTGAAACCGTGAATGCGATTCCATCCAAGAACCACCGCCTATTGTAACCAGCGATCTGCTCGTGTTCGCTGCTTCGCGTCAACCTGCGACTGGTTGTGGCACGAGCGACAACGTACAGTGGAATGTAGTGCCTGGGTGCTTGGAGACCACTGCCGTTTTTCGTGCATTTGGAAAACAGTGACCGCGAACTACTACTTCAGCGGAATACAACAGCTTGTCCCCTTTGCATTCTTCTTATGGTGACTGCCACAGCTCTGCTAAGCACGCGCGGGCGTCTCACCATCGTCTAACAGCAGTCAAAGCGGAAATTCCCACAGCGCAACTCCAGGAAGCGGAAACGCTGGAACCGGAAATTTTTAAACCGGAAATGCCGGAACCGGAATTGGTGTGAGGGGAAAAGGCGGCGCACAACAAAGGTTGTCGATACTTAAGAAAGCGGCGGTGGCGCGTGGATGCAGGGGCTTTATGTTAAAGAACCCCAGGTGGTCAAAATTTCTGGAGTCCCCCACTACGGCATGCCTCATAATCAGAAAGTGGTTTAGGCACGTAAAACCCCGTAATTTAATTTTTAACCACTGTTGAGCGGAAGATGTTGGTGGCAGGGAATGTGTTATGTAGAGCTGACAGTCATCATCATCATCTATGTTTATGTCCACTGCAGGACGAAGGAGGCTCTCAGTGATCTCCAATTGCCCCGGTCATGCACTATCTGATTCCAACTTGCACCTGGAAGTTTCCTAATTTCATCACCCCACCTGCTTTTCTGCCGTCCTTGACTGCGCTTCCCTTCCTTTGGCACCCTCTGTAACTCTAATGGTCCACTGTTTATCTGCCCTGAGCATTACATGGCCTGTCCAGCTAAATTTTTTTTTCCCATAATGTTAACTAGTACATTGGCTATCCTTGTTCTCTCTCTGATCCCCACCGCTCTTTTCTTGTCTCTTAGCGTTATGCGTGAAATTTTTCGTTCCATCGCTCTTGGCACGGTCCTTAACTTGTTCTCGAGTTTCTTTGTTAACCTCCAAGTTTCGGCCCCATATGTTAGCACCGGTAGAATGCAATGATTGCACACTTCTGTTTTCAATGACAGCTCCCAGTCAGGATTTAGTCATGCCTGCTGTGTGCATTCGAACCCATTTTTCTTCTGTAAATTTCCTTTTCATTATCAAAAACCTCATTAATTGACCTGATAAACAATTTCCTGCACAGGCTCCAGAGGCTGACTGGCAATCACAAATTCTTGTTTCTTTGCCAGGCTATTGAATACTATTACCTTTGTCATCTGCATAAGTATCTTCAACCTTACTCTTACACTTTCTTGGTTAAAGTCCTCAGTCATTTGTTGCAATTCATCCTCAGTGTTGCTGAACAGGACAGTGTTGTGCAAACCGAAAATTGTTGAGATATTTGCCGTTGATCCTCACTCCTAAGACTTCCCAGTCTAATAGCTTGAATACTTCTTCCAAGCATGCAGTGAACAGCATTGTAGAGATTGTCTCCTTGTCAGACTCCTTTCTTGTTAGGTGATTTGCTACTTTTCTTGTGGAGAAGCAGTGTAGCTGTGGAATCTTTGTACCGTATTTACTCGAATCTAGGCCGACCCCCTAAAGTCCGAAGCCAACAACCAAAAAAATATTTTACCTCGAATGTAGGCCGAACAAAAAGGCGAGGACAGCATTCACAAAATGCAAACAGCATTTATTGAATCTTAACGTGCAGAGCTCATTCAATGTCGTCGTCGCTGCTAGTCTCGTCGCTGTGTTCCTTGTCACTGTCACCTTCAAACAGTGCACTATCTTCGGTACCGTCAAGCGCATTAGATATGCTGCACTTTTTAAAGGCACGCACGATCAAAGTACCTGGGATGTCGTCCCACGCTGCAGCTACCGAACAAAGTCGACCAAAACTGTCTCCACTTCGGGGTGACGGCCTTTCTTTGGTCCGCTAAATGCCATGCTCGTTGCGGCGCACGCAGAAAGCTGCTGTCGTCCCCTCCAACGACAGACATTTTTCTCATCGACGCCAAAGTCCCACCCGGCTTGAAGGTTCGACAATGCCTCTGCGGCTATCACAACTTTTTGCTTGAAAGCTGCACTGCAGTGGCATCTCCTGCTTGGTGCCATCGCGATAACACCACGCCACACACCGATACGGCTGACACGACACAGGTCAAAATGGCGACCTCGCTTGTGTACGGTTGGCTACTGGCACGGCTAGTAGCGGCTGCGATACTGACTTCTCTAGATGGCGCTAGCTATGCACCATATTTAGCAGTTTCAATGAAAAACTGGCGCCTAGAAATCCTCGAATCTAAGCCGACTCTAGAGTTTGGAATATAGTTATTTGAAAAAAACTTCGGCCTAGATTCGAATAAACATGGTAGATATTTTCCAAGCTATTCACGTATGACTCCTGCACCCCTTGATTATCCAATGCCTCCTTGACTGCTGGTATCTCTACTGAAAGAAAAGCCTCTTTTTAATCTCGCAAATCTATGAAAGCCATATATCTAGATTGATTGCACTCCACAGATTTCTCGGTGAGCTGACTGATGACATGGACGTTATCCATTGTAGAATATTCCTTCCTGAAGCCAACCTGTTCTCTTGGTTGATTGAAGTCAAGTGTTGCCCTGATTATATTAAAAATTACCTTGGTGAATATCTTATAAAATACTGAAAGGAAGCTAATGGGCCTATAATTCTTTGATTCTTTAACATCTCCCTTCTTATGGATTAGGATTGTTTACTTTCTTCTTGTTGATCAGCTCTGACAGTTAGGTTAATCATATCTGTTCGCCTGGGTTCGGCATTTTCACGCTTTGTCTTTTCTTTATTAGGTCCTTTGTTCCTTTTGAAAGCTTACCTACTGGTGGCCTTGGGGCCTTACTTCCCACTTCAAATGCTGCTTCTGAAACCAGCCTCATTACCGTTTCATTCATTACCTCTGTGTTATCCTCATCTTCCTGTTCTAAAGCTGCGTAGTTGGTTGCGAGTACCAGCCTGAATTCGTCTGCTTTTACCTTTACTGTGTCTGGGTTGGCCTGTTTCTTCTTGAATAATTTTTCTCTTTCTTCAAATTGCAAGCAATCCTAGACCTCACTAACCTATGGTCAATGCACTTTACCCTACATAACACTTTTACATCCAGCACTATGCTGGGATCGGCAGAGAGTATAAAATCTATTTCATTTCCTGTTTCTCCATTAAGGCTTTTGCAGGTCCACTCCCTGTTACTGCACTTCCTGAAGAAGGTATTGATTATTTGGAGTCTATTCCTTTCTGTGCAACCAATTCTACCGACATCTCTCCTCTACTATTCCTCGAGTCGATGCCGTAGTTGAAAATTGCTTGTTCTCAGCCTGCCTTTTTCCCACTTATGCCTTGAAATCACCCATAACTACAGTATACTGAGTGTGCACCTTTTCATTCCTAATTCAACATCTTCATAAAACTTGTATTTCTTCATCATCATGACTGGAAGTTGGAGCATAGGCTTGTGCTGTCTTTAATCTATATCTCCTATTTAGCTTTATTATGACAACCATTACCCTCTCATTAATGCTGAAGAATTCATCAATGTTGCCTGCTATGTCCTTATGAATTAGATATCCCACCCCGTGATCTCTCTTATATGGAAGGCCTCTGTAGCAGAGGATGTGGCTGTTAGTCAGTACTGTATAATCCTTACCACTTCTTCTAACCTCGCTAAGGCCAGTAATCTCCCAGGCAATATCTGATACTTCCTCACAGAGCCCTGCTAACCTAGCCTCACTCGAGAGGGTTCGCGTGCTAAACGTTGCCAGGTTCAGTTTCCAGTGGTGGCCTGCCTTGATCCAGAGCTCTTGGCATCCTCTGCTGCATTTCAGGTCTGACCGCCACCTTGGTCAGTTGCTTTGCAGCTGCTGTGGACTGAGTGCCACAAGTTAATTGAAGGAGTTGTGGGAGAGGTAATGGCTGTAAACTGTTCCTGTTCTGTTTCATGTTCTGGTGAGGGAGTGTCTTTGCTGAAGCCTAGTGGGCCTTCCTAATCTGGTTGCACCTGGACTAGTATAGCCCCCACTGGCTTTCAGCATTCTTTTTTTTTTGCTGGTGTCTGGCGCCACTCCAAGCCTGAAAAATCTAGTGGACTGGACGAGCATTCGAACTTACAGCCATCATATTAGAAGTGTGGTGTTCTACCTCCCCTCCATGCCACCGCCACAGACAGCCATTGGTCTACTATTGGTTACAAGATTAGTGCCAAGGGAAGGGAAATGCATTCAGAGGCAGTGGAGGTTTGGGTGGTGGAATGAGATTGTGCTGCCACCATGAAGGCTGAAAGTATTTGACCACCATGGCCATCTCGTTTTCAAATTGAAACCCCGTGCCTCTCTCCACACACCTATGCCACCTGTACCCTGCAGGGGCATCTGTGTCAGCAGGCGTTTTGTGTGTTGCGACACCACGTACCCGAGCACACGAGGGTCGGACCCTCCCATGTGTAGCCGTGCGCGGCTTAGCCGTGACTGGGGAAAGGGGAATCCTGGGGGTTGAGCCGATGCCGGGTGTTCGGACCTTTAAGGCCCCCCAACCAAGGCAACTCTTTGGCCACATAGACGGCACCTTCAGACTGACCCACGTGGGAGAACTGGCAGTTGCCTTTTCCTGTCTGTCTCTACCCTCATCTTTGTCTTTCTCTTCCACTTTTAATTTTTCCTGTCCTCTCATCTTTTCCATTCACTTAGATTTTTCCTGGCGGCAAGGGTTAACCTGGTGTGGCTGTCCTACCTTGGGTATACCATATTAGGTTATAGTAAGAGCATACTGCTTACGCTGTGCAGACTTGTTCACAAGTTCTGCCACGTCCCCTTGTTGGGCTCCGTCGTGGGTGGCAGACGCCGTTTCCGAACAAATCACTCTTTTCTATGGGATCCTCGAACCCTTCTTCAACCGATCGTGCCTCGAAAAGGATACGCACCGATGCAACCTCGCTATTCTTGCCCAAAAACAAAAAAACTTTCCCGAAATTTCACATCCTTCACTGTGAACAATCATCCACAAAAGCAAGAGCAATTTCACCATTCCTTGTGGCCAAGTGCCTAAAAGAGACCATTGGAGCTGGTTATAAAGTAACAAAGATAGCAAGTGGAAATTTACTCCTCAAACTAAAAGACAAGGAACAGTACAACAGACTCGCACACCTCGTAGCCTTTGGTAACGTCCCTGTTTCTGTGAGTGCACACCGAACTATGAACACAGTGAAAGGCGTAGTATCAGATGAAGACTTAATGACATTGAATGAAGAACTCCTGGATGGATGGAAGGATCAAGGCATAATCCATGTGCAGCGCATCAAAATCAGACGGAATGACAACGAAATCCTAACAAAGCATTTGATACTCACTTTCAGCTCGACTACTTTACCAGAGACTCTTGAAACTGGTTATGTAAAACTTCATGTTCGACCCTACATTCCGAACCCGCGATGTTGCTTCAAATGTCAGAGATTTGGTCATGCATCCCAGAGCTGCCGAGGGCAGCTTATGTGTGCAAAGTGCCGCACAACCGTTCACTCTGCTGACGACTGCAATAGTGACGAGATACATCGTGCGAACTGCGACGGCAGTCACCCTGCATACTCCAGCCTGTCCAGCCTGGAAGAAAGAAAAGGAAATAATTACTCTAAAATTTAAGGGAAATATAACATTCCGTGAAGCACGACAGCGAATCTACTCGTTATTCTCATTGAAAACATCTTCCGCTGAAGTGGTGCAACGGGGGGCAGCACCACAACGGCCTATGGCAGCAGCCCGGACCACGCCTAGCGTGCCGAGGCTAACGCCACCCGCCCCTACGGTGGGAGCTGCCAACGCTGCCCTGCCATCTCTCGAAGTGTCCACACCAGTGGCCTCTTCAACCTCCGGCAGCAGCCAGGGCACCGCAGAGGCCATAGGGGTCCTGTGGACTTCCGGCCCGGTGGGGGCGAAGACTTCGTTGCTTGAGATGAAGTCTACGCGACGCACACATCGCTCTCTGGAGCGGATGTCCAGTGCCTCTCAAGAGGCTATGACACCAGTCCAAGCCAAACAGCGCAGGTAGCGTCGAAGGAGTGGCGAGGTTCTCTTGACCGCTCCAAAAAAGACAAAACACCAATTACAGGGCCTAACAAAGGCTCTGTAAAGTAAGTCACTCTCCTCCCTTTTGAGACACACAGCAAAATTTTTTTTTTCCAACATGGACGACATCATACAGTGGAATGTTAGAGGACTATTAAGAAACCTAGATGACGTCCAAGAAATTCTTTGTAAGTTTAAGCCTAAAGTGCTGTGTGTGTGCAATTAACCCATCTAACTTCCAAGCACACCAACTTCCTCCGACAATACATGACTTTCCGGAAAGACAGCGGGGATGCTTTCGCATCATCCGGTGGTGTAGCCATCATTGCTGATAGAAGTGTAGCGTGTCACCATTTGAAGCTCCAAACGGCCCTTGAGGCAGTGGCCGTTCGAACCGTACTTGTAAATAAACTCATTACCATCTGCTCCTTGTATATACATACTACCATATTATCAACTTCACAGATGCGACTTAGAATCATTAATAGATGAGCTCCCAGAGCCCTATCTGATTCTTGGTGATTTAATGCGCACAGTAGTAGTTTGTGGGGTGAGTCACGCTGGGATGCACGAGGTCGCGTTATTGAACAGTTGCTCTTTTCCTCTGGAGCATGTCTCTTAAATACGAAGGAGTCCACATATTTTAACCTGGCTAACAAGTCATACTCTGCCATAGATCTTAGCTCGCCGACGCTATGGCGCTCGCCAACGCTATGGCGCTATCTTAACTTGCCGATGCCGATGCTATGGCAATCTATGATGCTCACCATAGATCGTCGACGTTTATACCCTATTTTAATTCGAATGTGCTACCAATAATCCTAAGTATGCCGAAACAAGATCAAATTCCCCCGCAAGTCCCTGGGTGGAAGGTTGACTCAGCCGATTGGGAATGGTACCGAACTCTTACTCACATGACGTGGACTGAGCTGTTCGGTATAACCATAGATGATGCTGTTACATATTTTACAGCTTTTATACTTGATGCCGCCTGTAAATGTATTACTCAAGTGAACGGCATGGGTTCCAAGCGGCGTGTACCCTGGTGGAACGATGCATGTAGGCAAGCACGGAGGAACCTGAACAAAGCGTGGGCGATGCTTCGCGATTCACCAACAGCAGAAAACCTGGAAAACTTTAAGCATGTCAAATCCCAGGCAAGGAGAACGCGCCGACAAACAAGACGAGAGAGTTGGGCAAAGTTTTTATCAAGCATCAACTCGTACACAGATGAGAGAAAAGTCTGGAATAGAGTGAAGAAAGTTAATGGGCAACAAACATATTCCCTGCCTTTAGTAAATAGCCACGGAGAAAGCCTGGAAGATCAAGCCAACTTTCTTGGTGCACATTTTGAACAGATATCGAGCTCCTCACACTACTCCGAAACCTTCCTAAAGTACAAAACGCGAATAGAACAGCAAAAGTTTGAAAGAAAATGTGCGAAAAGTGTGGCGTACAACTAACCATTCTGCATAGCAGAACTGCAGGCAGTGCTCAACTGGTGTAATACATCCGTCCCAGGTTCAGACTGCGTAATATACGAGATGTTGAAACAACTACCATCCGAAACACAAAAAATCCTCCTTTCCCTTTACAACGTTATATGGTTTTCCGGCAAGATCCCCTCTGTTTGGAAGGAGGCTATTATAATTCCAATTCTGAAGCACGAAAAGGATCCTTCCTCTGTATCAAGTTACAGACCTATAGCATTGACAAGTTGCTTCTGCTAAGTATTTGAAAAAATGATTAACTGTTGCCTACTACACTTCCTCGAATCAAACAAATTGCTCGACCCATACCAGTGCGGGTTTCGGAAGGGTCGATCCACCAGTGACCATCTCATACGTATCGAGGCACGTATCCATGAAGCTTTTGTTCATAAGCACTTTTTCTTATCTGTATTTCTTGATATGGAGAAAGCCTATGATACTATGTGGCAGTTTGAGATATTGAGAGACCTCTTGCACTTAGGTATATGCGGTAATATGTTCAATGTTATCGAAAGTTATGTCTAATCGCACATTCTGTGTTCGAGTGGGCGATGTTTTGTCATGGAAATTTGTACAGGAAACTGGAGTGCCACAGAGCGGGGTGCTCATCTGCATGCTCTTTATAGTAAAAATGAATTCTCGTCTACACATACCACGTAACATCTTCTACGCAACATATGTTGACGATGTGCAGATAGGATTCCAATCAAGTTCCCTCGCAATCTGTGAGCAACAGGTCCCGCTTGGTCTTAACAAGGTCTCCAAATGGGCTAATGAGAATGGGTTCAGACTGAACACCAAAAAGCACCCGTGTCATTTTCTCCTGAAAAAAAGGCCTGCACCCTGATCCTGAAATTGTGTTGCATTGTGAGCGTCTGCCTGTAAACAGGGAACATAAATTTTTAGGCATAATTTTAGGCGCGAAATAAACTTTTGTACAGCACATAAAGTATCTTAAAAACAAATGTATAAAAACAATGACTATCTTAGAGGTGCTGTCACGCACAACCTGGGGCAGTGATAGAAAATGTCTCATGAACTTGTATAAAAGTCTCATACGCACACGACTAGACTATGGAGCCATAGCTTAACAGTTGGCTACTCCAACTGCTCTGAAGATGCTAGACCCTGTCCACCACTTGGGAATTCACCTATCAACAGGCGCCTTTAGAACAAGCCCAGTGGAAAGCCTTTACGTTGAATCGGATGAGTGGTCACTTCGTCTGCGGAGAACATATTCGTCTTTCATGTATTTTGTGAGAGTGAACGCAAACAGTGAGCACACCGCGTATTCCACTATAAACAATTTGTCCAGTTCTCAACTTTTTCGCAACCGGCCCACAGTGGCACAACCTTTTTCACTGCATGTTAGAGACATAGCTGAAGAAACATGGGTTCCACTGCTTGAATACCTTCTTATGCCCCCTGTTATACGGCCCCCGCCCTGGCAGTGGCAATCTATACACTGTGATACATCTTTCGTAGCTGTTACAAAGCATGCGCCTGTCGCGCATATCCGAATGTACTTCCTCGAATTACAGTACAAATACTCCTCTCCTGAATTTTTACAGATGCATCGAAGTGTTATTCTGGCATGTCTTACACAGCGGTTGGTCCATCCTTTTCGGATGCCGGTGTTCTGCACCCTAACACAAGTATTTTCACAGCAAAGGCCTACGCGATATTGGCCGCCGTTAAACATATTAACCCTTTCGCTGTCAGACCTTTCTGGCCGTGACGCACCCCCAGTGTCGGCTTGGTTTCAGGGAACGAGCATAACAGGGAATGCACATAGCAATTTATTTTTGATTATGATTGGTATACAAATAACATAGTCAATGCAATATGCACATTTCAATGTTCTGCAGCTGTTATTAGTAAACATCATCATCATCAGCCTGACTATAACATCCGTTCAACATCCGAATCTGACGATGCAGAACTCATCTCTTCGGCGCGTTAGACGCTGTCCGAGTCCAAATCCGAGCTCGGCTCGTATTCTGAATCGTAAGAGCCACCGCTCCAATGAACAGACGAAGGTCTCGAGCCACTCAACTATCCGAAAGTAACCGCGCGCAGGGAGGATGCGCTTTCAGTCGCCCGCGCAACGGAGATAAATGGGACGTTGTGTGATCAAGAAGAGGGAGATGGAAAAAGGCTAAAACAAAGTTCGAAGGGCTTTACGTTTACTGCTGCAAGTCGGAAGCGAGGGTGCGGCGAGAGAGCGAAAGCAGCAATCGAGTCACTCTTTTCGGAGAGGCAACGGCGACGCGTGCGCCTGAACTTGACGCGCTGTAGCAGACGCACCAACAGAAGAAAAATAAAAACCTTCAAACCGGGGGAGATGGAAGAACAACCCTTGAACCCATAACCACACGCGCGCGACGCATGATCCAGCGAACGCGGAGCCACCACGCCACTCAGCAAAAAGAGAGGGGGGCGTGGCAGTCGCACCGTACTCTTCAATACATGTACTAACACAGGTCGGGGCGAAAATACGAACTTGTAGGAGGAGCCAACAGATGGCATGGCGAAGTCCGGGAGCGCCAGCTTTGCGCTCAGGCGCGAAATTTTGAACGCACGATAGAGAACATACCGGTACGTCAGTGACACTGTGGGGGCGAAGCGCGATGACGTACCGGTACGTCCGTGACAGCGAAAGGGTTAAAGAATTTAATATCCCAAAGGCAGTTATATAGACAGACTCTTTGAGTGCTTTGAAAACTGTCAAAAAATATCAAAACCCTGTAATTCTATCTCTTTACTCAGCATTACTAACCACCTATGCGTCCAAGCAGCATATCGTGGTATGCTGGGTGCTGGGGCACCGAGCGATTGAAGGAAACGTGTTGACTGACCAGCTAGCCACATCCGTCCACGCGAATGCTTCCAACTCTTCCACGACTGTCCCTGTAATGGACCTCAAGCCCTCCCTAAGGAAAACGCTCAGGGCTTACTGGCAGCGGTTGTGGGATAAAGAAACAGAAAATAAACTACATGTTATCAAGCCATATCTTGACAACTGGCCGCAGCAAAGAACCGCCGCACGGAAGTAACACTTTGCAGACTTAGGATAGGACACACGTACAGTAGATACGCATACCTCTTGTCAGGTGGTGATCCACCCACGTGTGATAAATGTGGTGAGCCACTTACCGTGCTTCACATCCTGATGCAATACACTGAATTAGACGCAAATAGGAAAAAGCATTTTCCATTACCAAACCGGCAGCGAATTGCACTCCATCCTCAATTGATCATAGGTATAGAACCTCCCTTTGAATATCAATCCCTGTTTCAATTTTTAAAAGATGTATATAGTTTTCATGTTATAGCCCCAGGAAATCCATAGTACAGCCTCTTAACAGAGGTTTCTGCTGCGGTAGCTGCATTAAAAGAAAGCACCTGCCTCCTAGCCTTTGGGCTCAAAGGCCTTCAGGAGGCATACATGCTATTTACATATTCTTGCATATTAGCCCCATGATCACTTATCATGCATACTATACCCGTAGACCACTAGACGTATCAGTATCATAATTTTATACAATATACTATTGTTCTATGCTTCTACGATAGCGATTGATTTTAGGCCACTTTACAGCCATGTTACACCCCATCATCGCAACTCACCGATCAGCACTTAACACAACATTATCAGTCATGGCGCTCTTTGGCCATACCTGGCCCTTGCGCCACTAAACAACACACATTCATTCATTCATGCCACCTGCATTCATCCCACTCTGCACACCTTGCTTTACCGGTCTTTAACAGATGACACCAGTGTTCCTCAATCAAACAATAGATGCTGACTGTGTGAACACTGAACTGTTGACGAAAGCCGCATTGGTTCCGAGACCAGGATGAACATTTGTTTTGCTTTAAAAGGACACTAAAGAATAGTTAAGCATTATTGGTAAATGATGCATCTGCATTAGCAGAATGTCCAACCACTGTTACCATAATGTGAGTCTTGGTAAATCAGAAAAGTTGCAAAAAAATATGAATCGAAAAAGGGTGGTTATGCCAACCTTAAGTTCTTGTATCACTTGCCATCAAGTTGTGCATTTTGACAGCATTCACTTGGGGGTTTAATTGATTAGTAGTAATGAACAGCTAACTATATTGAATTCTAAATGAACTAAAGACTTGACATAGAGGACATTTAGAACATTTCCTGCATCATAACAGCCCAAATATGAAAAAAGAACAAAAGAACTTTGAATTCCACGATATCATATGATGTACTGGCACTGAGCTTCCATTGTAAAATTAAAAAAAAGGGTAGTTTGGCCTGTATTTGCTCCAGCAGTAATAAACTTTTTCCTGCTGTGTCATAGAAGATGTACCTAGTTTTGAAATAATAGTTCGTCAATGTGAACTAATTTACTGTTGCTCCTTGATGTCCCTGTAACCCTTTGAGGGTCAATGACGTAAATATACAGCGTCGCGAACAAGTCCAAAAATGGTCAATGCCGTATATTAACGGCACCATCTGTACATTTAAAAAGCATGTCAATTTCCTAACTTTTTCTTTTCTGTCATGTGCTGCTACTATGTGGGAATAAAGGGAATTTTTTTCGCGTGCCTCCCTCTCTCAATTTTCATTGCATGGTTTGTTTTAGCGCTAGCTCGCTCCCGCATGTCTATATACTACCACTCGCGCATTGGCGCGCGCGGGTGGCGGTTTAGGTTTTGTTTTCGCTGGTGGTTTTGGCATCTTGCGCTTGCAAAACTGATGGCTATCTCATTACTAATCTCTCAGTGGGCGACCGCTTGTTTCTCGCTCGTTTAGTGCTCACAGGGGTGTGCATAGGAAGGATGCCGCTGTGCATGCGTTTCTGTTGCTTCTTTGTTTTTTTTTGAGAGACTCACGAAAACTAATTGCCTCTGGTTGGCAATAGGATGAAGATTAGCAGAAGTTTGTCACACGTTTTGCTTTTTTGACGGGCACACAACCACATAGTTTTCTTGAATGCGCACACCTACGCAGTTCGATTATGCTATGGATGTACATATTAGTGTAAGAGCAGGAATATTTGAGTCTTGCGAAATATTCTCGTGTGCGCATTTTCGAAGCCTTGAACTATAACAATGCATTAAATTTTTTGTTCTTATAAGTTTATTCCGTTTTTTATTGCTGTTATTCATGAATGAAGAGTACATATATACCAATGCAAAGTATTTTTTTCTCGCTTTACGGTGCCCGTAGAAAAATTACGGTAAATTTTTTTCGAAATAAGTCCCTAAGAAGAACTGGAATCTGCAATAAAAAAAATTAGACCCTCAAAGGGTTGAAGGAGTACTGGCATGAAAATGTTTTGCTTTTTTTCGTAGCTGCTGACTACTTAATTATGACATGAAGCCATGATTCTTTGAGAGTACTACAGATTATTATACAGCCTTTTATGTGACTTGCTCAAAACGCACTATGCGCAACACAGCTGTGGATGTGTAAAGGGGGACTATTCAGATTGCCAGAAGTGGCTGTGGTGGTCACATGGTATCTCAACAACACGAGAGCACACCAGTGAGCCTGGTGCAGTGCTTGAAGGCTATAAAATGACCGTGGGGCTGAAATCTGTCGAACTGGCCTTTCCAGTAGACCAATTTCACTGTGTTGAGAGTGCATGTACAGTGGCCCGCTAAGGGCTACAGACTACTGTTACCAGGCATGCCTTACTGCAGCGATGGCATAGTGAAACCTGTCATGATATCAGACTATTGTGTGCTTTTCTTGGAAATACAGAGAAATGCTTTCTCCCCTCTTGTCCTGTCAAATGCTAAATTGACTCTGATTTCAGTAGAACAGTCGTGGTGTGTGTGGGGGTTGTCTGATACCAAGAGACCGCCGCATCAAGTTTTGATTATGTGAATAGTAGCCTTCTTTTTGATGCATGAAGCCGTTCTGCATTTGATGTGCGTTTTGAACCGGCCGCATTAAAATTCAGCATAATTAATTGTTTATTGTGCTCTCGAGGAGTTGAAGCTCCATAGAGTAATTACTGGGTCGACAGCTATCCAATAAAGTAGTAAAAAGCTAAACAATTTCCCACCAGATCCTTGAAGCTTTCTTTCCAAGGAACCCTTATGGGTTTCCTATGTAGCTTAGGGCTGCAGTCTGATGGATGCCAACAACCCATAGAGGGCAGACAGACTGGTGAATACAGCTGATGCCATTTGTTCTTGTTGTGTTCTTGCCGCAGAGCAAACAGTGCCTTGAGATATGAACCAAGCTTGTCTTCTCTCTCGTCCGCAGCGCCTGAGCACAGGGCAGGTGGAAGTTGTGTGCCAGCAGCTGCAGCCACTGAACAAGGCACGGTCTGACCTTCCCTTCCTGCCCAGGGAATACCAGCAGGTGCGCTGCAACCGCATTTGCCTTTGCACTGACCGGAGTGTTTGTTTCGCACACTGACTTGAAATGGTCCACCCACACAGGGAGGCTGAGTGTGCACACGCACTTCTCCCTTTTGGTGAAAGCACTGTGTTGTAGTGGGAAGAAAAGGAGCTAGACAAACTAATGAGAAAAGCAGCCAGAAAATGTACCATACAGCACGTCAAAGTAAAGCGCACATTTCCTCTCTGGACAGCCCCTCGTGCCCCACCCCAGGCATGCACTTTTTTTCTTACTTCTGCGAATTCTACCAGCTCATCTTTTCTCAGATCAGGGAGTCCTTCTTGGCCCACAGTGGCATTCTTTCATTGCACCTTAACGCTAGCACTGCTCTCATGAATATGTGAATATGAAAGTGGGAACTAGTGAAGCACACAGTTGTGCAAACTTTCTCAATGTACCTAGACGATCAAAAGAAAAAACAGTTTTATTTCTTTGTCACAACAGCGTGTGTACACTGCACACTTTGCCTCCCTTTTTATTTTCGTTTGAACTGCACTCATAGCTGTGCACCGCAGTCGTGCGGAATGTTGCTCTGCCCGTCATTGCGCAGAAATTTTATGTCGTGTGATGATGCCCGTGTCCGAGGTCATGGTATTGATTCATTATCCTTCACCACCAGATGGTACCGACGCTCCTAGCAGTAATGAGACAACTTAGCTTTTGCTTTTGACAGAGACGCCGCTTAGTCATTAAGGGAATCTACGCAGTAGCCATCTTGTTTACTCTTTTATAGGGGTAAGGAAGAAGTGCCGATTGTCCCGAACAGTTCAAGAGAATAAGGCAGGCAGCTTTTCAAGCAGAACTGTGAGCTGCCAGCTGCATCTTAGAAGCAATACTTGGCTGAGGCTTTTATGACAACATTATTATTTTATTTCCCAGGTTTACTTAGTGTATTCAGAAGAAAGTGTTCCAGGATCTCTTTATGTATTTTCCCACGTACACGGTGCTTCTATGGAAATTTGTACAAGTGGAGAGATTCGGATGTGTTTACATGGCTAGACATGGCCATTGCAAGAGTAAGGAATGGCAGGAAACACATGACACCCAAACGTTATTAGTGATTTGTAGAAGCATACCAGCTCCTATGTGGTTGCAGTGTTTGCAGGGCACAGCCTACAATGCATCATGTGTGTCTTTGTACAAGACATTCATTTATATGTGCTACGCAAGAACATAAGCATAAATATGATGCACTCCAGTGCTGATAATAGGGCAAGGGCACTTGTTTAGATGAATGTGTGGCACTATGATGTTATTGCATCAACCGTTTAGTGCTTCTGTCTTTTTACCCACGTGACACAAAAAAGAAACTAACACAAGTGCTGTTGAAGCCTACGAACTCGGACAAATTTCCAATAATATTATGTATGGTGCTTGTAGCTTCTAACACAGCCAGGGTGGGGACTTCCTTTGTTGCTGAAAGGTGGATCTGTCTGTCCGGTTGATAGCTCGTGACATTTGTCAGCCATCTTGCTGTACCATGTGGAGAGAGGTGACTCACATCTTTGTTTCATTGGTGAGCTGCATCCAAAGAATCTACGAAAGAAGTGGGATCTTGCTGTTTTATTATCGTTGCTTAGCCATATGTATGTTTTTTTTTTATTCTCTGCCTGCCTTGTTCTCAAACGTGTGGCAATCAAACACTGTCCCAGCTCAATTTCCTTAGCATAGTCTTGTACCTGTGTCAATACAAATGTGATGTTCTGACAGAGCACCAAATACATGTACTGCTGAGGTGGTGAAACACTGCAAACATCTGTTTGCCCTGGCTATCAGCTTGCTGTGTTGAAATACATAGCCATGTAGCAAGAACAAGATCATTATGTGCGTTCTTTCTTTTGCATAGCTTGCCACATGGCATATTATATTTAAATAAATGTGTGCAGGCAGTCTTTGTGAACAAACTGCAGAAGTACCTTCTAGAACTTTATTTCCATAAATAACTGCTCATAGCATACAGGTTAGTAGCCTGCTCTTATTTTCAGCACCTCTAAACACTTTCACTCATGTTGCCTTTGTCCCTGGACACAGTCGCAGCAGATGGTGAGCATCTGCTGTAGACACAGGGGCAGATCACTTAGGCAGGGTTGTCAGGTGCTGGGCCCCAGTCCCAGGTTACGGAAGGGGTAAGGGCGACCCCTGCCCCAAGTCTCTGGTAAGAGACATCCTTCACCCAAGGGAGATTGCCCAAGGGAGATTGCCATGAAGGGAGCAGACACACAGAGTGGAACTAGAACGTAATTCTTGTACCTTCTTCTCGGGTATTTCTCGCAGTGAAACTTTGGCTTTTTCTGCATAAAGTCTCGGCAGTCAGCGACAAGATGTCGATGCCTGCTGCAGGCAGTTGTGTCACTGTGTCCTTCTTGCAGAAGCGGGAACCACTGCGGCTGCGCTACCGCTACCTGGACCTGCGCTCCTCGGAGATGCAGCAGCATCTGCGCTTTCGCTCGGATCTCATTCTGCGCATGCGTCAGTTCCTGGCAGAGCAGTGCGGTATGGCACCCACTCTGTTTCACATGGGGAAGGTAGTCATGATTGCCTGCCTGTAATTGTAGTGTACACTGCTTGTAACGTAAGTGTGAATCGTTGAAACGTTTGTGCATTCAAAAGGGGGGAGCCAAACGACTGTGCATATCTGACCATCAAACAGTCTAAATGGGCTTGCATGGAATGGCACAACAAGCGCAAAAATACCCAAGGAAGACGAGGCACACACATACACTGTGGTATTTTGCCACTTAGCTGAAAGTCAAGGGGTTGATTTTCGTGCATTGTTCCTTGTGTCATGCCAGGGATTAGCAACATTCACATAACACTTAACGATATGCTTTAACCTAGTCATGGGTACGTTACGAGCAAAAAGTAATAGTTTTACGGTTTGAGCTACCTGGAGCAGAAAGGTAGCCCTGTTGCAGTTACAAGTTTCAATGGTGTAACTTGTTACTGTTACTGCAAACAAATAATGTCGTTATTTTTCTGTCATTATTTATCTGGATATTGTCAGCCTTAGTGAGATTAGAAGAACTGTTGAGGCTTACATATTGCTAAATAATGGCCATGTCCTCTGCTATAGAGGTCTCCCTGATAAGAAGCAAGAAGCAATACGGGGTAGCATTCCTACCCCATAAGGACATAGCGGGCAACATTGACGAATTCTACAGCATTAACGAGAGGGTAGCAGTAGTCGTAATCAAACTTAATAAGAGGTATAGATTAAAGGTAGTACAAGCCTATGCTCCAACATCCAGTCACGACGATGAGGAAGTAGATCAGTTTTATGAAGATTTTGAATTAGCGATGAGAAAAGTGCGAACTCGTTATACAGTAGTAATGGGTGACCTCAGTGCAAAAGTGGGGACAAAGCAGGCCGGTGAACAGGCAATTGGCAACTACAGTGTCGATTCTAGAAACGCCAGAGGAGAGATGCTTGTAGAATTTGCAGAAATTAATAAGTTGAGAATAATGGACACCTTTTTCAGGAAACGTAGGAACAGAAAGTGGACCTGGAAAAGCCCTAATGGCGAAACAAGAAATGAAATTGATTTCATACTTTCTGCTGATCCCAGCATATTGCAGCATGTAGAAGTGATAGGTAGGGTAAAGTGCAGTGATCATAGGCTAGTGAGGGCAAGGATTCACCTCAATTTGAACAGAGGAAGATTATAATTGGTCAAGAAAAAAACAGGTCAGCTTTGAGGCAGTAGGGGTAAAAGCAGACTAATTTAGTCTGGTACTGTACTTGCAAACAAATATGCAGCCTTAGAACAGAGAGAGGTAAGGAATGAAACCTTAACGAGGCTGGCTTCAGAGGCAGCAATTGAAGTGAGATGCAAGGCACCAAGGCAACAAGTAGGCAAGCTCCCTCAAGTAACAAAGGACCAAATAAAGAAACGACAAAGAATTAATGTGTCTAACTCAAGAGATAAGATAGAATTTGCAGAACTGTCAAAACTGACCAACAAAGCAAAAATAAGTGATATTCGAAATTATAACATGAGAAAGACTGAAGAAGTCATAAAAAATGGACGCAGCCTGAAATCAGTGAGAAGGAAACTTGGCATAGGACAAACGATGTATGTACTGAAAGATAAGCTGGGTAATATCATCAGCAATCTCGAAGGTATAATAAAAGCAGCGGAAGAATTCTGTACTGATCTGTACAGTACCCAGAGAACTCAGGAGTGCTCTATTCGAAACAGTAATGAACAGTGTGCAGAAACTGAAGGCATGAAATGGGAAAAAGCGGCAGGAGAGGATGAAATAACAGTCGATTTAATCAAAGGTGGAGGAGACATAATGCTAGGAAAACTGGCAGCTTATACGAAGTGTCTATCGACTGCAAGGGTCCCAGAAAACTGGAAGAACCCTCATGGAATGTTACCCTCATGTAATGTCCCTCAAGGGGCCCTTGAGGTATAATAATAAACAACAGACATTAACAACAAGGTATTTTATTTGAGAGAAAATTAAGAAGGCAGGTAGAAGAGTCAAGATGCATGTGTTAAGAGCACAACATGAGGCACAACGCAAAAAGGATGTAAAGACAAGCATAAAGACATGTGTCCCACTTTTACTTCTTTATTTTCGGGGCATTTTTATTTCCGAAAGTTGTAATTTTTAAGATAAGTTGCTTATCAAATTTTTTGTAGGAGTTAGAGGCTGTTTAACACCTGTTCAAGGCTGTCCAATGGTCTGCTGTGCAGCAGACCATTGAACCTTTGTGAGGGACCCTTTCTACTCTTTGTAGATGCAGGGTGTCTGCCGACCGGGAAAACCGGGAATTCGAAGTCTGGAAATACTCAGGCAAAATTCAAGAAATTTGTGCTTCTATCAGGAAAAATTAGCTGTAACTTTATTGAAAGGGAACGGAATTTGTGTTAATGCTGGCGCCAGTAAAAGAGGAATCACAACGAATCGTCATTGACGCTGTGTCATCGGCACGAGGTATTGCCAGAGTAGTTAGCGACAGATTTTCCAGACGCCCAATTTTTCCGACATGCCTGATAATTCGCACAGCTTTGCGGCACCACCACATACTCCATCTTGTTACGTGTAGCTGATGTACAAGTCTATTTACAATATATTTACACGTAGACCAACGGTGGCAAAGATGGCGACGCTATATCAAGCGGGCCATGTCGTCTTCTTTCTCCTCATTGCAGCCACACTGTGGCGGCTGTTCCATAGCATCACCCCCGGCAGTAGAAGCACCGTCCCGGTGCTTAATCTACACATGCGCGGCGAAAGGTGTGTGATATGGCTTTAGTCTCGCCATGTGACCGATGTCACTTGCAGCCGACGATGACGCTTAGAGGTTGGCGGGGATGACTTCATATGTGACATCGGTCACTTGTCGCACCACGCCAGTGTAGCGCGACAGCAGCTTTTCTGAAAGGCCCACACGTCGAATGGGTGACCAGAGAAGCACCAGAGAACCCGGAGTAAATTGTACGTCGCGATGGTGGCAATCATAGAGGCGTCTCTGATGCTCCTGCGAGGCCTCGAGACAGGTGCGGGCGAGCTGGCGCGCGTGGTCGGCGTGTGCGATCGCGTCGCAGGCGTATACAGTGGCTGAACGTGTGGCCGAGGGCAACAATGTGTCTAAGGGCAACGCGGGTTCTCGGCCATATAGGAGATAGAATGGTGAATAGCCGGCGGTGTCGTGACGCAATGAATTATACGCGAATGTCACATATGGTAAGTGAAGATCCCAGTCGTGGTGGTCGGTCGCGACCTACTTGGATAGCATGTCGGTGATGGTCCGGTTGAGGCGCTCCGTGAGGCCGTTGGTCTGTGGGTGGTAATACGTGCTGAACTTGTGCTTAGTCGAGCAGGAGCGGAGGATGTCCTCGACGACTGCAGACAGAAAGCTGCGGCCACGGTCAGTGAGTAATTGGCGCGGAGCACCGTGCACTAAAATGATGTCATAGAGCAGAAAGTCAGCAATGTCAGTAGCACAACTTGTCGGGAGGGCTCTGGTGATTGCATACCGCGTAGCATAATCAGTAGCGACGGCGACCCATTTATTTCCGAAGCCCGAGAGAGGAAACGGTCCAAGAAGGTCTAGGCCAATACGGAAAAAGGGTTCCGGTGGGATGTCGATCGGCTGTAGACATCCAGCTGGAGGTGTGGAGGGCTTCTTCCGGCGCTCACAGGGCTCACAAGTGGCAACATAGGGCCGCACGGAGCGGGCGAGACCCGGCCAAAAGAATCGACGGCGTACACAGTCGTATGTGCGCGAGATGCCCAAGTGTCCAGCCACGGGAGCGTCGTGAAGTTGTTGGAGGACAGTCGAACGCAGGTGTGATGGAATTACGAGCAGCAGGTCAAGGCCGTGTGGATCGAGATTGCGGCGGTATAGTGTTCCCTCCTTAAGGAGAAACATCCGCAAAGAGGCGTCGCCAGGCGTTGACTCCAGATGGTCGATGAGGGCTCGTAATGAAGGATTGCGGCGTTGCTCGTTGCCGATTTCAAGCAACTGGGACACAGAGAAAACGCAAGCGATGGTGTCCGCATCAGCCGGGTCGTCGACGGGGTAGCGGGACAAACAATCGGCATCCTGGTGCAAGCGTCCCGTCTTGTATACCACGGAGAAGGTATATTCTTGCAGGCGTAACGCCCAGCGAGCTAGTCGTCCCGTGGGGTCCTTGAGCGAGGATAGCCAGCAGAGCGCGTGGTGATCAGTGATGACACAGAAGGGGCGTCCATACAAGTATGGACGAAACTTGGCAACAGCCCACACAAGAGCGAGGCACTCGCGCTCTGTGATTGAATAATTGCGCTCGGCGGGTGATAGAAGTCGGCTGGCATAGGCTATAACGCGATCATGTCCACGCTGGCGTTGTGCTAACACTGCTCCTATGCCGTGACCACTGGCATCAGTTCGAACTTCCGTTGAGGCAGACGGGTCAAAATGGGCCAGAATTGGAGGCGTGGTAAGGAGAGTAGTGAGCTGCGAAAAAGATGCGGCATGGTTAGGTCCCCAAGAAAATAGGGTGTCTTTTTTCAAGAGGTCGGTAAGGGGATGGGCGATGGTCGCAAAATCCTTCACGAAGTGTCGGAAATAAGAGCACAGCCCTACGAAACTACGAATGTCCTTGGTAGACTTTGGAACAGGAAAGTTCGTAACGGCACGAATTTTGTCTGGAACAGGTCTCACGCCTCTGGCGTCCACGAGGTGTCCAAGGACGGTGATTTGGCGGCGAGCGAAGTGACATTTTGATGAGTTCAACTGGAGACCGGCGCGGCGGAACACGTCAGGAATCACTGAAAGACGGTCTAGATGCGTGTCAAATGTGGGTGAATAAACGATGACGTCGTCCAGATAGCATAAACAGGTGGACCACTTGAACCCCTGGAGCAAAGAGTCCATCATTCGTTCGAAGGTGGCGGGCGCGTTACAGAGACCAAAAGGCATCACCTTGAACTAATAAAGGCCATCAGGGGTAATAAATGCAGTCTTCTCTCGGTCCATGTCGTCGACGGATATCTGCCAGTAGCCGGACCGTAAGTCGATAGAAGAAAAATAGGTGGCACCGTACAGGCAGTCGAGAGCGTCATCAATACGTGGCAGAGGGTACACGTCCTTTTTTGTGATTTTGTTCAGGTGGCGATAATCTACACAAAAACGCCATGTGCCATCCTTCTTTTTGACAAGTACGACGGGAGAAGCCCAGGGACTACAAGAAGGCTCGATAATGTCCTTTGCAAGCATCTTTTTGACTTCCTGCTGGATAACAGCTCATTCGGACGCAGAAACATGATATGGACGTCGGCGAATAGGGTTCGCATCGCCAGTGTTTATGCGATGGGTCACGACGGACGTTTGACCTAAGGGTCGATTGTCAAAGTCAAAAATGTCGCGATAGCCTTCAAGAACGCGGCAAAGAGCTTCAGCTTGAACAGGTGTAAGGTCAGAGGAAACCATCTTCTCAATGTCGACGTCAGTACCGTGCGATGACGTCACGGTATGGGCTGAGTGAGCTGTGACGATCTTCCACTGTGAATGGCTCGATCTCACCATCCTGCAAAGCGCTAACTATAGCCAATGAAATCCCCTAAGGCAGAACTTGCGCGGTTAGCGTGAAATTGACAAGGAGAAGGCAGGTGCGGTTACCAGTAATTGTCAGCACAGTGTCAGCACAGACCATGGCCCACATGGTCGGCAAGAAGAGGCAAGTCAAGGCGAAGTGAGCCGGCCGAACAGTCAATGAGGGCAGAATGATTGGCAAGGAAATCCAGACCGAGAATGAGTTCGTGAGGGCAATGCTCGATGACGGTGAAGAGAATGACGGTTTGTCTCTCAGCAATGGTGAGGCGGGCAGAGCACATGCCAACAATAGCGACAGTCCCTCCGTCGGCGACTTGTACAACTTGGTCCGGCGCGGGTGTCAGCACTTTCTTGAGCCGACGGCGAAGAGCAGCACTCATAATTGACACATGCGCCCCGGTGTCAATCAACGCGCACACAGGAACATTGTCGACGAGAACGTCCAAAAGATTGTTGTTCGTGGGTAAAGTGAAGCGAGGATTTCGTGCCAATTTCGTCATTGCAGCTTCACCTCCAGAAGCTGCACTGTCTAGTTTTCCGGTCGGGGGTGCGGCGAGTAGGTCGGAGAAGGAGCACAGCGTGACGGGGGCGAACGAGATTGACGACACGAGGGAGAAGGCGAGTGGGAGTAGCGGGGTCGTGTCAAAGGTGTCGCAGGTTTAGATGATGGAGCGGGCATAGAAGGGGCGAAGGGAAAGGACGCGCTAGAGGGGCGAGGGTGGTAATCAGGAGAATAGCGCACCGGAGAAGTCCAGCGGCTGCGGCAGTGGCGAGCGACATGTCCTATGCGTTGGCAGTTAAAGCAGATCGGCTTGTCGTCCACGGTTCGCCATTCGGAGGGGTTGCGCTGTCCATAAGAGGAGTAAGAAGGACGCGATGGGGACGTGCATTGCGAAAGAGGTTCCGAGCCTAAGAAACGAATGGATTGCAGACCGACATTGGACAACTCTTGACGGACGATGGCCTGGATCAAGGAGATTGTCACCGGAGAATGATCAGGTGACGGGAATGAAGGGGCCGCTGGTTGTGCCACTTCGACCTCACGACGAATGATGCGGGTCAAGTTGTCACATCGCGACGGCTGGTGGAAGAGGTCGTCACAGGATGACGTAGCAGCTGTGTTGGGAAGTCGCGTGATGTGGTGGGATACCCGGCGGCTTTTAGCATGCTCAAGACGGCGGCACTCCTTGAGGATCGTATCGATGCTGGTGACGTTGGTAAACACCAGTAAATTCAAGGCATCGTCAGCAATGCCTTTGAGGACGTGATTAACCTTATCGTCCTCAGACATGGTCGGGTCAGCCTTGGCACAAAGGGCCAAGACGTTGAGAATGTAGGACACGTAGGACTCTGTCGACGTCTGTACACGTGTGGCAAGGGCTTTCTTGGCATTGACTTGACGACCGAAGGGATTGCCAAAGAGGTCGCGGAGCTTCTCTTTGAAGAGATCCCAGCTCGAGATCTCCTCTTCATGAGTCTGGAACCATGCAAGTGGAGCTCCATCGAGGTAGAAAAGAACGTTCGCAAGCATAATAGTCGAATCCCACCTGTGACTGGTGCTGACACGTTCGTATAAGCGGAGCCAGTCGTCAACATCAGGACTACAGACTCCGTTGAAAACACCAGGATCCCGAGGTGGGGAAACGGCGACGTAGGTCGGGGCTGCAGGCGGAGACGCTTGCGCAGATGAAGTGCCGCCAGCAGGAGCCGAAGTTACATTGTCGCCGTTGCGACCACTGCGAAGCTCCATGATGGGTACGGGGAACGTCCACCTCCACCAAATTAATGTTACGTGTAGCTGATGTACAAGTCTATTTACAATATATTTACACGTAGACCAACGGTGGCAAAGATGGCGACGCTATATCAAGTGGGCCACGTCGTCTTCTTTCTCCTCAGTGCAGCCACACTGTGGCGGCTGTTCCGTAGCATCATAGTCAATGCATATTGCCCTGACTGCAGTTCTGAAATGGCATTAATCAAAGCCACCACCGCCGCCTCGAACCGGCACTCTTGCACGCAGATCCGCTGGCAGCCGTAGCCACCACCGCAGCAGCGTTAGGCCTAGCTGCTTCTACATTCTCTGTTAAGCTTCTTGCCATGCGGTGCCGTGTTTTTCATTGAAAGAATTCGCCGCTGCCAGCAATGGCTCCGACTACGCCTTTGTAATCCTCGCGATTGGCTTCGAAGCTCGCAGAGCACAACGCTTTGCGTAATGACAGTCTCCGAAAGTTAGCTTCGCCTCAGTACAGGATTGTTACGCGGTGAAGCATACGTGTGGGAAGGGACAATTGTCACGGGACACAGTATGTATTCCTTAATTATACACGCGTGCACCCCCGTCTCCTGTCACAGTATGAGCACCGATATGCCTAATAAGTGCACTGGCAGGCCTTAAGAGCTTTTTCGGACATGCCTGTGCCAATTTTAGCCCTTAAAGGCAGTTAAAGACATGCATTCATTTTTTTCGGACTGCCATTTTTGGGACGTTTTTGCAGACCCGAGGGAGTCCGAAAAATCGGACGTTGACTGTACAACTGACCAAGAGGACGCTTCAAATGATCCATAAGGTGAACGTGTGGCAGAAGGAGGATGAGAACAGAAAGGACCGACACACTGAGGAATAACGGAAAAGGAAACGTGCTGCCGCCTCTTTGAAGGAGCTTGAGCTCATAAAAACAAAGTATTGGCTGACGCCGAGATGCAGGTGTCCCTCATCCAAACCAAAATAAACTCTTCAAAGCAGTGAAACCCAACACTGAGATGTTGTGTATGGGCTGAGAGTGTGCCAGGACAGTTGAGGTTGATTTCCCCGCTGCTGAGAGAGAATCTTAGTTGTGACAAAGTTCAGGCCTCATACCGATGAGCTTGGTATCATTTCATAGAAATAGCTCATATTCAAAAATATTTACTTATGTATGCATCTTCTTTTCATTTGTATTTGAAAATGTTCGACTCAATTTGGAATGGGTTTTACCAATTTTTTCGCTGTGCATTTTACTAACACCTTTCTTCAGTTTTCTTTTTAAATAATATAGTTATTACTCCTTACTGTTCAAACTGCATTAAGTCATTTTTTTGTTTCAACGTGCTTTAGAGAGTGACAGCATCGGGCAACATGGTGTCAGCCTGTCTTGACATAAAACAAAGTTCTGGCTCATTCAGGGAATTTTGCAAAGGTGCTCAGGGAAGACCTGGAAAACTCAGGGAATTTAGAAATGTCAACTTGGTAGACACCCTGAGATGATTTCGATTTGGTTAGCATGCGACTTCTTGTTCATTATGGTCGCTGTTGGCTGCATTGCATTAAGCATGCGCCGGGACTGTTTGTTTTGCACGAAAGAAAAACACTGCAGGTCTCCTACCACAAAGTCCACAATCAAGCTGTCCACACGACTTTCTGATGGAGCTTTTGGTCGACCTGTTGCCGCAATGCAGGACGCCAGTGTTTGATTTGAGCTGCTGCCTACTAACCTTTTTTCTTCTGAAGCTTGGCCAAGCTCGGCTTCTTTTTTTTTTTCTTGCAGCTAAACTTCCTCAGAGCAGCAGGCTGTTTTTTCTGTGCTCAATAAATGCACACCAAAGTGTTTGCTTCAAGCTAGGCTGCATAGCTTCTGATATTAAATGAAGTATACATGCGGAACAGCAATCCCCTTGGGTAGTATGGTGAAACATACCTCTAGGCACTTTACATTGGATGAGGTACATCTTGCTGGTCGAGCATTCCTTTCTGCACGTACTGAACAGTAGCCTAATGTTTGTTAGTGCTGAAATATTCCGGATACAAAGGCCAAGGAAACGGTTGTGCTTGGTCAACCGACATGATTGTGTTGTGGCTACGTTGTTCGTTGCAGGAATAGAGCTCAGTGTTATGAACAAGACGGTCCGACGAAGCATGGCTTGACGCATGCATCCCGGGTGCCTCCCAGCGCGTTGATGGCATGTGTTGCATGTGGGTGCTTTTTTTCTGGCCCGGTTTTTCACTGCAATGGCGAGCCCCTTACTCAAAGTGTTGTGCTCGTGTATGTTCAAGTGCTCAAGCAATGTTAATGCCTCCCGATTCGCTGTGCTGTGCTATGGCAAGGAGATATCACCTTTCTGCAATAAATATATGTAATAAGTAGTTCAGGTACCAAGGCGAGTACAGGGTGATTCCACCTCAATATTGGATCTTGTGTTTATTAACCGCAATTTCTCTCAAGACAGTGTGGAAGTAGGCCAAGGTCTCTCTGATCACAACTTCGTATACGTTACTTTTCCTCTTGTTCCAGTAACCAGCCATAAAAATCCATTACTTAGTCACCTTAAAGACTACTCCAGGGCTAACGATGTGCGCATAATTGAACATGTGGAAACATGTTTTACCAATTTTGATGATGCAGATGTCGGCTCACTCTGGACACTGTTCAAAGAAATGTGTCGTTTCTGCTTAGATAATTTTGTCCCAACCAAGTCCAAAAAGGTTAACAAGCAAACACCTTGGATAACTCACACCATCATTCAGATGAAATGCAAAGTTAAGTGATTAAAAAAAAAACAGGCATCGGCCGATTTGACATATGATGCGCAGAACAATCTCGCTCAAGCTTTGCGCAGCTCGAGAGAGTACCATTACTTGAGCACTTCCTTGCCTAACTTTATCAAAAGTGACCCCAGTGAATTCTGGAATTAAAGCGGTGAAAAGAAAAAAAACAGTATCACATATGTCAGTTGACGGAATCAACGTAACGGATCAGAGAGCCATTGCCGAGCATTTCAATGAATTCTTCCAGAGCGTGTTTAGCACTTCCGTTTCAAACTCTGCATGCAAGACGACAGTATTTTCATATGCAAATGCACCCTTCATTTCTTATCCTGGAGTGGTATCTATGTTACTAAATTTAAAAACCAAAACATTGTGTGGTCCTGACAATATCCCAAACGTATTCCTACGACGATATGCTTTACTTCTTGCTAAATTTTTGGTTGTTATTTTTCGCACTTCTTTGCTGACTTGACAACTACCCAGGGATTGGAGGACAGCCCGAGTTGTACCTATATTTAAAAAGGGAGACTGCCTGATACTAGGAAATTACCATCCTAATTTACTAACTTCGCAATGCTGTAAAATTATTGAACATATCGTAGCTACTAGTACGTATAACAAACTTCCTCGAGGAACGCTGCATATTGACGAAATATCAGCATGTATTTCGGAAAGAATTATCAACCATAACTCACCTCGTCACATTATTTTATTCTATGGCATTGACCCTCAATAGACAGGGCAGGATAGATATGCTTTTCTTGGATTTTTGTAAAGCTTCGATAAAGTTCCTCATAGTAAACTCATTTTCAAACTTGAAACAATAGGCATTTCACAAATACTTGTTGTCTGGATTTCAGCCTACTTGAGTAATCGCAAACGATATGTTGATGTAGCGGGTCAACACTCGGGCTGTCTTCCGGTCACATCTGGTGTACCTCAGGGCAGTGTGTTAGGCCCTTTGCTCTTTATATTGCGTATTAATGATACTGTTTATGTTGTTCGCCTTGGTGTAGAAATAAGATTGTTTAATGATGATTGTATTTTGTTTAAAGAAATTAGTTCCACTAACGATTACAACAATCTCAACACTAGTCTGGGCAATATACATCAATGGTGTGTAACATGGGGAATGACCCTTAACACGAGCAAATGTGTCTGCCTTCCAGTAACTCGCCAAAAAAGTCCGCTGTCATATACATATCTACATATTAGGGTCTTCACCATTACAAGAAGTAAGTTGCTATAGATATCTCGATGTAATACTCATTTCAAACCTGTCTTAGTATCTTCATATTGATAATGTTTGTTCATCCGCCTTCCGCAAGCTTTGTGTCCTTAAACACAAACTTAAAAATGCTCCCACTAATGTTAAGCTGTTCTGCTATACTGCTCTTGTGCGGCCAAGACTGGAATATGTGTGCATTATATGGTATCCTCATACTAAGCGCAACATTGATTGACTTGAACGAGTTCAGAGAAAGGCCGTAAGGTTTATTTTTAATAAATTTTCAGCATTAGACTCATCTTCTGATTTAATGCAAGCAAATGGCATTCCCCTATTACAGGCACGAAGGCAAAAATTTAGATTAAAATTTCTTTCCCAACTCTTGGAAAACAAATTAGCACTAGATGCATCAACATATTTGTCACCCCTAACTAGCAGGCCCACCTGACACCACAATGAAAACGCCCTAACCCCATATTTTGCTCGCACAGACCTATTTAAGTTTTCTTATTTTCTGAGAACTATTAGTGAATAGAACTGCCTTATCAAAGCAAGTGATTAAACTGTGAAGTAACCTTTCTGAGCCTGTATTATTGTTGCTTTTTTTTTCGGTGCTGTTTCTTTTGTATTTCTTCTTTATTTGTATCGACCACCCTGCTTGGATCATGAGTCCGCAGTATTATATAAATAAAAAGAAAATATATGTATCAGCGCATTATCTGCTTCTACTTCTTCTTTTACTTTTTCTTTCACTGCTAAAATATTATTATTGCGATCACAATTGTATGGGCACGCCAGGAGAAATTACACTGATGGCTTCGCTGTGATGTTCTAGATATATACAATGTGTACATAAATATTTAATGAACTAAATAAATAAACATAAATAAATGTCCGCTGGCGGGATTCGATCACAGTTTCCTGTCGGTTGCACCACGTGCACTGTTGATGTGTGACGCCTGCAATGCAAAAAAAAAGGGTGAGGCGTGCAGACAGGACACAAAAGAAGAGAAGTGGACAACAAGAACGCCGTGTTGGCATTCGTGTTGTCCACCTCTCTTGTGTCCTGTCTGCACGCCTCACCCTTTTTTTGCATAATGAATCCTTACCAACTAGCTAAGCTTTCCGTCGTTCTGAGCCTGCAATGCCACTGCCGGTGCTCTTCATCGGGCCAGCATTGTCGGACATTTCGTAGCTGGCAGGGTGCTGTTACTTCTGTCCAACAGGTGTTGCCTTAAAGGGCCCCTCGCCAGGTCTGGCCATCTTGAGTTGAAAAGCGCAGTGCATACAGTGTGTTCTAACGATTGTGTCTGCCAAGAATTACATCCTTGCACACTGCAGAAAGAGCTGAAATTTCAAACCAAACACTTTTCCTCGTGGGGGCTGCGCTCCCAGCTGGAGAGTCAACACACAGCGCACAGGTGTGCCTACGCACATGGCAGTGCTGTGACGTCGCTCATAGTGACATGTGGCTTGGAGAATTATTCAAGGCAACAGCAGTTATTTGCTTGATCTGTTGCTTCAGTAGACGAATAAAAGTTGAGAGAAATAATAAAACCTACAAACCGAGTGTCTGTACATCATTGTTTTACTTCGTACTGTACCAAGAGAGATGTATTTCCATTTTGTCTACTTGTTCCCACGTCGTGCACTTGTGCACCCAGGGACTGAAACTGCCATTTTCTACCACGTTCTAGTGCGTAATCATGCTTTGTGATCCACTTTCGTCTTCCTCAATCTTCATGTAGTACTGACTTATACTGCTAGTCAGGTGTTCTCGTGAACAGCGCGCAAAATCGTGTACTGTGCAAAACGAGACAGACAACAGCTCACGCGTGAGGCCATCAGCGAAAGTGCACCGGGTAGCAAGAAAGCTAGGGAAAAAAAAGGGAAAGAAGGTCCGGCTCGTGACGTATGCGTCACACGATCCGCCAGCTCCGGTATGGGAGAATGCAGAGAAGGAATTTCACTAGTGGAGGCTAGACGGGGGCAAGTGGAGAGAAGGTCTATGTTGGCAATGACGCTCGCCTCCTGAAATCATGGGTTCGTGGTACTGACCTATTTCTATCTCGGCTACTAATGAACCAACCTGTAAAATTCTTGCGTTAGAACACTCCTATGGGACCCAACAACTTCCAGCGCATAACGAAAATTTGCAATGTGTCCTGGTGAGGGGCCCTTTAAGAGGAAGCTTCGATGCGTGGGTTGACTTCTATCTAAATACTTGGGAAAGGAGGAATCGTTTTTCTCAGCAACCACTACACCAAATTTGATGAGGTTTGTTGCATATAAAAGAAAAAGTTATACTCTAGTGACTGTTGCTAGCGAATTTTCAATTTTGGTCGTCAGTCTTTAATAAAAATTGTTGAAAATCTGTAATTCTCACAAAAGAAAACCATCAGGCTTACAACTTTAACTCGCCAATGAAAATAGGTGCCACAATTCTGTAAATTGCATCTAATAGTACAACTAAAGCAGACAAAATTGATGTATTACACGACTCAAATATACCTCTAGTATGCGAGTACGACTTCTTAAAAACCTATGTAAACAATGTAACAAGTTGATGCAAGATATAAATTAATATATCAAATTTGTCTGCTTCAGATGCTCAAACGAATGTAAATGACAGAACTGCGATATCTGTTCTTGGTGCAGAGCTACAAATCTCTAAACCTCTTGCTTCTATTTTTTAACTTGTGAATTTTTGAGACTTTCTTGTAAATAATTCAGGCCTTACATCAAAATTCTGCTTGCACCAGTCATTAGAATATAACTTTGTCTATGAAATGCAACACATTTCATTAACATAGGCCCAGTGGTTATCTCGGAAAAGTGTTTCTGCGTTTGACATGTGGTATTTGAATAGGTGGTATCAGAGTTTGGCCCGAGTGAAAGCTTCCCCTTAAGTGCCGAGTTGTGCCAAGATGTCGCACCCGTGTATACTTCAAGCAACGTCTCAGGAGTCGAAGTGGAACACATTGCCAGCTCACTATCACTGTCAGTGCTTCGGCCTTCGGGCCAAACTGCCAGTTTTTTTGTTAGACGCAACCATATGTGTAACTCGAACAGTAACTCTAACAGAGTAAGACAATGAGCAAAACGAGAACAAGGTGAAAGCAGGAGCCAACGTTTCGACAAGTGGACTTGTCTTCTTGAAGGCGACATATCTTTGTGGCATTATTTGGCATTGTCATCACTAACAGAGTAACAATTTCATTACCGTGCAAAAAGTGTTGGAAATTACTTGAATGCAAAAGTAACGAGTTACAGTTAGAAGTTACCTGAAAGAGTAACTGGTTAGCGGTAATGCATTACTAGTAACTAGTTACTGCCCAACACTGCTTTTAGCTAACTGTCCAGTTACACTGGAACATAAACAAAAGCAACAAAAGTAAGGCATATATTATTATTATTATTATTATTGCACTTCCTTAAGCTCAGTGTTGTTGAATTTCAGTGATGTTCAGCTGCTTGCTTGTCATCTTTTGACTGCCTGCTGGCTTCAGAATTTGTACAGTAGCAAAAAAGGAAAGAAAAAAGCATAACTTAATTTCATTTCTGGAACTCGCTGCACATTGTCGTTACACTTGTGTAGGTACCCAGTGTTTTGCATTGACTGGTTGAGATGGTGACAGTTTTTATGTTCTGCAGATAAGGAATTTTCTGTGAACGCAATTCTCTAAATTAAAAGCAGCCATGTCATTAAAGATGCCGGAATATATTTTGGTAGGAGTCTTTGGATTGTGACTTCTGCATTGCAAAAGCAATGCAAACACAGTTCATTTATTGTTTCTTTATTCCTTTCACACATTAAAAAGGAAAGTTACTAGTATTGCCAAATTTTTACCCCACGTTAAAATTTCTTTAATTTGTTTCACAGGTTTTGTCGAAGTGGAGACACCAACATTGTTCAAGAGAACTCCTGGAGTAAGTGCCATGGCTTCACTTGTTCACTGTATTTCATCGACAGGGCTATCATGCAATAAAAGTGGACTCCCATATTCATCTGTTCGACAGCTTTTAATCTTTGTTTATTTCACTAGGGGCTTTTTTTCACATTACCTGCTGAATCTATGCTCACCCCATTTTTCCAGGTTCAAAGTAAGGAAATAATGTGCAGTGACAGCGTTAATGTTATAACTAGAAAAAAAGTAGCATGACAGCAATCTTTGCCATCAGAAAACAAGCGCATCATTCAGAATGCACCTTCAAGGAACTGAAACTTGGGCATACTTAATGTTAATGTTCCATACTGTCTGCTGTTAATGACTTTGCAACCACTGTGAACAGGATGTCAGCCTGTGTTTTGACCAACCTATCCAGTGACCGATCATCCAGTGATGCACATGGGTCTCTCCGGAAGACCAAAAACATGTGGTATAGCTCTATTGCCACTAACTTCAGCAATGAACTTTTCTTTGAAATTGGCTTTCATAATGAAAGTGGCTTGTCATCATTACTGACCTACACAAAAACATGTTCTGTCACCGTCTTGTGATGGCAGTGGCAATGACATTGGTCTCGGCAGTACACTAGTTTTGGTTTGATATCCAATTGTAGTAGTGCATAGGCAATTTTTAGGCTCAATTTTTTGTTACGGGACATGTTGATGCCGGGTCAATAGGATAGCCATGTGGTTGGCTGCATGTCATGCTGAGTATGCCAGTTGATGTTGGAAACAGAATTTTGCAGTGCTTGTGAGGGCACCGTCTAGTAATGGCGAGTGCTGAAGGTGTTTACTGCAGAATGGTTCAGGGCTCTGCAGCAGATGTTTCCCTCCAGCTGCACATGCATGGTTTCATTTCTTTTTAGAAGCTTCGCTAATTGGGAAGGCACATATTTCTTTTAAACTCTCTAAGCATCAGTGTCTTGTAGCAGTGTCATTTAGGAGGTACATGAAATCTCGATATAACGAACTTCAGGGAACCGCGGTTAATTGTTCGTTGCTCTGAAAGATTGTTATAGTGAAAGCCCCAAAATTAACTATTCCGTCCATCAACCCATCAGTTCATAAGTTATCGCCATATGAGCTATCCACGAAAACGTTGCTGTTGGCTCTCAGCACGTACTGTTGCTATTTTCCATAGATTCCACTGCCCCGTACCACCGAAGCACCATACAATAAGAGTGACGTGCGCAATACAGAAGCTGGCATCGAGAAAACTACCAACAAAATAATAGCTCCTCGTTGCCTCTAAAGTGCAATGTTTTCTTGCTTTTTGTTTGTTTTTCACATTTCTTTCCATGGCACCGCAACTGTCTCCCTCGAGGCGGACATCTGAACTATGCCAAAGCACAAGCACGCGTAAACGACACCATCTGGAAAGTGCAAAGTGCGACAGTGTGGCATGCCCGCGAGCACAGAGGTTACATTTCACTGCATGGATGGCTAGTACGGCCGCAGATAGAAGCACGAAAGAAAGAGGCGTGCGCAGGAAGAAGGGTGAAAAAGCACACATTGCGGAGCGGGCACTCGCAAAACCTGATGTGTCGTCGCCTCCGCTCACCCGTATTCTTTTTTGCTTGGGTGCCGTCCCAGGTTTTCCTAACCCGTGCAGCGCGCCGTCCGCTCTCTGCACCTTGTCATTTGCTAGCCTACTGTTTGTTTCGGCTGCCTTGAAGAATACACGAAAATCTAAGAATCCCCAGATTTCAAAATACTAGTTCGTAGTACTGAGGCCTTGTTAACATCACAGGGAAACGGAATAACAATCGTTATTATGAAAAGTTAGGTATTCCAAAGTTCATAGTGCTGAAATATTTTTACATTGAAACTATAAGAAGTCAGCTGGGGATTTCTGAAAAGTTCATTAACCTGAAAAGTTTGTTAATGTGGTGTTTGCAGTAACGAGGTTTCACTGTACTACTCATATCATGTGCGTTGCCAACTTAATGGAAAAAAAGTTAATGCTCGCTAAAGTTCAAGGCAGAAGAAAACAAGGCCATCAATGCAAGTTGGATAGATGGAATTCTTCAAACCAAACATCTTGGCAGGCAGACCAACTGAAACAAAATTTTGGGTCACGTTTAAAGTCTAAATTCAGATACAGTAGAACCTCATTCATACGTGTTGGAAAAGATGCGAGAAAAAACATACTAACCGGGAAAACATACAATGTCACTAAAAAATTTGACAGACTCAACTGTAGTCGACATCTTCGTAATGCGAAGCGTTGCACGAGTCGTTTCAGCACGAGACACCGAAGCACGCCGAGCTGGTGGGGCCCGAGATTCGCGTTTTCGTTTCTGTGGCTTCAGCAAGCTTACATTTGTGGTCCCCAAATTCGGCCTGGGTCAGCAGCTTCTTTGAGCCGGAAATTTTGGCTGGAAGTTTTGAACTCCATGTGAATTGTTGCCGCACGTGTTGAACTGGTGGAGCCCAAGCAACCCAAGATGCATGTTGTCGTTTTTCTATTGCATAGTATTTAAAGACAGCGACGAGAAACCAAAACGAAATTGAGGTGGTGGGCAACGCCGAAATATGATGTGGAAACATGATGCTCATGCCACCTGCAGCGGGGAGTGGCGGTGCGTTTGGGTGATCGCCTATTAAAAGCATGTAGTATGCTTCCAATGGTGCTATGGCTTTCACACTCTGAAACAGATAGGTGAAGATCCTTATCTCAATAGGTCTGGAGGTGTTAGCTGTGAATATGCTGTGTTATGACCTGGGAGGGAGATTTGCTGGTACAGGAATAAGAAACTGGGTCTGCAGCGACGTTTTCACGTGTGATGAGTGGGCGAATGTTGCAAGGAAGCTGCTGCGATGGGCAGCTTCCCAACTTTATCGTGCACACCTCGTGCCTTTTCTTGTGTACGTGGGATCTAATAGCTGGAAAACGTGTAATATGATTGCAGTTTGATGATGTATTAAACATTGGTGCTGAAAGATTGTGTTTTCCGGGAATGTATGAACTGGTTAAAAAGAAGCATAACTGTAGTGGGTCATTTTTTTGTGTTCTCAATCATGAACATTGGCACCGGGAAATCATACATAACGGGATCATATCAATGAAGTTCTGTAGTGTAGATACAAAATAGCCTCTATGCAAAATGATATGTACGAAAAAAAAAAAAACACAAGTGGATATATCTCAAAAGGTTTGCAAAAGTAAGTTTTGTTTTTACACTGAAACTGAAAAAGAAAATGGCATCATTACTGCTCACCGGAAGTTATGCACGATCCAGTTCTTTCGAGTCCTCGGCATTACCTCCAAGATTCGACGGTGTCCGCATCTATGTGCAGTGCACTGAAAAATCTCAGATGCAACGTGCCGGGACTTGGGTCATACCTGCCAACTAGCAGTTGCACGCATTGTGTGCTTAGGTGCTATTTGAAGGCCGCTAATAAGAAAATTAGACAACTACCAGCCCTGCAGCTTTGCCAAAGTTGCTTATTACTGATTTGTTACCTATTTATCCAAAGTGAATTTTTGTTGCTGCTGACTTTTAAAAAGTGTCACGCTTGGCAGTATGTCTCAGTGCAGGTCAATTAGCCACGGTGCTCTCGGGAGTTGAACGTGATTCGACGAGTGCTAAGATCAGCAGCCTGCCATTGCTCATGCTTGTGTCCTGTTGGTGCAGGGTGCCCAGGAGTATGTGGTGCCCACTCGATTCCCGGGCCAGTTCTACGCACTTGTCCAGAGCCCACAGCAGGTAGAGAATGGTGGGGGCGCAAGGCCATTTTCTCCTATGCTCAGCTATTCTCATTTTGCAGTTTACTTGCTCACCAAGGTTGCATCATTGTGATTCTTACTTTCTTTGATTCAGTGAATTAATTTGTCATATGAAGGACTGGGCCCATGTTCGCAAAACTTCTCTTACACAGGTACCATGTTGCCGCAGCGTTTCTCATTGTCATGCCGATTCATTGTTGCGAGTGGCGGGCGCAGGCAAATTCTCGTACCAAAAAGAAACTTTGTGAATATGGAACCTGATTTACTTAGCAAATCCTTAATGACTGAGTAGTAATTGGCAAATATTTTGGATGTAGAGAGAGAGAGAGAGAAGGGAAGACGGAAGGGCAGGGAGGTTAACCAGACTGAGTCCAGTTTGCTACCCTACACGTGGGGAGGGGAATGGGGAGCGAAAGAGAGAAAGAGAGAACTTAGGTGTAGGATGTCTATAGTCGGGCACTCAAGTCTGTTGCCCTCAGGTAGCGAAAAAGCGCTCGAACTGCTTTCTGGGCTAATGAACTGTGAGGCCAGGCTCCCAAGATCTTCGCTTCCGTAAATGGCCTGTCATCCAGTCTATTTAAGGCACACTGGAGAGTCTCATGTTGATTATCGAAGCAAGAACAGTGGCACAGAAGGTGACTGATGGTCTCTTCACACTTGCACTTAGCGCACATTGGTGAATCCGCCATTCCTACGATAGCTGTAGGAGTTGGTGAATGCTACTCCTACCCACAGCCGACACAGCAGTGTTGCGTCACGTCGTGGAAGGTTCGCTGGTAATTTAAGTTTCAGTGATGGGTCGAGGCTGTATAAACGACACTTAGAGTTCTGTGGTGTGTGCCAGCAACCTAACATGATGGTACGAGTGAGACTGCGCAGCTCTCTTGCAGCGTCGACTCTGGATAAAGGTATAAGGAGTGTCGGTGAGCCAGCCTGGGCACGTCGGGCAGCGTCATCGGCGAGGTGATTACCAACGATGCCACAATGTACCGGCAGCCACTGAAATATGATATCATGTCCTCGTTCAGAAGCGCAATGGCAGGTTTCGTTGATTTCTGACACCAGCTGTTCATAATTGCCACGTTGTAAACTTCGCAAGCTCTGGAGCGCTGCTTTCGAGTCGCAAAATATCACCCATTTGTTGGGCGGTTCTTTTTCAATGTATTCCACAGTAGCGCGAAGAGCGGCCAGTTCGGAACCTGTAGATGTCGTTACGTGTGAAGTTTTAAACTTGATGACGACCGATTGAGATGGTAGAACAACGGCGCCCGTAGAATTTTTCGAGACGGAACCATCCGTATAAACATGAATTCGGTTAGCGTATGAACAATGCAGAAGTTCCAATGTGATCTGCTTGAGAGCCGCGGTGGTCATGCTAGCTTTCTTCACTATTCCTGGAACAGCAAGGTACACAGGAGGCTTCTTCAAGCACCACATAGGGGATGGCGTTCTTGTTGCGGGTGAGTGCCTCAGACAAAGAGTGCCGGTTAGCCGCAATTGATCTGGAGAACGCTTCCCTGGGTCTTTTCTCAGGCAAGCGAGCGAGATGGTGGTCAGGGACTCTGGATATATGGCGAACGTGCGCCCGGAGTGCGTCAATATCTATATAGGTCCTTATTGGGTGGTCTCGCGATGGCAATTGTTGCCACGGTTGAAGCATTTCGAGGTAGCCCCAGACATGTTCGAAGGGCTTGGCCTTGAATGCTCTGTAGGACATGGATGTTAGTTTTGTTAGCATTGGACAGCACTGGTGTGCTGTATCGCAAGTATCCTAGGAAGAGCGTCCTGTATAGTTGAAGCATAGATGCCACGGATGTGCCCCACGTTTTACCGGCAAGAAACCTTAGTATATGGGAGGTAGAAGTTAGCCTCTTCTTCAAGTATGAGATGTGGGGGCTCCATGAAAGGTCTCTGTCTATAATAACGCCTAGGAATCGGTGAGTTTTTGCGTAGGAAATTGGTTGGTGGTCAATAGAAATGGGGTACCAGGTCATGGGCTTGTGGGTAAAAGCGACTAAGGCGCACTTCTCGGTCGAAATGCTGAGGCCTTGCGCACGCAGGTACGATGATGTTAGGGTCACTGCTTTTTGGAGCCGTGCACGCACCTGGAGACGTGTAACTGCCGAGGCCCATGTGCATATGTCGTCAGCATATATGGAAAGGTTTACTGTATGTGGTAGAACGTCGGCAAGTCCAAGGATTGCAAGGTTGAACAAAGTGGGGCTAAGAACCCCACCTTGAGGGACGCCACGGCAAGTGTAATGGTCAGCAGTACGGCCATCTGCACTGTGCACAAAGAAGGATCTTTTGAATAGATAGCTCCGAATACACCGAAACATGCGTCCATCAATTCCATTATCTTCCAGGGCATCAAGGATGGCTGCATGCGTTACATTATCATAGGCGCTTTTCACGTCGAGGAATAGTGCAACCGATATACGCTTGTGGTGTTTTTCTTGTTGTACAGACGTGACTAGGTCGATGACATTGTCAATAGAGGAACGGCCTCCTCTAAAACCAGCCATGGCCTCAGGGTATACGTTGTGGCGCTCAAGATACTATTCTAGGCGGGTGAGAATCATTCTTTCCATGACCTTCCCAACACAGCTGGACAGCGCAATGAGTCGGTAGGACGCTAGGTCAAGTGGCGACTTTCCAGGTTTCAGGAGTGGTATCAAGCGGCTGGACTTCCACCGCTCAGTAACGACACCATCATTCCATGACTGGTTATAACATTCCAGAAGTCTGCTTCGGCCATCTTCACCTAGGTGGCATAAAGCATCGTAGGTGATGCCATCTGGTCCTGGCGACGATGAGCGCCTGCATGTGGCCAGAGCAGCGTCTAATTCCTCAAGTGAGAAGGACACATTCAATTCCGGGAAGTGTGTCGCAGGAACCTCACCCAGGATTTCGCTATTGATGGTGACCACACTGCCCGCAATCTTCACACAGAAATCTTCGGCTATATCGACCTGTGAGCGGCCTTGATGGAGGGCTAGGGCTGAGAATGGGTGGCGTTGCTGTGGAGACGAGCCAAGGCCACGCACCATCCTCCATATGATAGACAGTGGCTTGCGGGGGTTAAGTGATTCGCAGAACGTCTTCCACCGTTGTTCCTCCAGCCTGTCCATACGATGTTGGATTCTCTTCTGTATATGTCGAGCGACTCTAAGGTCATGAATTGACTTCGTGCGCCTGTATCGCCTCTCGGCTCTTCTGCGAATCGTTCGAAGTCGCTCAAGTTCCATGTCAAAATCTGTACGTTTTTTAGCGGATGTAAATGTGCACTTAGACGATTCCGTACATTTGTAATAAGGTTCTCAATGGTGCCGGTAAATCCTTCTTTGCATGCCTCTTCCACCTTTGTCTTATACGTTGACCACCTTATATATATTGTCGGGAAGTACAAAAGGAGAAGCTTCCAAATCCAGTGATACTTAAGTAGGTGGGAATATGGTCACTGCCATGAGTCTCGATGTCAGAGAACCATCGAACATTTTAACCAAGTTGCCGTGACACCAAAGTCAAGTCTAAGCAACTGCTATAGTTCTAACCATGCAAGTACGTCGGACTGCCATTGTTCATAATGCTAAGTTCATGGTCGGAAGCAAATTCCACTAGTTTCCGGCCCTTGGAATCTATTCTGGATCTTCCCCAAGCCAAGTGATGAGCATTAAAGTCTCCCGTGATAATCCAGGGTCCAGTAGTCGCCATCAGGATGTCTCGCAATCGGTCGCCGTCGAACCGACTATATGGGGATATGTAGGCGCCGATAAGGGTGAAGGCCACTTTATTCTTTGTAATGCGGAGACACACGTATTGGTTTCCATCATGAGGCTGCACCGAGCGGGGAATGTAAGTCAGTTCTCTACGGATGTAAACAATTACTTTGCTGGATTGCCCGCACGTCGACGCCATAAAGGCTTCGTATCCAGAGAGTCTTAGCGCTTTTGACACGTTCGGTTCACATATTACCACTACAGGAAATCGGTTCGTGAAAACGTATTGGCGGAAACATGAAATCCGTGATTTAAGTCCTCTGGCATTCCACTGAAAGATTGTCGCGCTACGCACTTCATCACGGAGTGAAGGCAGTGGAAGAGCCATTGTGCTTATGCAAGATTTGCAAGCACTGGGCTCAGGGCATCCAACACTTGCACTGCGCTTCGAGCTGTTGGCGTATTCGAGTTGCCCACAAGCGTGCGAATCGCATTTATCAAAGACTTGAGCATTGTTACAATTCGGCGGTCATGCTCTGTCAGCTCATCTGGGTGAGGGGTGGAGCATTGTGGTGCCTCTCCTTGTTGGGGTTTTTCCACAGGGCTTATCCTTGGCAGTGGTGGCCATTCCTCATCCACGGCATTCTTTTCAGATGCTCCGTTATCTATATGCGGTTTGGACACATTCTGCACTAGGGTTGGAGCAGATTCAACAGCGAGAGGCTGTGCGGCACGCGTATTCTTTGTGCGGAGAGCAGAATTCCTTGATGAGCGTCTGCGACGAGAACGACGTCGCCTGACGTCAGCAGCTGCTTCACGATGAGTCGACCGGTCCCTCACCATTTTCTTCAAGATGGAGAGTTCTCGCTTAACTCTAGGACATTCCTTTGATGAGGCATCGTGGGGCCCTTGATAGTTCGGACACTTATAAGTTTTTGCCTGGCAGTTGCCTGCAGAGTGTTGTCCTGCACAGCGGGAACATATAGCAGACTTTCCACAGACGGCGCTCACGTGGCCAAATTTCTGGCAGTTTCTGCACTGAAGCGGCTTGGGAACAAAGGGCCGGACAGCATGTCAGAAATGACCTACCTTCACATGCGATGGAAGGCAGTCACCTTTAAAGACAATTTTCACGCATCTGGAAGTTCTGAGACGGGCCACCTGTAGTATGTGGGTCCCATGATTGGCAGGCTTTATCAAAAGTGGTAAATCCTCGCCTGAGATGGCCGCATCAATGTCATATATGACGCCTGTAGTAGCCTCTTTTCCCATCGGGATGATGGTACGGACGTTCATGCCACCGAGAACAGTGACAGCTCACAGAGAATCTAACGCCGACGCTTGGGCGACGTCTACCGTGACAACATTCTTCCAAGGGTTGACTCGTACGTCCTCAATGCCATTAGGCAACAGTCTCTCGAGTTCAACCGATGCAACTTGCCTGTTGAGGAACCTCATGTTGTCGGAGGGTAGCACAGGTAAGAAAAGGATGGTGTACTTTGGCAAACACTGTGGAGTCCTCATAGTAGATGTGTCCACAGAGGCCCTAAGCATCCGCCGCTTTGCTTTCTGACTCAGGACAGTCACGTAGTCGTCTTCGGAGCTGTCGTCGCTCTCGGTCGAGTCTATCAGGGTAGCCTCGCTGTCGCTCGAGAGGCTGTTCCGCTTCCTTGAGGCTGCCGACGCGGGCGCCGCTACATCAGGTTGGAGTGCGGGTGGCTCCACTTCCATTCCCGTCGGGCAGTGAACAGTGTTCCCCGGAAGAAAGCGAGAATTACCATTTGGATGTAGTTATTGCTTACTGCACTGCAGTTCATGCTTGTGAATTCTACAGATTTCAAAAATGATTTTATTCACCATAAACATTTGTAATCTTGCTAGTTGTGCAAATAGAAAAACAGTAAGAAATGTTTTGATGAAGAAATGCTGGCTGAAAGCTGATTGGGCACTCTTTCCTGAGGCTTAGATTTATAAAAACATTTGCAGGTTGGGCAAGAAAAGGCACTTAACATGAAAGGCAAAGTAAAATCTTTGCACTTTGCTTGTCACTGCTGCTGTCACTAGAAGTGACAGCAGCAGTGACAAGGCATGGTGGCATCACCCTTAACGCTTGGGTATAATCTCAATTTTTCCACATCTTCTGCTCTGTGAAATATAGTCACAATGAGGACATCTTTTTTAATGGCCCGACAAGAGCACATCTTCCTTGCATTACAAATACCTTTTGTATACATGCTACACAATGCCATAAAAATCCCACACTTACTAATACAGTTGATGCTTGTTAATTCTGTCTTTGTTAATTCGACATTTCATGTAATTTAAATGATCTAGAAATTCCTGACGAGAAACCATACACTGCCATGGAGGAAAAAGCTGGTTAGTTTGAACATAAAAGCATGCTGGCTCGGTTAATTCGATCCTAGCTGGTGTCTCATGATGCATGCAGTTGCCACTAAGGCTTGAAAAACAATTGCAGCAGATGGCGCTACTGCTTTTCCAAGTGTGAAGCTGGCTTACTTTAATATTATTTTCGGAACTTTACTTTTGCTCTCAGTTCAATGCTGAAGCTGCAGTTAAACATGTTGACGCTCGTTGCCGCATGCCGGTTGAGTCGAGCTTCAAGAGCAAGAAGTAGAAAGATATTGCAGGTGGTCTCGCACAATAAAAAACATTTGAATTTGTTAGTTTTGCCACCATTTGGTAATCCAAACGTTCAGATTTCAATCAACTCTTGCGATCCCGCAAGGGGAGTCGACTGTATGAGCTTTCATCCAGAAATTTCAGCACGTCACATTTGCTTTTTATGTTATGCATTTGACCATAAATTTGCATATAACGAACCTTACTTCAGAAATTAAAAGAAATTGTTCTTCATATAAGTCCATGTATATTCTGACTGCAATTTAAAAACATAATTTTTTATTGCAGTTTGCATTTAATGAACTCTTTGTGTTTCAAGTACACCAGGGCTTTATAAGAAGGAATAAAAGAGCACAGCTGTGAGAGACGTTATTTGTTTGTGTTTATTTCTATGTGAAAATGACGCTCAAGTATTATAGGCTTGGTTATTTTGCAACATGAAATTTTGCTGGAAGTATGTTCCTCCTTGTTGGCTCTACCAGCCTTGTCACTGAGAAGGAGTCCTTGTTTTGTTGTCGCCAGCAGTTGCTGCTACGTACAGCACAGTGCACTGTTAGAGGGAATACGTAAGCAGTAATAAAGCCGGTACTATGACTGCCACATTTCTTTGCCTTCATTAGCAAGTAGGACTGATCTAATAAATTGAACATGCATTTACACATGAAAAATTTGTCTGTGGGCCCTATATCTCTGGGAAATCAATTGCAGAACACAAACTGCGCGTTCCCTTGAACAGCAGACTGCACTGTACATCGCAGTGTTGCGTGTCAGTGCTAGAGAAAGTGGTATGCCAGGTTTTGCTACATTATTGTAAACAGTAGAAGGGAAGCTTAGTGTTGGCTGCATCAGATGTTTTAAAGAGGATTATTGGAGCACAGATACTAGAGGAGGGAATGGACAAGACAGAGGGCTAACTTCTATGTGAAAGAATAAACTTTCACGTGAGATGTGAGAAGTGCATATTATGACGGTCTTGCACATCTTGTGTTTGTGAACTTGTTTTAATGCATGCACTGTCATGAGTAAGAACCATGATAAGCTGACGCATGAAGTTAGAAAGATTGTATGAGCAACCCCTTCTGTGTAAAGTCTGATAAAGGGTTGCGATTTTTTAGAAGGTGATGCAAGCATGCACATCATCTGTTGTTGCTTACCATATATTATACCTGAATCTAATGCACTCCTGAATCTAACACGCACCCAATTTAAGCGGGTTTAATGCAGGAAGAATGAAAGTGCACCTGAATGTAACATGCCCCCCATGTTCGCAATCAGAGGAAAATGAGATGTGCAGAATTTACTTTCACAGAAGGGAATTAAAAAGAAAGAATGAGTCTTAAAGAAAGGGGCATTTCGTCACCGCTGTTTGCACGTGATTGGCCACAGATACCAAGCACACAGGGGCAGTATTCTCGAGTGATCACTTTTAGAGATGCATGCGGTAAGCCTGTGGTTAAGTGGCTGTGTTTCTTCGTAATAAAATGCTGTTGGAAGTTGGTGCTTTGTCCCGCCTATTCTTTTTCCTTCTTGTGTTCAGCTACAATAATGCTTTTTAATATGTTTACACCGTGGAACCCCGATTATCCTACTTTCTGGAGACTGGGCAAAAATGTCGTATAATCTGACCAATAAAGTTGTCCATAGTACAGTAAATGTCCGTTGATTCGACTCCGGTTAATTCTATTTTTCAGTTAATTTGATCCTGACCAAAAGTCCCGGCCGGTACTCATGCATTTTTATGGGCCCAAGCTTTTGTTATTTCGATCCTAAACTTGGCCTTCACCGGATAATTCGAATTTGACCAGTCGGCATAGACGTGCTTGACCCCTATGGAGACCCCAATAGTTACGATCCCTTTTGTTGCAACATCTGCATCAGCAGAGGTTAGGGAAGAATGTGTTGAACACACTTCAATCTCCCATCAAAAACGCATATTTTCGACCTGCCCTAGAAAGATATTCATTCAATAACTGTAGCTCACAATGTCTGATTTCTATGTTTACCCAGTTCTAACATGTGTTAACTAAGCTGACTAAGAAACCTGCTCCCATTCTGCAACATGTTGGACACTTGCCCATTTTTCTTGCTAGAAAATTGGGTGCGCATTAGATTTCTACATGTTTTAGTAGCTTTAATATAATTTCCACATGTTTTCTATGTTGGACACAGAAAATGGGCATGCTTTTGATTCAGGGGCGTGCTAGAAATGGGCAAATATACAGCCAAATGAATCGGCAGTGTATTTTGTTGTTTTTTTCTGCATCTTGTTTAATTTGACCCGTCAGATAATTCAATTCATTCATCGGTTCCTCAGGGTGGAATTAACCCTTCGAGGGTTGATTTTTTTCGCCATATGCGACCGCCTAAGGTAGGTTTTTTTTTTATTGCTGATTCCAATTCTTCTTAGGGACTTATTTCGAAAAAAACTTACTTTAATTTTTCTAGGGTGACCGTAAAGTGAGAAAAAATCTTTTGCGTTGGTATATATGCACTCTTCATTCATGAATAACAACAATAAAAAAGGAAATAAACTTATCAGAATTAAAAATTTGATGCAATTTTATGCACATTGTTCAAGGCTTTGAAAATCCGCACACGAGAATATTTCGCAAGTCTCAACTGTTCCTGCTCTTACACTAATACGTACGTCCATAGCGTAATCAAATTGCGTAGGTGCGCGCACTCAAGAAAACTGTTTGGTTGTGTGCCCATCAAAAAAAAGCAACACGTGTGACAAACTTCCGCTAATCTTCATCTTATCGCCAACCAAGCTAGGGCAGTTAGTTTTCGCAAGTCTTAAAAAGAAAAAAAAGAAACGGAAACGCATGTACGGCGGCATCCTTCCTATGCACACCCCTGTGAGCACTAAACAAGCAAGAAACAAGCGGCTGCCCTTTGAACGATTAGTAACGAGATAGCCACCAGTTCTCCAAGTGGAAAAAGGCGAAACCGCCCGCGAAACAAAATCCAAACGGCCGCCCGCCCGCGCACACGCCAATGTGCGAGCGGTAGTATATAGACGCGCAGGAGCAAACTAGCGCTAAAACAAACCATGCAACGAAAACCGAGAGAGGGAGGGACGCGAAAAAAATTCCCTGTATACCCACATAGTGGCACCACATGACAGAAAAGAAAAAGTTAGGAAATTGGCGCGCTTTTTGAACGTACAGACGACACCGTAAATATACGGCATCGACCATTTTTGAACTTGTTTGCGGCGCCGTATATTTATGTAATTGACTGTCAAATGGTTAAGGGAAGTCGACTGTACATGATTTCGTGCAACAGAGTTGAGAGAAGCTTCAATTAAAATATAGGTTAATGCTCTGCAGGGCTGAGAAACCAAAACCACCGTAAAAATAAACTCGTGAAGAAATACTACAATGCAGATGTCAGTTGCGCTTTACAGGAGGAATTTAGTGTATCGTGTAACGCGCCCACCAGCATGCCAAAACATTCTTCTCTCACCTGCACACTCTTTTGAAAATTGGTCAGTTTCTTAAAGACTTTCTTTGAACCATATAGCATGTTCTGTCTCGCAACAACCCGCGTGAAACCGGGGGCCCAATTACACTTGTATGATGTCTTCTGGGCCTCGTGTGTAGGCAAAGCACTGAACTGCGTGCGTGAACACGCATATCTGATATGACATGCATGCCTTCCGGTGGGTAATCGGTTCAATTTTCATACATACTTTCACACTTTCCATGCGCACTGGGATGGTATTCTCGGGTGATCACTTTATGAGATAGTTTCACTTTCGCAAGACTCAGCACTGTATGTGTCGAAGCATTTGGCTGACTATTCCCTTAGCACTGCACAAAATATAGCAATCGTGGCACAGTGCCAATTGCCAATAATGCTGTCAGCTGTGTCTGGTACTGTTCATGTAAAATCTCGTACTAGTTGAATTCTAGCTCTGAAAGTGATAGCTCAAGTAATGCCCGTGGCCCCTGCTGTTGTTGCTGTGCCCTCTGTCCACGTCGCATGTACGAATCGTTTCACTCGGTCATTATGGTATCCTCCCTTGCCAGAATGGTCTTTGATGAAGGTTCGGAAATTCCAGGTGGTGCTGGCTTTATATTCGAGTCTCCGTGCTGTTTCCTGCTTCTTCGATGATCTTCAGCTTGTCCCCGAGCGTCAGTGCTGTTTGTTTCCGCTGCTATGTGCATCACAGTCGTTCGACGCATCACTGCGGACGTACACGTAGGCTATTGAGTTCTTAGTGCTGTCTCAGTGCTGTCTCAGTGCTGTTTGTTCCGATCATGACCGATAAAGAGAAAACATAGAGGGCCCTTGCGACACGAGCAGCCATTGCCAAGAAAAATATGTTGAGGAAGAAAAAGGAGATGGCAATGAAGTTGGGGCTGAGAGAAAACGTGGAGGAGTGTGGGCGGGCAGTGAACGCAAAAAATGCCAAGAGAGAGAAAGCGTAATGAGATGGCGCGACACAAAGAGGGGCAAGGGAAACGAACGAGGAGAGAGCAGTGAGGGAAGGAAAAAGGAGCCGAGGTGGACTCCCAAAACCAGTCGGTGCCTTCCGCATGCAAAGGGGCACGCTGCCAACTTGCTCTAGCTGGCTTTGGCTCTGCCTCTCCTGATAGACGGGACGGTACCACGGCGAAGCTGCCAGAAGCTGGCAGTGCTTCTTACGCATCCACCGTTGGTTTTGCAGTTTCGTGCGGGTTGTGGTACAAAATGGGAATGCACATAATCTCACCTCATATAATAAAGGTTTTCAATGCGTTGTCTCTATGGGGAGTTCACCGAGACTACACTAATCCATCATAACACCGGGGACATCGCAAAATCTGGGAACACATAACCGGGGTTTCACTGTACTGAGTTCGAGTGCTAATCGCTGCTTAAGACGATGCATGTGATGCCATCTGACTGCGATTTCAAACATTAGGCATGGCTCGCATCGCAGGCTTCCTCTCTTTTGCCCGGGCTCTTTTGCATGTTGCAATAGTACCTGTTGCAACAGGTTTGTTGCTCTTTTTCACGAAGTTATGCTGGTTTCTTGCAAAACTGTTTTCATAACCATACTTCTTTAACCAGTTGTAGTGTTTTGGGAAGCTGTGGAGTTTCTTTCAGACTTGCTGGAACACACAAACCTCATCTGCAGAAATTCTCAATATAATTGAAGTTTTTCAGCCTCATATTTTAAGCCTCATAATAAAGTTTCTCTGTTGTTCAATCAGTTCATGGGCCCTGCTAATGGCCAAATTAATGGAGGTTGATTATACTAACACTGGGTAAATTAGGGAGCTTGTACATGCACAGACAGTGGCTTATGCAAAGGGATCTCAGATGCACATAACGCGCTACAGCATTCAGCAGAAGCAGACAGAGGCAATAGAGTACTTATGGCAGGTGGTGGTTATGTGTAGAAATAGCTCAATTGATTCCCGATTGAGCAAAGCATAGTGTTGCTTTGTTTTATAGGCTTGGGGGCTGCAGCTTAACTTTCATTTATCTTCGTAAAAAAAAATTGCTGGCTATTACGACTGGCACCAGAAGTAGTGGGAGTACTTGTTTATATGGAATTTTAAATACACCAGTAGACAATTTACTTGTCTACATGTATACAGTTGAACCTTGTAATAACGAAATCGGCGGAGAATGTGAAAAAATTTGCTTTCGCAAGAATTTCGTTGTTGTGAAAAGAGACAGCACACATAGGTAATGCATCGGAGAACAAAAATTTACTGTCAAAATTTCGTTGGCCTACTTTGGCAAGGTTTACTCAAGGATATAGAACCGCATTGCCAACAGTACGAAGTGTGCCGCATGCGTCGACCAGCAGTGGTAGTACTGCCATGGCGCAGTATTCTCTCTCGGTCAATTGCTTTCGGAGATGTGATCACTTTTGCGAGGTTTTGAGTATCTCGGCACCGGACGCACAGCAACAGCGCATGCAGCAGCATTTCTCCAGTGCACGCTTTTGCCCGTAGGTGCCAATGCGTCCGGTGCCGAGCGCAAAAGTGATCGTATCTCGTGTGCGCATAGGCAAACGATCGAGATAACGGCCCTTTCGCAGAAATCTATGTCCGGTGCCGAATCTGCATGCGATGCCTGTCGGGTGGCACCAAAACCAGCGTTCTTGAAGCAAATGGATGTGTATTTTCGGACGATCGCTCAATCATAGCCCGATGCATGACACTCAATATGCTGTGACCGCCATCTTAAACGCCATAAACAACTCCCTGCCGGCGGGACGTGGGTTTCCTTGTTTTTGCTTCATTTTTCTCACCAAGGTGCACATTACGCAGTGCACTGCCACGATCGGCGATTGTTGTTCGAAACGTGCGTTCAGTTTGCATTTAGTTTTGCCTCACGCGATTGGCCTAGGCCTTCCTGAGTCGTCAGCCGTGGGAAACGCCCAACTGAATGTGTGTTTCCAACAACAATCTACGATCTCGCCTAATAGGCGTGCAAAAACTGTCCTCATGTGTCGGTAGCAACATGCGTGCCGCTTCAAATGGGTGATCAACAAACAAGATGGCGGCCATTCCGCGTTTCCAGCACACTGATCATTTCCAGCGCTTGGTTGTTTTTGTGAACCAAAGTGGCGGTGCCCACACATGTGTAATGTAGTGGTATTTTAAGCAATTTTAGTGCAAAACAATCACATTTGTGCACATTTTGGAGCTTGCTAGCCTTATGCGAGTAAATTTTCCGGCAAATTTCATTGATGCGGCATTGCAGCTACAGCAACATTTCTTTGCCCGGAGGTGTGAAATGCATTGAATCCTATGGGCGTTTGCCAGGGATACGAAAATGTTTCGTTGTCGCAAGAATTTCGTTGTTGCGGGATTTCGTTATTGTGGGTTTCGACTGTACTACCATTATTGGAATAGCGGGGAGTAGTGATGGTGGCGCCATCTTGTGATGCTGTGTTTCACCATTGATGAAATATGAGCTACTTAGTTGTTAGCATAATGGCATTATCTGCAACAAGATCATTAATGTATAGACACTCTTTTCTTTAAACAAGTACAGTCGTGCAACACAAAAAATTTTTCTAGCATGTTGTAGTTAAAAGAAGTGCAACAAGAAGATGGCACCAGCACTGCTGCTGCTGTCCATGTTTGCTGTGTTGCAGTATAGCATGAACGGTGACACTTTATTAACAGGCTAATACTCTCTATTTGGTTTTACTGCACTATAATAATCGAATGAATCGCAACAAGTAGATTTTAAAAGAGAATACCCAATACGCACAATTACACGAGGGTGTGATGTCGCGCCGCTACTCATTTGGCTACTAAAGGTGGCAAGAACTGTGATCTAATCACACGAGCCAAAATACGTCAATGTAACACGAACTGGAGATACTGGAAACTAAAGTACTTGTATTATTAGGCATAAATTGGTGCGTTTAATTACATGAGAAGGGTACATGTTGCAATTTGCCCAAGCCTTTAGCTGTCTGCGTAAATATGAGAGTTGATTAAAGGGCACAAATACAAACATTGTGCTGCCCTCCTTGTATCTTGCACCGAGAGCACGCTGACCCTTGCCTGTCCAAACCCCCGCTGCAGTTCAAGCAGCTGCTGATGGTGGGTGGCCTGGACCGGTACTTCCAGGTCGCTCGCTGCTACCGCGATGAAGGAGCACGTCCTGACCGCCAGCCGGAGTTCACGCAGGTCAGAGCCCACTTTCTAAGTGCTTTTCGTCCCTTTGTTGGAATCTTGAGCAATCCACTGCATCTGCAGGGTACAGAAAACAAAAAAAAAGACTTGTGAAATTGTTAGACTTCTTATTGTCACATGTGATGTATGAATGGCAATTGAATAAAAAAATAGACTTTAATAATTATTGGCCATTATTGTGCCTACAAAAAAAAACAAAAAAAGAACGACAGCAATGATCGTGAACTGCTGTCAAGCACAGTAGCTGTTGGCTAATCGGCACTTAAAATGGCTCTTGGCATGCCACTACTTCTGCATGACGTAGAAGCTTCTCGGTGACCCATGTATAGCACAGCAAATCTTCATGAATGAGCTGGAATCTTTTAGTGAAATATGCTCTCAGATAGAGCAATAACAGTGCAGTTTTCAGAACATACTGGTCGTGTCGATGGGCACAAGTGATGCAAGAACTCTCACTTCGTAACATAAAATGATAACGTATCAGTGGCAATAACGAAACAAATAAGCCAGCACATCATGCAGCAGTGTTAACTCAGAAATATTGACAATTCTTGTCACGCATCGCATAGCACGGGACTCCACTCTGGCAGACTTGATGGCGTGAAGTAGCCTACATTCATTTATTTATTAACCAGCTAGATGCTCCTCAGATCACATACTATGCGATTCCGCCGTGGCTATGAGCAGCACTGGCTAATACCGTTCTCACACAGGCATCCGTATCTGCCATGGTGGCTTAGCGGCTGTGGTGTTTTCGCTGCTAAACACGAGGTCAAGGGATCGAATCCTGGCCATGGCGGCTGCCTTTCCATTGGGGCAGAATTCAAAAATGCACATGTCCCGTGTATTGGGCACACATTAAAGATCCCCTGGTGGTCAAAATTCATCCGGAGTCTCCCACTACGGCGCGCCTCATAATCAAATCGTGGTTTTGGCACGTAAAACACCAGAATTCACACAAGCACCCATAAACTTAGTTTAACTCCTTCACCATTACCTCGAGGGAGATGCACTTGATGCTACATGGTCGTCCTTCTAGAATGTTCAATAGAGCTTTAGGTACAGGGAGTTCGGGGATCTTCCTTGACAGCAGAGGGAAATACTCTCGTTCCCATGGTGCTTGAGGTACAGTTGAAAAAAATTTTTTTTTCTGCATTAAACATATCATTAATCATGATTACAACAATTGTGGTTGCATAATACAGTAGACTTGTGTTAATTTGACTGCAGATAATTTCATTTGTCGGTTAATTCAATCCTGACTGAAGGTCCCATCCAGCACCCATACATTTCTATGGGTTCAAACTTTCGTTATTTCAATTTTAAAATTGGTCTTTGCTGGATACTTGGCTGATCAGCATGCACGTGCTTGACCCCAATAGTGACTCCAGTAGTGGCAGCGTCTGTCTTAGTAGTGCTAAGACAGACGCTGGAATCTGAATGCATCGAACACACGTCGTCTCCTGCCAAAAAGCACCTATTTTCGGCCTGCCCCAGGAAGATTTTAAAGCAAAAACAGTAGCTCACAATAAATTGTGAGCTACTGCTGCAAAAGAAGTTGCATTGTTCACCGTATGTGCTGAGTGTGCAATGCACTCCATATGGCCTACGGATGCACATAAAGCCTATTTGGAGATGAATCGTTGAAACTAACAGCTCATCAGCCTGAAACAGTAAAGTTTTGTCATTGCTAAATAGTAAGTGAACAGAGATGAATCTGCAGCCAAATACAAAATGCAAATTGAATGCCAAATTCAAAGCCAAATTTGCAGCAATACTCAGAAATACTCAATACAAATACTCAATACTCAATACTCAAAAAGCACTACATTTAATACAGTTGAACCTCAATATAAAATTATTGAATGTAAAGTTTTGTTGGTCTTACTTTATTTCAAGGGAGTACTCTCCTGCTATGACGAAATTGAAAGTGCTGGATCTGACACGGTACCAGTTATAAGGAAGTAAAGTTTTTGTTTGCACATGGCTCAAAATATATATTCTCGTAGGAAAAATGTCAAATACCAATCAATTTATTATACGCCTGACTTTTTGGACCTGCATGATTCCTGCGGCACTGCCTCTAGTACCAATGTATAACAGCAATAACCGAAATTTCATATGTCGCAATGTGTTTCATGCATGAACCACATGTGAATGTGCAATTATAGTACCCGTGAACAATGTTGCCACCATATCAACTGGCATGAAACAAAACGACTTGTGCTGGTTAGGCCCAGCAGCCTAAGCAGTGCGGCAGGCCAAGTCATGGGGACTAGTCATTGCGGGAATCTCATAGTCAACATCTTCGTTCTTGTAGCCTTATCGGCAACCGAGTGTGTGATCAGACGCACGGGCTATAGACTGAAAGCCATAGTAGTGGAGTAGGGATCTATGTGTGTTCCCCTCCATGTCCAAAAAGACTGTCAGCAGGATCCCTGTTGTGGCCGGCGGCTTGGCTTGGTTAGACCATAGTCAGCAAGCCAACATACCGATCCCGCACAATAACACCACTCGCATGGTTGCGTATTCACATTGGTGCAGAGTGCTTGTATGTAATTTATTGTTGTTCCCGTGCCTCATATCAGCACAGCAAGATATTCATGGGCCATCAAAATTTGCGGGAGACCCTTTGCTGGCCTGTCGAAGGCATGGTGCTTCTGTTTTATTCGCATAGACCTGATCACAAATTTTTTCTTGTGCTACGTGCATGTATGCTTATAGTTAATACGAAATATTGCGAAGGTATTTTCATGGCCAATGTGACTTCATTGTAATGAGCTTCTTTTGTGTATTGTTTAAATCTGACATTTTGGTGCCAATTTCCCTTTTAACAATAGTGGTGCTGCAAGTGTAAGATGTAACGTGACTCCAAAACCACATTCTAAAATGTGCCATTCTTGCTTCCACCAACTATGACATAGGCAAGGGTCATTGGGGCCTCCCAAACTCTGGGGCCTCTATTTTAAAACTGTCTATTGTGTTTCTCTGCAGCTGGACCTGGAGATGTCGTTTGCCACTGCAGATGACATCATGCAGCTAACAGAAGCTCTGCTTGCAGCCTCTTGGCTTCAACCACCTGTGTCAGCAACCCGAAAGGATCAGCTGGATCGAGATTGCAACCCCTGCCTACAAACACCCTTTCCTAGTATGACATATGCCGAGGCCATGCAGCGGTACGGCACTGAAAAGCCTGACCTGCGCCTGAATGACATGCTGGTGAGTCTTGCAGTGAATGTGAAGTGGGGACATAGGATAGGCATCGTGTGCTGGTTGCAGTGAAATTGGTTTGGCATGCTTGCTACCACCTGATACTATCGTGACTACCAAGTGTCCCAGATTAGGCATGAAGTTTAAGGACTTTAACCATTTTGTACAGTTGTGCGGCTGAGGAAAGTAACTTCTGGAAATATGAGTTCACAATGCTCGCACATAGACCACCATTGAACTGGCCACATATGCAAAAACAACAAAAATAAAACAGTGGGAATAGCTGGATGGAATCAACATCTTTTGTATTATCATAGTCATAACGGGATTCTAGTGCTGCCATTTCAGCCATGCAGCCGAGGGAATTTTGAAATTGCAATCCTGTCATTGCTGCATCATGTTGGGTCTCGTCAAGTGCTATGAGGCTGTTAAAATATTGTATTTACTCAATTCTAACGTGAACCCGTTTTTCGCGACCAAAAGGAAAGAAAAAAAATTATCTCGATTGTAACGTGCACCCGTTTGCCATGACCTAAAAAAAGAAAACTCCTTTGCAGTACCGCACACCTCATTATTTCATGCATAACTACAGCTTTCTCTCATTTGGAAAAAACAAAGAGTTACTTCCAATGCACTAAAGTTGCGATAAATAAAAAGAGTCGCAGTGCACCTGAAAGGCATAGCATTGACTACGGTAGCAAACTAGTAGGCAGCTATAGGAAAAGTAAGGATAGTAGTTTTATTGGCCATATAAACTTTTAAACATTCGCTTACTAGCTAAATTAACAAGCATGGTGTCATGAGCGCAGGAGCAAACATGAACACGTCTCACTCAATGACCACAGAAACTCTATCAAAACGCTGGAGCGAGGCAGTACGGTAGCAGGAGAGAGGGAATTGACCTTTGTACGGCCTCTCGCTTCAAGGTGAATTAAACAACAAGAACACAGCGCGGTGTGCCTAAATGCGCAGACTTGTCTCCATCGCAGATCGCTTTCAAGATAGGGGCCGTGCCGTATGTAGCAGCCGCCGGTGTAGAGTGCCTCTCCTGTTTGCGCCAGTCCCGCACGCAAGTTTCAGGTACTCCGAACGCCCGTGATGTGGCCCAATTTCTGTCCGTCTCCGCACATGTGATCGCTTTTCTTTTAATTGCGGCATCGTGATGAACTCGGCATGTCTTTGCAGTCGGCACTTCCATGCTGATGGAGCGAACGCAGAAAACGGGAAAACGGATGGTGCACTAACCTAAGCCAACGGAAGCATTGCATAAGCACACGTACTACAGCACATGGAGAAAGCTACGGCATCTAGACTCGAAGTGCGTGCAAGGCGACGATTTTGAAATGCCGATGGCGATATGGTAATGCAGATGTAGGGTCGTACTCGATTCTAACATGCATGCACGTTTTGGACCCGTTTTATGGAAAAAAAAGTGCGCGTTAGATTCGAATAAATATGAGATATGGCCTTCAACACCTCCACTGCTGTGCAAAGCTCATGGTAGCCATGCCCAATCTCGGATACCTAATCTGAGAGATCATGCCTAACCTCAGATACCATGCCATGCATCAAAGCACCTAGTTAGACGTAGCTTAGCACCTTTCACACTAGTGTTGCATTAAGTCTGGTGGCAATGCAGTGTAATGACAGCCACATGATGGCAGGATAATTTCTTGCTTATTGTTTATGCTGTTTACAATTATTTATGTAATTATGATCATTATCTGTGATGGTAGTTGTACACAAGAAAGGTACACTGTGATAAACATTCAATGAAAGCCCTGCAGTAGACTTCCCTTAAAGGGGCCCTGAACCACTTTTTATCGAAGTGGAGAAATACATTCGCAGTGAAGATAGGCTATTTCAGAACCACTTTGCCGCAAAAAGTACTTCAATGCGTTCAGCAGAAGCAGAGTTAGCGGCAATCAAACACGGCCTCAGATGTGCTCCCCTTCCTCCTCCAATGCCTTGCACTGTGAAGGCTACAACGGAGATGTCACCGTGGCACGCAGTTCAAATTTCCGATTTGGTGCCTATGCCGCGCTAAACGTAAGCCAAACGCGGCTGTCCTCAAAGAGCCGCAGTGTGCTTAGCCACTGGACTCGCAGCGGCCGCGGTGTAGCCGAGCACAGCGACCAATAGCAGCCACATATTGGAGTGTGCTTTATGACGAAATAAAGCACACAGAAGAGAGCGAGGATCATGGGGTTTTTGAAATGAGTGCGTTTGAGAAAAAGGTGACTTCGCGCTCAGCTTGCGAGCTCCTTGGGCTGCGTAGGACAGCAGAACTTGGCTGAGATGTTCACAACAGCGTATGCTACCCGCGGAATATGTTATTTTATCAAGCCCGAGGGGTGGTTCAGGGCCCCTTTAATTCGACTCGGGTAATTAGATTTTTTGGTTGATTCGGTCCCGACCTGAGGTTCCGGCCGGCGCCCAAACATTTCTGTGTGTCCGAACTTTCGTTATTTAGATCCTAAAGTTTGCCTTCGCTGGATAATGTGAACTTGAACAGTCAGCACACATGCACCTGACTTTTATAGGGACCACGATAACGACTCCTTTAGTGGCAGCGTGAGTCTCGGTGGAGCTTAGGGGAATGGTGAATGCATTGAACACCCGTCATCTCTTGTCGAAAATGCCTATTTTCGGCCTGCCCTTCAAGGATTTTCAAGCAATAACTGCAGCTCACAGTGTCTGATTATGGTATTCACCCTATCCTAATGTGCACTTTTTCTTTTTGAGGAAAATTGGGTTTGAAAGTGCTTGCGCAGTGCAATCGGGCACGAAATGCAAACTGCCTTCACGCTGGTCGTATGTGTTACAGCATAACACAGATGTACAGCATCAAAGCTGACTTTAGAAAACCAGCCAACAATTCGCAACACATATTAATCCCTTGCTAAGAAATTGGTGTGCATTAGGTTTCTACTTTGTTTGGGATCTTTACCATAAAATTCCGAACAAGCGCCCCCATCCGTGCAAGGCCCCCCCCCCCCCCCCCCCTACTTTACTGCCAATTTCATATTTCCACGCCGTTCCGGGAAAGCGCCCCCTCCCCCCGCCCATGCCTGAGCAACACTAGTCTGCTCCATGAAGTCGAAGAAGCTAATCCAATCCAATCCTTCCTTTCAAGCCATTCGCATGCTCATTCGCACGCGCCATTTGTCGTCTTGTTTTGGCGTTGTGAAGTTCACGATGCCGATAAATTCGTACACAGTGGTGAAGAAAGTTGAGGTTGTACAATGGCATCGAGAAAATGGAAGAAACATGCACCAACGTCTCGGCCGCAAATGGATACAGGAATGGGACAGTAATCAGCAAAACTACGGGAGAGCAAAACTTCGAAGAAAGCTGAGTAACGGCGTCCCAGTTTTCAGTGAATGCGTGGACGATGCGCTCTTCGAGTTCTTCGAGCGGGAAAGAATGGCAGGACGTGCCATTAGTAACCGGCTTCTCTCTGAAGAGGCTGTCAGAATAGCCAACAACATGCAGTTGGGAAACTTTGTAACTTCCAGCCATTAGATAAGTCAATGGAAGCAGCGGTTCGGCGTGTCAGTGCGCCGTTCTACGAACGAGAGCCAGAAGACGCCCGAAGAGTTTTCGGAGGCCGCAAGTGCCTTTCGGTCTACCGAAAACTCCCTGCGACGGCGCAACGACCACATGTTGTACAACATCGCCAATATGGACCAGACGATGGTCCGAATAGACAACCCAGCCAACAGGACAAACAATGTGGTCGGCGAGAGCACCATACAGATTGCAAACACTGGATGTGCCTGATGAGGCTTCACGTTTTGCCTAGCCACATGTGCCACCGGCGACAAGCTCCCGGCATTCGTTATATTAAAGGAACAAACCAGGAAAATTTGAAAGTGATTGACATAGCAATCTTTCGCTCAATAAAGTTCATGTTCCTAGAAGTAAACAAAATTTTGAATCCATGTGCACTGTGTTTTTTTTTTTTTTTTTTCGTGGGAAAATGTCGCTGCCATGTTGAATTTCAGTGCTGTTCCGGGATAGCGCCCTCCCCCCCCCCCCCCCCCCCCCCCCCACTTTGCCAGGGATTTTGACTTGCTTGCTCGGAATTTTATGGTAGTGTCATTTCTGTGTTGATTTTCTACTTTGGACGTATAGAAAGTGGGTGCACGTTTGATTTGGGGTGTGTTAGAATAGGGTAAATACTGCCAAATGAACCAGCAGTGTGTTTTGGCATTTTTTCTGCATCTTGTTTAATTCGACCCGCCGGATGTTTCAACCAATTTCATCGCTCCCTCCAGGGTTGAATTAATGGAAGTCGACTGTTAATCAGGTTGCTTAAATGCTTGGTGTATTGCTTGTCGTTTTGCTTTTGGTTTTGTTTGTTTGCTGGCCTTTGATACCCCCCACTCCACAAGTCTCTCTAATTTTCAGGCATTGAACTTGGCATGTAAATACAGTAAAACCTCGTTAATTCAACGGTAGTGAATAGCATGTCTATTGAAATGAAGAGGTGGGTCTTGCCCCACAGCCGAACGGGCCACTGTGAAAGAAGCCGCGAGGCCATCACCTCTGCTAAAGCTGATCAGTCACGAGATGATGATAATTGTAGCTTCTGCATTGATTTTGTGCAAAATAGAACCAAGGGTTGCATATTTATTTAATAAGTAAATGCTGATTGGTGCAGCAAGCATTTATTTATTGCTTTCTTGATACCCTTGATATTTCGACATTCGGTTAATTAGGAAATTCTTTTCGGTGCTGTGAAATCTGAATTAACAAGGTCTTACTGTGCTAGTATAACTAAAGCAAAACTTTTGATTGTTAAATTGGAGGTTCTTTTTTTTTTTCAATCACAACCGATACACCGGTTGCTGCAATCCACGCCAAAAGGCTTGCCCTTAAATCTTGTGATCCTAACCAAAGGGATGCGTGCCCCCAGTGCTTTATTTGTGCATGTCTCTTTGGCTGGTTCTTCTGTTGCAAAGTACATAATTGCAGGTTTAAATGAGAATTACCAACTCACCCAAATTCACAACCTGGAGAGCCATGTAATTTCACAATATTTTCACAATTAAATTTTGCTTTGATAAGTGCAAGAAATCATTCTTGGCACCCAGCCCATTGTGTCAGCAGCTGTGGTATTCTGCTGCTTAATGAGGTTGCAGGCTCGATCTTCAGCCATAGCAGCTGCATTCCGGTGAAGGTGGAATGCAACAGCACTTGCTAACTGCATGTGTTAAAGAACCCCAGGGGACCAAGATTAATCCAAAGCCTCCCAGAGATACGGTATATCTCATAGCCCGTGTTTTGCTTTGGGATGTTAAACTGCCAAATGAAATGAATGAATGAATAAACCCCCCTGATCATTCAGTCAAAGCAAGAGTTTGACATTTGTATTTATTATCAGTGGCAGATACCTTGCATTCGCACGTAAGGGTCACACCTTTGCAAGGGCTGTGCCCCTAAATATGGATCTAAATATTCAAGAAGAAAAAAAATTTGTAAGATTGTTTTTTCATTGGTTGCACGCCCCTTTTTCTCAGCACACACATCATCCTTTACGGTTGTGCGGCTTGTGCTGCACTCTCTGCATGGTGTCAGCATGGTATCAGTAGTATAGCAACTGTTTGTATTTATTACTAGTAACCATTTGTGCAGTATTGCCAGTATTTGCGATAGCAAATATATAAACACTCCAGGGGAATTTTCTCCATTGGTGTCATCATCGTGTTCTGTATACTATAAGGTCCAAGTGCGATAAGATCCTGTTGCACCCCGCATGCTGTATGCTGTTGGTGCAAGGGGAAACGTGCGAGGGTGAACCAAGAAGGATGGAGGCTTGATGTGTGCCGAATGTTGGAAGTTATAAGGGTGGGGGGCAGAGGTTTGGCCCATGGTACGGTGTCCGAGTGTGTGCTGGGGAAGTGGGTGTGCAGGTGAGCACGTGTCTCCTCCTCTAGCTTGGCTGTGCACCATCCATGCCCTACCTTGGAGGCAATCTCGGTCAGGTGCACAGGTGTGGCAAGCAGAGGTATCGGGTGCTTCGTGGGCATAATCTTTGCGCCCGCCTAGTACTGGAGATTGCTTGATCTCAAGTTTCAGAGACTCATTGAAGAGAGAGGCAGCAGAAATATTCACTTCCCTCTGTTTACGCTCTTCATGATACCAGTGTTGTGACAATGATTGTTCATGGTCATCGAGTGAGATCTGTTCATCTTTGCCTGTATGCGCAAGACACCGTGCTGGCTACTTCAGTTAGTATTAAGTGAATGTTTACTGAAATTTCTATGGCAGCTAAAACTGCAAACCCTACTTCATGTAGTTGTGTGATAATGTTAAACCTCGATATAACAAAGTTGGTAAAATTGCCAATTTGCTTTGTTATATTGAAATTTTATTCTATTGAAATTCGACCTTTTCTGCAAGTAAGTACAGTCGCCGATCGATTTTTCTTACACAGAAAGGGGCCGCAGAATTTTCTGAATTATCGGGCAGTCAAAACAAGCAGATTTGAATGAGAAAACACTTCATTTTGATAAATTTGGGAGTTGGCAGAAAAAAAATGATTCCGTTTCATGCCACATTGTCAACAATATCTTCTCAGAGGTACGAGTTAAGCCTAGTCAGCCATGCTTTCATGTGCACTCCGCCCCCGCAGCTGATAGCATCGCTTGAACTGGGACAACCCTATCAGGAGAAGCGCCGGCAGCGGGGAGTGAATGCCTCGTCTGCCTCTCGCTCCAACGAGTCACCGAAGCTCGAGACTATGCAACCTTCAATACTAAAGCATAACTGTGAGTCGGTTTAGTTGGAACAAATTCATTGAAAAAACTTTTTGTGCGCAAACAAACAGGGACAAAGAAAAGGAGCAACACAAGGACAAGCGCTTTCTAGCAACTGGTTTTATTTTCGAAGAACCACCTGCTTAAATACGCATCCAGGACTGGTGCAGACAGGCAAATATTGTGACTGAGGCTATATGGAACGATGTGCATTGAAAATTGCCAAAGAAGAAGAAAAGGGATGTGCCAGAGGGACGCCTTCTATTACTAGGGGGCGCAATGGTGGAAGAACGGCATCAAGAGGTACTCAAGTTGGGGCCAAAATTCTGCGTGGAGCCAAGGATCGGCATCGTCGACAGGTTAGCACTTACAAAGGACATTGCCAGGAGTGTACCAGAGAAAGAAAAAGAATGATGTGTGGTGGAATGTGTGGACGTGGTGGCCAAAGCTTCGGTAAGCGATAGATTCAGACCTAATGTTGATAGGAGTGCTAAGTATTTGGCCGAGGACAATCTGCATGTGGTTCAAGCAGACAAGGAAGGCTTTCTGGTTGTTGTACCAAATGATTGTTATTTTGAAAAGACTTTCCTAGCAGTGAACAAGTGCTTCAGGAAATGTGATGTGAAGGTAGAAAACGTAAAAAAGAAGGTGGTGGAGCTATTGAAAAAATGTAACCAAGAAAAGCTTGCGTCACATGTAACGAACTCAAAAGTAATGAAATTGGAGATATTTTTTACTGCAAAAGTGTACAAGCAAGGAATTCCATTTAGGCCAATTGTGTCCGAGCAAGGGTGTTGGCAGGTTCTGGTTGTGGGGTTCCTGCAGAAAATGTTGAATTCCTTAGAAGTACAGGATCCGCACTTATTGAAAAACTCTGAAGGCCTTGTTAATTTTCTGGCATCAGATAGTACAGGTTGCAGCTGGGGATTCAGCATAGGTGTTCAAGATCTCTACTATTCCTTACCGCATGGGCCCCTAATGTGCAGTGTTAAAGATTGCATAACAAATGAGAATGACGACATGTCATTCCGCAACACGTGCAGGATGGCTGTTGCATCTTTTCTTGAATTTCTGCATTTTTATTTAGCGAATACACATGTAGGATTCTGTGGTGCAACGTATATACAGGCAAGGGGTGTGCGCATTGGGTCAAAGGTAGCTGCCATCCTTAGTAGCATTTTTTTGGGAAGCATAGACAGAGAACTGGCAAAAGATTTAGAAGGCGTAGTGCATAAGGTATACAGATATGTAGATGACTACTGGATTTTGGGCTGTCATGTAGACAAGGGTGCTTTCAGGAATAGGGTAGTAGTAGCCTTTAATTCTCTGGGCAAGGGCTTGACATTTACTTTGAAAGTACCGGTAGATAATAAGCTACACGTACTTGATGTCAAGTTAGAATTTCTGCCGGAACATGTGTGCTGGTCATTCTCGCCCCGGGCTAGAAAACCGCTAATGAACTATGCCTCAAACCATTCCAGGCTTGTGAAGAATGGTATAGTCATTTCTTGCTTCCGGTCAGCGTTGGTGAAGTCATGTCACCACACTGTAAAAACATTGCATTTCTTGAGCAAGTTGATCGTTGAGAAAGGCTGGGTACCCACTCACTGTGATGCTGGCGTCATGCGCTAGACCAATGAAAAAACTTAAGCAGGATAAAGAACCATGCACAAAGAATCAAAGGCAGAAGGATTTAGCTTCCAAGGTTTCAGTGATTCCGCATCTGCACGGCCTTTCATACAGACCTAAAAAGGCGGCTGGGAGTTACGAAGTAAATGTGGTGTTTTCGTCAAAAAACAAAATAGGTAGTGTGTGTCCTAAGGTAAAAATAAGTTTGAAAGTAAGTATAATGCAAAGAAAGAATGTAGTGTTAAACATCTGCGTAAGAACCAATTTGTCGATTGCGCGAAGAACGTTGTGTATCAGATTCCTATGACGTGTGGTCATGTGTACGTAGGGCAGACTGCAAGATGCATTTAACACGAGACTAAGGGAACACTTGTCTAGTCTGAAGGTTCGCCCTAGTACGCATTTGGCAATGCATTGTCAAGAACATGGTTGCTCACCTTGTCTTAGTAGCACCGACATTTAGTTTAGGCATAGGAATCAAACCGCGAGAGAAATTGTGGACGCTCACTGGATTGCAAAACAAAAGAAAAAATGCTTCAGCCATCCTTCTGTTTCATTGTTGGATAAAGAGAATTCGCTTCTGTCATCATATCTTTAATGCATTTTCATCGTAAGTGTTTGTTTTATGCACCTTGCTGTTTTTATGTTGACCAGGCGGCATTGTTCCGCGGCATTTTACCACAAGTGTTGTTATATGCGCTATAGGCGTGCTCTGTTGACTAGTTTGCGCAGATCTGTGGGTATTTAAGCAGGTGGTTTTTCGAAAATAAAACCAGTTGTTAGAAAGCACTCATCCTTGTGTTGCTCCTTTTCTTCGTCCCTGTTTGTGCACAAAAAGTTTTTTAAATGCTTCAATACTAAAAGCTTGGTACGACAGCTTACATGGTGCCACGCTGTCTCGGCATGGCCACTCTTTGCATACTTGGCAAATTACTTCTATAGCAGGGTGCGCAGCTGCACATGTGCTCAGCTGTGCTTACAGCCATGCACAGCGATTGCCGAGATGCGCGCCATCTTACCCCTCACTCCGCCCCCTCGCACGCGCTTGATAGCGTTACCCGCAATACTGTGAGCTCACTCCCCTCCCCCTCTTTCCCTTTGCTTGTGCGGGAAGACAGCACTCATGAAGCCACCATCTTTCTTCTCTCACCCTCGCACACTTTCACTCACACCTAAAGCACACAGTACGCAGGGCGCAATAGGATCTTATCGCACTTGGACTTTATACAAAACATGAAGCGGCTCCACTTCGGCGGTCACGCGATTGGAGAGGTGCATTTGCAAACACTCGCTTGTAATTCAATCATTTGACCACCTGCGTCTGCGGAAGTTTCCATTTATTGTCTCGGCATTCCTTTGCGGCGGCAGTGAAATTTCATTATATTGAAATGGCATAGAAATGTACTTCATTATATTGAGGTTCTAAATACATGATGTTTTATGGACAAGAGGTTATGAAAAATTAAATACTTCATTATATCGAGAATTTTATTCGATTGAGGTTCGTTATATCGAGGTTTAACTTACCTTGCTATCAAAGCTTTGCCTTTCAGTTGAAACTGCAGCCTTTTGTACTGGTCACCAGCCATTTAAGCTATCAGTCTGAACATAGTATCTCTCTATGAACTCTTCCTAATTCTGCAGCAGAGTTTCCTTACATTGATTCCTTTGATTCATTGAGCATGGTGTGTAGAAGCATATTGCGTGGCATAAGAGGCTCCTATTTGGTCTTCTACAGTTGATAGTCCGGTAGAGCTTAATGCAGAGCACATGCCGGACATGGATAACCACAAATGCACACATTGAATGTCAAGCAGCAGTGAACCATGTGGTAGAGCTTCTACAACTTTGAAGATATATGTCAGCAGTATCAATTTAAAGTTGGTTTACAAAACAATCAAGGTGAAATGTGCATAGCGTACACTGTATTGCAGAGCACCAGATGACTGCCCAGTAGAGAGGCTTCTCAACAGAAGTGTTTCACTAAACCATTGGTGCTGCAAAGGATTCCAGTAGTGTTGTAGTCCTTCACTGTCTGAAGGATGAGCATAGCGAAAAGCACATAGCTTTTTTTTTTTTTTTTATCATTCAAGAGGCAGTGTCATTCGAGATCAGGGGGCAGTGCGGTGAGCATAAAGAAAACACCCTCTGATCTGTGGCTAAATTCATTGACAATCTTGTCAACACTTTTCAGCACTGTAAGCATTAGCTGGAAGAACACTGCATTTCACCATAGATTCTAGGATGCTTATTTCAAAACGGGCTAAACACAAGATTTTTGCTACGTGGATATCACTTCGTTACTGCTCAGCTTCAAATCTGCGATTGGGGCATGCAGCATAGAGTTAATTAGTCAAGGTTTGTTAATGAGCTAATATCACGCTGTAATTTGTCTTGCAAGTGGTGTATACTTTTTCATGTAATGGAGCTAAGCGAAATAATTATGATATGCACGACACAAGTTTTTGAATAAGTCTGTTTCTGTTGCGATAGATGACCCAATATAAGGGCTGCTTTTCTCTTCCATACCAGATGTGTTTCAGGTGTGGCACTCTGTGAACGATAAGTGATTGAGGAACCATTTTTGTCTATCAAGGCGTTTTATTCGTGTGTGTGTGCAGCTGCACGATGTGACCAGTGTACTACGTGCTGAGGCACCATCCCACTCGTCTGGTGCCCTGTCGAGCTCCATCTCGACAGAAGGCAGCTCAGTGCAGGCGATTGCAGTGCCTCGGGGAGCGGTGAGTGGGCTTTCCTTTTTTCTTTTCTCAGCCACTTGTCAAGAGGAGAGAAAATGTGCACGATGAGTGTCTCAGTTTGGCTCGCTGCATATGTGGATGGCACGTGCGAACTGCAGGCATTTGTTATTGGCAAGAGCAGATTGCCACTCTGGTGTATGTTCCTCAAGAAACGTGAGTGACACTCAATCTTTTCACTGAATGCCTCCAGGCATGGGATGCTGAACTGGAGATGTCTTTGCCACTGGGTTCGTCCTGTTGTAGACTGGCTTCTTGCGAATGGCATTTTAACCCTTTGAGGGTCGATTTTTTTCGCCATATGCGACCACCCAAGGTTGATTTTTTTTATTGCACATTCCAATTCTTCTGAGGGAACTTATTTCAAAAAAATTTACCATAATTTTTCTAGGGGGACCGTAAAGTGAGAAAAAAATATTTTGCGTTGGTATATATGTACTCTTCATTCATGAATAACTACAATAAAAAAGCAAATAAACTTATAAGAATTAAAAGTTTGATGCATTGTTATGCAATAGTTCAAGGCTTTGAAAATGCGCTCATGAGAATATTTTGCAAGACTCAAACGTTCCTGCTCTTATGCTAATATGTACATCCATAGCGGAATTGAACTGCGTAGGTGTGCGCACTCAAGAAAACTGTGTGGTTGTGTGCCCGTCAAAAAAGCAAAACGTGTGACAAACTTCCGCTAATCTTCATCTTATCGCTGACCAGAGGCAATTAGTTTTCGCGAGTGTCAAAAAAAAAAAAAAGTGGAAAGCAACAGAAACGCATGCATGGCGTCATCCTTCCTATGCCCACGCCTGTAAGTACTAAACGAGCGAGAAACAAGTAGTCGCCCTTTGAGCAATTAGTAATGAGATAGCCATCAGTTTTGCAAGCGCAAGAAGCCGTAACCGCCCGTGGAACAAAACCCAAACCGCTGCCCGTCTGTCTGCCCGTGCGCCAATGCACGAGCAGTAGTATATAGGCACGCGCGAGCAAACTAGCTCTAAAACAAACCGTGCAACGAAAACTGAGAGAGGGAGGCGTGCGAAAAAAATTCACGAGAAAAATGTTTTGTATTCCCACATAGTGGCAGCACATGACAGAAAAGAAAAAGGGAGGAAATTGGCGCGCTTTTTAAACGTACAGGCGGCGCCATAAATAAACGGCATCGACCATTTTTGGACTTTTTCGCGGAGCCGTATATTTACGTTATTGACCCTGGAAGGGTCAAGGTTCTCATGAGCAGCCAAAACAAATCTGGCCCCAATCCCAACTTCGACTGATTTATTTTACAGTTTGTCTTTTACTTGACCATGCTTATCACGGGCACACCACTTACTCACTTTGAGGAAAGGCCATCATGGCAGCAGTGTGCAGTACTCATCGCTGTGCGATTCATGGTCCCACAGTCTGCGCTCAGCACGTTTCATTCATGCTCGCAGTGTTACACGTGAGTGGGAATGCACTCAGATGTTCTGCAAGCTGAAAGCCACTTTTGAATCTAACAGTGTCTGTGTAATGTTGGAAGTCGCCGAAGAAGCGGTCGGATGGGAAGAGCTGACAGCGAATGGAACACTGGCATACCAAGTGGCATGCAAGAAGAGACGGGTTGACAAAAAACGATAACGACTGGTTCTAACAGGAAGTGAGATTAAGGGAGAGAACGGTGTGTGTTCTTAACCCAAAACTTGACACAATAGTCTGGCTGGTCAACTCATTGTCGATGTGGGACAATCGGGCATTCAAACGGCATATTGTAATGGGCACGTGGCAGGGCACGTCATTCATGCGCAAGTCGCAGTTAAGTGCACTAATGGCAGCATGGTGCATGTCCATACAGGCTGGTTTGCTTCCACGCTGCATTAATTTCTGCCTTATCCTGAATTAAAACATGCAGGAAGCATTTCGATGTGCACAAGGTGCACTGCAGTTTCGCAGCCAGGCAACATGTTTTTGTAGGCATAGCGTTGTGATCAGGACAGTCGATCCCAGATATATCGAACTCATAGGGGATCGCGAGATAGTAGTTTGATATATCCATAATTTTAAATATAAAATATGCCTATCTGAAGCTTATCTGACATCTACGCACGTCTCACACAGTTTCTCAAAATCATGAAAAGTGGGAATTTACCAATTTGCTTCTCCAAGGCAATGTTGGACATAAAAAATTTAAACATATTTTTTACACACGAATGTTGCAAGTCGCTTGCGCTGCTGAACAGTCTTTGATACACTGATTGCAGCACTAACCCTAAAAGTCTGCACACTTCAATTGGGCGTGTGAGCATGGTGCACCTCATGCATGTCGAAGTCCTTGTTGGGTGTTTTTTTTGTTTTTAAATACGGTAGAAATGGACGCACCACAAAAGTAAACCAGTCCACTTGTACTACGGATTGTGTACAACGTGCCTGGCTGTGTGTCCGTTACAATACCCAAAATATGCCTTTTAAATGCTTGATCGTCATACGTGGGCAATGAGTCAGGCAGACCGTTTTGTTGTATTTCTGAACCGACTTCCTGTTGGAACTAGTCTTCCTGACTTCTCGGCCACCCTAGAAATACGCACATCGCTGCATGCATGCCAATTAGCGCTTCGATGCCTCGCAGTGCCTTCAATCTCTGCTCTTCCCCTCTGGTTTCTGTGTCGGTGACTACTGACACTACACACACGCTGTTAGTTTTGAAAGAAACCTTCGGCTGGCAGAACATTTGAATCTATTCCCTCTCATGTGTGAGCACGAATGAAATGCATTCAGCATGAACCCCCAAATCACACAGTGATGGGTCTTGCACGTCAGTGTCACAATGCAGTAGTCGTTCCGCAAAAGTGCAGATGTGGCATGCAGTAGTTATTAAATTGAAACTGTAATGTAGAGATCCATCCAAGAAGGGGTCGGGGTCAGATTTGTTCTTGCTGCTCGCAGAACCCTAAAATGCTGTTCGAGGAAAGCCCTTGTTTACAAGAAGACAAACCCGGCGGCACAACTAGGTATCTCCAGTTAAGCATACCACGCGCAGCCTGAGTCGGTGACAAGTTAGAGTGTCGTCGACGCTTTCTTGTGGAATGCGTATCAGACCAGGAGGCCTTTCGCATTCTTGAGGCAGAGTGGTGATCTGCTCTTGCCAATAACAAATGGCCACAGTTTGCATGAGCCATGGTTCCATATGAGCAGCAAGGAAAACGGATAGCACCTTGCTCATTTTTCCTCCATAGCATGTACTGCCCCTCAGTTTGAATCTCCTGTCTAACAGCATCTGACAAAATGGTGCCATTTCAAATTTGTCAGCATTAAATATTTCCAACGATGCGACAGTGATCACTTATCTGCTTGGAGAAGCACACTTGCAGGGGCGGGGTGCGCCACAGCATTCTATATATTGATTGTGGTGATGGACGAGTGTTCATTATATGCATGGTACAATGCAATACCTTTGCATGAGATTTCCAAGGGGATTTTACAGCTGTTCCATATAGACAATAATTTTATATATCTGAGTCGGATATATCCGGGATGGACCATATATGAAATACCATTTTGCAGTGTGAGCTACTTCCAACATTTATGTGCAAAAGATGCGTAAACTTTGTGCATTTGACGTGGCCTTGGAGAAGGAAATTGGTAAATTCTTGCTTTTCACGGACTTGTGGAACTGTGAGACATGCAGAAGTTTGGAATAAGCTTCAGATAGGGTTATATTGTATTTCGTATTTCGAATTATGAATAGTATACCGGAACTATTTCACAATCCCCTTCGAGTTCAATATATCGGGATTGGCTATATCGTTTTTATGCTTGCTACTTAAACAAGTGGTGCCTACGTCTGCCCTGTCTGCCATACCTTGCTTTGTTCTTTAAGCTTTGAGTAAAAGCTGGCATTATGACCGCTTTTACTCTGGGTTCCCACCATCATGTATGTTGTGGCAAAAGTAAACCTATTCTCATTATTAAAGGGCCCCTCACCAAGTCTGGCCATTTTGAGCTGACTAGCGCAGAGCATACATCGTGTGATAACAGTCGTGTCTGCAAAGTATTACATCGCTACGCGCCGCGGAAAGATCTGAAATTTCAAACCGAATGCCGTTTTTCCTTCTCCTCGCGGCCGCCGTGCTCCAAGCCACACGTAGTCGTGCCCCTGCGCCCACGTAGTCGTGTCTGCCGTGTGACGTCGCTCGTGCTGACACATGACTTTGAGAATTATTCAAGACAACATCTGTTATCTGTGTGATCTGTTGCTTGAATTGACGAATTGAAGTTTAGAGAAATAATAAAACACACAAATGGAATGTCTGCGTGTTTTTTGTTTCACTTCGCACCGAAGCAAGAGAGATGGGCTTTCGCTTCGTCTGCTTGTTCCCATGATCGTGTGGTCACGTGCGCAGGTGCCGAAACTAAGCCATTTTCTACAGTGTTCCAGTGTGCGATCATGCTCTGTGATCTGCTTGTTCGGCCTGAGTATTCGTGCAGCACTGAATTATACTGCTAGTTATGTTTCCTTGTGCACAGCACGCAAAAGCGTGCGCTGCGTGAATGAGACAACAGCTCGTGCGCGATGCCATCAGCAGAAATGCGCTATGCTGGGGGGAAAAAAAAGCAAGGAAAAAAAAAAAGATGAAGGCGGGGCCTGTGACGTATGCGTCACGCGGTCCTCGAGGTCCGGTATGGGAGAACAAAGGGAAGGAATTTCGCTTGCGTAGACTAGATGGGGCAGATGGAGAGAGCGTCTTGCTTGGCAGTGGAACCCGCCTGCTGAAGTCACGGTTTCGCGGCACTGAAATATTTGATCTCGGCTATTATTGAGCCGATTTGAAAATTTTGTGCGGCAGTACGCTCCCTAGAGGACACATAACAACTTCCAGCGTATAACCAAAATTTGCTATGGGGCCTGGTGAGGGGCCCTTTAAGCTAAACTTTGAGTAAGCTAAATAATGTTTTGTGGTTCCTTCATTTTTGGCTTGATTGGAAGCCTACCATGTTTGTACCCAGACACAGTGTTAGTTGTTTTGCAAGTGAAAGTTTATTCATAGACAGAAATAAAATAAAACGATCTTGTGCTACAACTCACTAGAATTGGTCTTTGACTTGAATGACCCTGTGAGAACTGTTTATTCTACACAGAGTGTGCTGCGGAGACGCCACCTGGAGGCATTCAAAGCATTGGCCAAGCAGCAGCTGCAATTCCAGGTTAGTGCATCAATTTATGTTGTGCACTATGGCTGGCAGCTGTCCTCTACAGAAATTCAGGGTGACTGAGTGGGTCCTGTTGGCAAGTAGTGTATTGTGTAATCCTGCTTAATGCTTGTGAAATTTGCCAACGTGGGTAAAATTTTTCTTTGATACTAACTAGGGGTGTGTTAATACCGAATAGTATATTTCAAATCGAATATTGTATGGAATCACGAAAAGAGGCTTAATATCGAATAGACTATTGCACATTAAATAAATTATTTAAAAAATTTGTTGCTTTCAATTTTCAGGCAAGAAAATACAGTGCTGCACATGCTGGGGAGTCCCCTATCATTTTATAACAAGAATGCGGCAAGCTATCAGTAACTCGGGTGAGAAATTGAGATATAGAGTGCAGTAGTACACTCTTATGAAAGGGAACACCAAATTACTATGCCAGCACTAATTACAGCTCAGTTATTGTATATGAAGGTCTGCAAAATATTTTTTTTATCAATGGAACTTCAGTTGGACAGAATCAAGTGCTTTTTTCTCTAAAACTAATGGATTAGTGACATTCTGTTCTGCTGAATACCAATGAGGTTCTCAGTGTAATAGTGGACCTGTGTTTCGTGGCAATCTTTTATTTGATGCATAGAAAGTTTTGCCTTCCAGTTCTTGTCCAGAATACTGAAGGGCTATCCCAAATATACGGCAGGTAGGTTATCGTAAGGCCAATCTGCGTAACAGACGAAAGGACCGTGCATCACATGACTTGATCACCGCTCCATGCATAGCCAATGCCGATGGTTAGGAGCTGGCCCTGTCCACATTGTTTCATTGCCAGGTTCGATGTGATTTTCCACCGGTCAAAGTTTCTGAAATCTGCAGGGTCACGGCAAGTCCCCATAGTTCGTCCGCACTGTCTGTGCAAATGCACACAACCGGCCATGGCACTTTCACGCACGCTGTGTAAATCCAAAGCTAGTCCTGTGGTGGGTTAAAAAAGCGACCCATCTGTGTTTACGAATGGCATCAAGAAAAAGAGGCTGATGTATGGTCTGTCACAAAGAAGGTGGCTGCGAACAACTTTGTTGCTATCACATGCAGTCGCTTTTGTTTGTGAGGTGGTTTGTCAGCTTTCCGGGTGTCACATGGCTGCTGTAAATAGATCTGCGTCGATTTGGTACCAAACCATAACTTCAGTGGCTGATGCCCGATGAAGCAGTGCTAATTAGGCCTAATGGCCTAGGCATTGTGGCCGTGACAAAAATTCGCTGCTGGCCGATGTGGTAACAGGCCACGAGCCATTGCGAAATGCTTGCCGTTAATATTGTTGTGGGGCCAAAAGAAGTGAGAAATATATTTGCAGGATATTTACAATAACTCTAGTAGCTGACAATATGGTAGACAGCGCGCAATATTAAGAGCATTGTCTTCTCCAGACTAATCTTAAGACGCCTTCTTCGTCAGCCTGTTACTTCACTCTCAGTGGCTGAAGGATCGACCTGATGCTGGTTAGGAGGCGGTCAAATGATATGACTTAAGATGCGCAACATGGATCATGTCAGAGCGATGCTGAGCCACGGTTGGGTCAAGAGGGGCGATTTTGTACGTGACATCAGTTACTTGATGCAAGACACGTTAAGGGCCACAGTAGCGGGAAGTAACTTCTCCGAGAGGCCAACATGTCGCCTGGGTGACCAAAGAAGGACCAGGGCGCCCGGTGTGTAATGGACGTCACAATTGCGAGTGTCATATAAGTGCTGCTGATTTTCCTGCAACTCCACAAGTCAGCGTCGGGCAATATGGCCTGCTTCTTGTGCTTTGTGTATGGCTTCACGGGCGTACTTGGATGTGAAACTCAGACTACCAGGCAGAACAATGTCGAAAGGGAGCGTAGGGTCGTGACCAAGCAAGAGCAAGAATGGAGAGAAGCTTGCGGTATCATGGCGAGAAGAATTATTGGTGAAAGTAACGAATGGCAATGCAACGTCCCAATTGCAACGGTCAGCGGAGACATACATGGACGGCATGTCAGTAAGGGTTCGGTTGAGATGCTCGGTTAGACCGTTCGTTTGTGGATGGTAAGCAGTAGCAAGTTTGTGTTTAGTCCCGCACGAGTGTAGAATGTCATTGACAACTTTAGAAAGAAAGTAGCGGCCTCGGTCAGTGAGGCACTGTAAGGGGCATTGGGGTGAAGGATGACGTTCTCTAGGAGGAAGTCGGCAACATCGGTGGCACAGCTTGTCAAAAGAGCCTGTGTGATTGTGTATTGTGTGGCGTAGTATGTTGCTACAGCAATCCACTTATTTTCCGAAGCAGATGTAGGAAAACAGCCTAAAAGATCAACACCTACACGGAAGAATGGTTCAGATGGTATGTCAAGTGGTTGAAGGTGGCCAACAGGGAGTGTGGTTGGCTTTTTTCGTCATTGACAAAGGTCACACACAGCGATATAACGGCAGACGTCAAGGTAAAAACCAGGCCAAAAGAAGCGCCGACGAACGCAGTCATAAGTCTGTGACATGCCAAGGTGACAGGCAGTCGGTACATCATGAAGCTAGGTGAGAACAGTCTGACACAGATGTGCAGGCACAACGAAGAATCAGTCAGGGCCATCTGGGCGCATGTTAAAGCGGTACAGTATGCCATTTTGAAGTTAAAACATGCGAAGGTGAGGATCGGGCATCGTTGAAGTCAGCCTTTGAATAAGGTCTTGTGGACAGAGCAGCCGTGTTAGGAAGGCGGAGAAATGGGTGGGCAATGCGGCGTCTCTTGGCTTCTTCAAACCGCCGGCATTCAGTAATGATGGCTTGCGCGGTGAAATAATTCTTAAACAGAAGTATGTGGAAGGCATCATCTCCTATGCCCTTAATGACATTTGTGACTTTATCAGGTTTGGACATCTTCAGATCCACTTTGCGGCAAAGAGCAAGTATGTCCTAGATGTACGTGAGGTAGGACTCAGTGCACATCTGGACACGCAAAGCGAGGTCTTTTTGGGCGGCACGCCGACATCCAACAGGCTTGCCAAACAAATCCTTGAGGTTCTGTTTACAAATGTCCCAGCTGGTAAGTTCCTCCCCGTGGGTCTGAAACCAGATGCATGCTGTTCCCGCGAGGTAAACAATCAAATTAGCTAGCTTGATGGTCTCGTCCCAGTGCTGGCGCTCACCCGCTCATATAGTTGAAGCCAATCTTCAATGTCTGTGTTGTCGGTGCCAGAAAAGGTTCTTGGGCCGTGCAGTTGTGCCAGAATGACGGTAGGCGTGGGTGCAACGTGCCTGAAGCATCCTTGCCTTGAGCTGGCATTGTAGATGCAACCAAGAAGCACTTGCTGCGTAAATCTGTCTTGATGTGGAGCCTGCAACCTCCACCATAAATGTTACGAGGGTAAAAGTAAGAAATATGTTTACGGGATATTTACAATAACTGTAGCAGCTGACAAGATGGTAGCCAGCGCGCAATGTTAAGAGCGTTGTCTTCTTCCGACTATTCTTAAAAGGTCTTCTTTGTCAACCTGTCACAGTATGTTAATTCAGGTGGCTCATCAGTGTTCGGTCCCGAGATCAGGCATGTGGGTTAGGTTGATGGCTGTTGAAGCGGCATGAAGTTCGTCACCTCATATGCAGCATGATCCACGTACCTACCAGCGGTTAATCGACCTGATCTTCGAACGTGCTTTCTCATTTTACGAAATGCGCGCTCCTCTTGTCGCCGTTCCCTTTCTCCGTGTCGCATTATTATTTCGCTCGGTCCTGTCGACCTGGACAAACTTTGACCGACAAGCAGACCTAGCAGATGCGGTGATGCCTGCATTGGGCTGCCGACATTGAATTGAATAATTCGAATCTTCCTATTTGATTTAATTCGGTGATATTCGAGTACTATTGGCACACCCCTAATATTAACCCTTTGTGTGGCAACTTTCTGTTTTTGTGGAAAACTACCAAAATTTTCCACATTTTTTAATAACTGAGTCAGTGTAAACAGCTTTCGTAATTATCGCGAGTTCATTTGTTATTTTCTGTTGTCTTTTACCTTGGAACAAAAGTCAAGTGTGGTTTTGTTATCCTCCATGCGACGTGTTATTGCTGGTGTGGTGTGAAAAAAAAATTGCAGAGGCCCTGGCGGCAAAGCATTTTTGTTCAGCCACATCCTTGCAAAGGCCACCAGAGGCTCTAAATGTTTGTCACAATCGTTAATACTGAGTTGAGGGTCCAAACATGACTGGCTAAAGAAGTACTTGCTTGAGGTGAAGCAGCATCCAAGAACAGCACGATACCGGTACTTACAAGGCGGCCATTGTCACTGCAACAGCCTTGCTCCATGCCACAATTTTTAAGACTCAAGGGAGCCAGACTTCTACTTCATTACCGCCAACTTCTCCCTAAAAAAATTTGTTCTCTGGGGAGCTGGTGCCATAGTGCAGCATTCAGGCCAAAATGATGAAACAACTGCCACTCATCCATGGCACGAAAAGGGTTAAGCTCCACCCTAACACCTTCCATGTGCAATTTGATTCTGGCACCTCTCAACAAGCATTTCATGGTAGCAAATACAGTGGAACCCCGGTTATACGTCCCCCGGTTTTGCGACAACCCGGATTTTACAACAGATTAGCGCAGTCCCGTTGAAGTCCCCATAGAAGCAATGCATTAAAAACCTCGGTTATTCCATGCAATTTTACGCCTGACCCACGTTATACGACAACCCTTGCGAAGCGTAGGATGGAACGGCGGACGAAATAAAAGTGCCGCGGGTCTCTTTTCTCGCTCCATCTCTCCGCATGTGGAGCACTTGACACCGCTCGACCGGTTCGCTCCGGCGCAGCTTTCTTCCCTGTCTCGTCTCATGGTTCGTTTCTCTCTTCCCCACCAGCAGCTGCCCACGACGCTCGCTGTGCTGAAATACCGCCTTTTCTTCTCTACAATCACTTTGTCCCTCTCTTCTCGGCGGCATCGCCTCTCGGCGCGTTGGGGAAGCGTTTCTCTCCTTCCAGTTTCCCAGCAGCAGATCGCCGACAAGGTAGCGCGGAGAGGCCTAGGTTTACCGCATGTGTTCTTCGTCGTAATCCTAGCGACCTGCGTTCAACGGAGGTTTTGAGTTGTGTGGAGCAACACGATGCATGATGTCCCGAAAGCGGGCAGTTCTGCCGCCCGGCGATAAGCTGAATATTATTGAGGAAGCGGAAAAGCGGCATGGAGCCACAAAAGCCAGCATTGCCCAGGACCTTAAGATACCCGAAACATCGCTTAAGACGATCCTGGTAAACAAAGCGGTGATATTGCAGAATGCCAACAAGTTCGGGCTCAAGCGGAAAGCAGCAAAAGAAGGACAGCATGAGAAGTTGGAAAAAGTTCTCGTCAAGTGGCTACATCAAGCACGGAGCTCTGCGATCAACATTGACGGCGCCATTCTGAAAGAAAAGGCGGACCTTGTGGCATTGCGTCTGGGCATCGACGACTTTCATGCATCGAACGGATGGCTGGATTGCTTTAAAAAACAGGATTGTGTACAGGCACTCCTGCAGAGAAAGGACTTCCGTGGACGTTTCGACGGTGAACGAGTGGATGGAGTTGCTGCCGGAGATGATTGCTGCATACAAGCCCTGCGACGTTTTCAACGCCGATGAGAGCGGTATTTCTTATCATGTGCAGCCCGAGCAAACCCTTGCCTTTAAGGGTGACAGCTGTCATGGTGATAAGCATAGTAAGGAGCATGTGACGGCACTATTCTGTGCTAATGAGGACGGTTCCGAGAGGCTGCCCATGCTCGTTGTTGGAAAGTTTGCAAAGTCACGGTGCTTTAAGAACATGAAGATGCTGCCGTGCAGCTACAACTTCAACAAAAAGATGTGGATGACGTCTTTGCTCTTCAGCAATTTTTTGCAGCAGCTGGATGGCAAAATGTGTGCTAAGGAGAGGAAAATATTGCTTTTCGTGGACAACGCACCGTGCCACCCACCCGATGCATCCAGCCTGAGGAACATAAAGCTTGTTTTTTTCTGCCCAACTGCACAAGCCGGCTGCAGCCGCTGGATGCCGGCATCTGTAAGTGCGTCAAGCAAGGGTACCAAAAGCGGTTAGTGCAGCGTCGGCTGGTGGCTATGGAGCGCAGTGAGTTGGAAAAAAAGATCACTGTGCTCGACGCCATGCATTTTTTTGCCAATTCGTGGAACGCATTGGCGCGAAGCACAATCGCTAACTCGTTCAAGCACTGTGTCTTTAAGTGAGAGACTGCCTCCTCTGCTGGGGACGCAACAACCTCGATGCTGCTCGAGGCATGCAGGCTTCATCGACGATGATTTCGAGGGTTTAAACCTCACCACGACCTTCGCTGAGTACGTGGAGGCCGACGACAATGTTGCGATGTGCGGCAAGGTGTCGCTGAATGAGTCCATCGAGGAGGCTTTGCCTAGTGCCGACACCGCTGCGACATCGGACGAGGACAATGACGACGTAAAATCCGGGTCGTCACAAAACCAGGGACGTATAACCAGTGTTCCACTGTATTCAGTGGGAGTGTTCATCGAGGAAGTAAGCACTGTGTCAAAGGGCAAAGTAGGGTGGTGGCCAAACAGAAGGTAAAAGGGTGAAAAGCCAGTGGTCTCGTGAAGGGACAAATTATAGGCAAAGGTCACGACGGGTGATGTGTTGTCCCAATCACTGTGGTTGTCAGAAACATACATGGAGAGCATTTCTGTCAGTGCGAGATTGAGCCATTCCGTGAGTCCGTTTGTCTGGAGGTGGTAGGTGGTGGAAAGCTTCTGCTTGGCAGAACAGGAGTGAAGTAGGTCTTCAACAACTCGGGACAAGAAAGTGTGGTTGCGATCAGTGAGGAGCTGCTGGGGTGCGCTGTGATGGAGGATGATGCCATGTCAAAAGAAATCTGCCATTTCAGTTGCACAGCTTGTGGGCAAAGTTCACGTGATCGTTTACTGGGTCACGTAGTCCACCACGACAACCCACTTATTTCCAGATTTCGACGTCGGAAACATGCCAAGAATATCAAAACCGACTCGAAAGAATGGTTCTGAGTGCACATTGGTGAGGTGAAGGTGCCCAGCGGGAAGCACAGCAGTTTTTTTGCGGTGCTGGCAGAGCGCACAGGCTGCAATGTAGCAGTGCACAGAATGGTACAGGCCTGGCCAGTAGAAGCGGCGCCATATGCAGTCGTAAGTATGTGAAACGCCGAGGTGGCCTGAAGTAGGTGCATCATGCAACTGCTCAAGAACTGATGTCCAGAGATGGCGTGGTACAACGAGTAAAAATTCTGGCCCTTCAGTGCGTAGGCTGTGACGGTAGAGAATGTTGTTGCGCAGTACGAACATGCCTAGGGTGGGCTCTGAACATCCAGAATTGAGATGATCAATGAGAGCATGTAAGCAGGCATCATGCTGTTGTTCAGTGCGAATGTCGCACAGATTAGAAATTGCCAGGATGCAAGCGTCAGTGTCACACGCATCATATTCAGAGCAATTGACAGGATGACGGGAGAGGCAAACGGCTTCCTTGTGCAAGTGGCCTGACTTGCATACAGCAACAAATGAATATTCTTGGAGCCATAGCACCCATTGACCCAATTGTCCAGTAGGGTCTTTGAGTGAGGAGAGCCAGCACAAGTCATGGTGATCGGTAACCATGGAAGATGTGCAGCCATGCAAGTAGAGGTGGAATTTGGCTACTGCCCAAACTAACGCCAGGCACTCCTGTTCAGTAATTGAAGAATTCCTCTTGGTAGATGACAGGAGACGACTGGCACATGCACTTACACGCTATGCATTACACTGCCATTGAACGAGTATAGCTCCAATTCCCTGGTCACTGGTGTCTGTGTCAAGTTCAATGGCAGCAGATGGATCATAATGAGCCAGCAATGGGGGAGCCGGGAGCAACTTTACGAAGGTGGAGAAGGCTTTGGTTTGAGCAAGGCCCCATGGGAAAGCAACATCCTTCTTAAGTAATTTGGTGAGTGGGCAAGCGGTGTCGGTGAAATACTTGACGAAACAGCGGAAATATGAGCATAGTCCAACAAAGCTTCTTACGTCTGCGGTGGAAGACAGAACAGAAAAGTTCTGGACTGCACGAATCTTGTCCAAGTCAGGTTGAGTGCCGGCGATACTGACGAAATGGCCAAGAGGCAAGAACGGTAATTTGACCACTTCCAAAGTGGCACTTGGATGACTTCAGTTGTAGGTCAGCATGTCAGAAAACAGCAAGAATGGCCGACTGACGTGCGTAAGATGACTTGCAAAAGTTGGTGAAAAGACTTTCACATCGTCTAGATAACAGAGACATTTATAGCTGCGAAGTAAGGAGTCCATCATTCTTTCAAAGGTTGCTGGGGCATTACAAAGGCCGAACGGCATAACCTTGAATTGCTAGAGACCGTCATGTGTTACGAAGGCAGTTTCCTCTTGGTCCATGTCGTCTACCAAGATTTGCTAATAGCCTGATCGAAGGTCTATGGACGAGAATTACTTGGCTCCATGCAAGCAGTCCAAAGCGTCATCAATACGCGGCAAGGGGTAGACATCCTTGCGTGTAATTTTGTTGAGGTGCGGCAACTGTAAAGCAGCAACTGCCATCCTTCTTGACAAGGACAACAGGGGACACCCACAGAATGGAAGATGGCTCAATAATGCCTTTAGTCAACATCTTATCGACTTCTTGTTGTATCATTTGTCGTTCAGCATGTGAAACACGGTATGGACAGTGGCGTATTGTATTGGCGTCTCTGGTGTAAATACGATGGATGACCACCGATGCCTGGGCTAAAGAGAAGAGAAGCGTAGCAGGGGGCAGCAGAAAGTTAGGTGGGCAGATGAGATTAAGAAGTTTGCAGGGACAGCATGGCTACAATTAGCACATGACCGGGGTAGTTGGAGAAGTATGGGAGAGGCTTTTGCCCTGGAGTGGACGTAGCTAGGCTGATGATGATGATGACTGTAATAACTGGTGAATGGTGGTCGCAGAGGGGATGCGACATCACGGTTATTGACCAATACGTGACCAATACGCCGGCAGGCAAAACAGATTGGCTGATCAATTGCGGTTTGCTACTCGGCTGGATTTTGGTAGCGTGCAGGATACCGCTGACCAGTGGATGGACAAGGAGCATTAGACAACTGTGAAGCGGCAGCGGCACATACAGAACTAACTCCAAGATTATCAAGTTCTTCGGAGACTATTGCCTGCACAATTGGGACTGAAAGCAAGTTGGTTGGCCCACTGGGGTGGAAAAGAAAGGCTGCAGGAGACATGGCTTGAAGTTCCCACCGCACTATCTGCGTCAAGTCGTCTGATGATAGTCGCTGCAGTCCTAGCCTGTCGTCACAAGAGGATGTTGCAGATGTGTTCGGCAGACATGCGAACGGCGTTGCAATGCAGAGGCTTTTGGCCTGCTCAAAGCGTTGGCACTCTTTTATGATGTCCTGCACTCTCTCGTACTTTTTGCACATGAGCAGGTTGAAAGCGTCGTCAGTGATTCTCTTCAGTACATGCCCAACCTTGTCTGAATCAGCCATATCGCTTTCAGCATGTCCTGGATGTAAGTGACGTATGATGACGTAAGTCGCATCGTTTCGGATCTTGTTTTGTCCGTCATGTTGTCCAGTCTGAGGTGACAACCACTGGGGAGCTCTGTTGTTGTCTCTCGTGGCTACCCTGCACCTCTCACCAATTTGTTACGTTGCAGAAGTCGCATATAAAGGTGTACAGTCGAACCCAGCTATATCAAACTCGCAGAAAAACGCCTATCAGTTCGATATAGAGCATAATTCGATATAAGCCTGCTGAATAATTGGATGTCATAAAAGCACATACCATTTATAAGATCACTTTATTGATGAAACTAGCTTAGTTTTGCATGAAATAGTCGTACGTTTTCTTCTACTTGGGCAATTTCGCTGCCTTCGACGCACGCACTTCTCCACATTGTGGAGAAGTGCAGGCCATATTGTGGAGCAGCTGAGGCTGCAACCTTCCGTATTCGCACAGAAGCAGCAGACTAGTGCGAGTGCACCAATCACTTCAGAGGATGTGGGCAAAGGACCGTCGTTGCTTTCCTCATTGTGCCCACTTTCACTTGTGCTCGGTACGATGTCGGCAATGTAGTCTTCGTTTTCGCGCTCTCCCATGGTCACGATACTACCATCATCTTCACTCACAAACTTGTCGACCATTCATTCGTCAACAGTTCCCGGAAATTAGGACAGCTCACTATTAACTTCAGCACCGGCAACCGCTTCGTCGCATTCATCAGAATTTACCGTCATCATCGAGCACGCGGAAGCCGGCACGTCTGAAGCGATTTCGGATGAACCTCTTGTACCCTGCTGTGCGTACGCTTCGGGCGCCATGGGCACCGGGTCGCGAATTTGGCCGCTTTAGCCCTAATCTCCCGCTTATTCTTCAAGATCATGCTGAGAGTGCTCCTCGGAATCTTGCGCGCTGCGGGGACATCTGACTTCTCACCTCGTTCGACCCGATTTATGATTTCGAGCTTCATGACGAAACGCGAGTTCTGCTGCTTCATCACGACAACACTATGGAAGAAGGCCCACAAGGCGCAAACACAATTAACCAGAAAAGCAGCGGGACAACTCGCACTTTCGCCATATTGTATGACAATGGCACAAGAGCCTCTGATTGGCTGTCTGAGCAAGCGCTGCGGGTAGGCAAGGATAATTTTTTGCAGGGGGGTGTCAACGGCTCGCCCGAGGCAGCGCGGTCACAGTAGGAAAAGCAGTTGGATAGAGTCGCACCACCGGGTTTGCCCGCCACCACAAGGGAAATCCAACTTCTGGGGGCACTTTCCCGCTGCGTGACGTCCGATATATCGGGAGTCGCTGCTATTTTTGTTCGATTTAAGCGTAATTTTGCTATATATACTCACTGTAACTATACTGTGACCAGAAATTGTTCGATATATACAGTAATTCTATGTAAATGGGTTCGATATAGTCGGGTTCGTCTGTATTTACAATATTTACAAGAAAGGCAACGATACATGAACAAGATGGCTGTCAAGACCGATTTCACCTCGACATGTCAAATCCTCTCAACACTCTTGGTTGCGCTGTAACAATATAATGAACTTTAGGGGACCACGGCAAATTGTTTATTACTATGAAAGGTATAGTGAAAGCCCCAAAAATGAACCATTCCGCCCATCAACCCATCAGTCGTCATCATATGAGCTACCCATGGAAACGTCGCTGTTGGCTCTTGGCTCACACTGTTATTTTCCATAGATTCTGCCCCCACGCATCAATGAAGCGCCATATAGTAAGGGTGGTGTGTGCAAAAGCGACGCTGACGGTGAGAAAACCACTGTCGAAGCGGGGGCTCCATGTCGCCTCCAAAGTGCAATGTTTCATTTTGTTTGTTTTTCACATTCCTTGCCATGGACACCGCAAGTGTCCTCTCTCGAGGTGGACCCCTGAACTATCCCAAAGTGCAAGCACATTTTAATGACACTGTCTGGAAAGGGCCGCAGTGTGGCATCCTTGCAAGCATGGAGGTTACATTTCTGTATGCATAGCTGATGTAGCTGCAGAAAGAAGTGCAAAAGGAAAAAGGGACGTGTGCAAAAAGAAGGGTGAAAAAAGGAAGTGATGTGCCTTCGTTGCTAGGTGACACTTATGTGGATAGAGCATGCACTTGCAAAACCTCGTGCATAAACCCGAGGGCACAGGATCAAATCCTGGCCACGACGGCCGCATTTCGATGGTGGCTGAATGTGAAAACGCCTGTGTACCGTGTATTGGGTGCACATTAAAGAATCCCAGGTGGTCAAATTTAATTCGGAGCTGTCCACTATGGTGTGCCTCATAATCAAATCATGATTTTAGCATGTAAAACCCCAGAATTCAACTTTCTTGAACCTCGTGCATCATTGCCTCCACAAGAGAAAAAATGATAAAATGACCCCTCTCGCATTTTTGTCCTCCGGCGTCATCTCAGGTTTTCCGAACCCATGCACCACGACGTCAGCTTTCTGCACTTTGTTGTCTGCTAGTCTACTGTTCCGGCTGCTGTTAAAGATGCACTGAAATCTAAGAATCCCCACATTTTGGAATATCAATTCGTAGTACTGAGTTGTTGTTAACATGACACGGAAACTGAATAAAGATAGTTTTCTTTTTTTAAATCAGTATTCTGAAGTTTGTAGTACTAAAATATTTTTACATTGGGAACCTATAAGCAGTTGGCAGGCAATTTGGGTTTTCTCTTTCACATTGCTCGAGATTGGGTGTACTTGTAGACAGGCAAGTATTTGCAACCGTACATTCGTGACAATCGTAGCCACTTGCCACAAGTCAGTGGAGTAAGGGCTCATCACTGCAGGGGGTCATTGTGGAAGTGCCTGTGGCTGGGGCAGAGCCAGTCTCCGAGAGCAAAAAGAAGCAGCTGCTGCCATCGGAGACAGTGGGACAGATTGCAGCCATGCTGGATGCCCACCCTGGGGACTCCCTCCTCCTATGCGCTGGCAGCACTGACTCGGCGGTGAGTTGGGCTGCAGCTTGAGCTTCCTTGTGTTTGCCTTTGGGATCAATTGGAATGAAATTTGCACAGTGGCCGCGACAGTTTTCAAGTTTGTTTACTACAGTGTAGATTGCTTATGACATAAGTTAGCAGAGTTCCGAATATTTGCACTACAAGTGGCGTCACTCTATAACTGAAACAAAGCCTGGGCACATGCAAAAAATGTTCGCCAAGCAGCTGCACTTATGGTAATTGAAGTATGCAACTAGAATGTTTGCATCGTTTTGTATTTGTGAAAGTTGAAATGTTAGTTCTGGAGAATTGGCCTTTCCATACAGTCTTCTCATAAAGTAGATGAAGTAACAGAAGAAAGAGAAAAAAAGGAAAGTTTTTACTTTTGTCACACAAACAGCACGCATATATATGCTGCGCTTTTCCCGATTCTTATGCTTTGAAGCAATGGTCCTGTGCAGTTCTCATCGGTTCGTGTGACTCGTGCATACCTGCCAGCTCTCCCATATTTCTCGTAATGTTTACAAATTTGGGCTCGTTCTGCAATTTTATGACTGTTGCATCAAGTTTTACAAAAACTAAGTTCTGTTGACAAAAATGTTTTAAAGCTGTGTGGTGCAAGATTTCAAGAAATGTGTGCAAAAAAGAAATTATGCTTGAGGGGATTTATTGAGACGGTACCTGCACTTCCATCTTGTAACATTGCAAGGTGCCATAATTAGAGGGGTACCTTCTTCGAGTAAGTTTAATCAGGCAAATTCCTGAAGCAGACGAAATTGGCAGCACCCGAGTCACTAATGAAGTCACTGATGCAGAAACAATGTTGTTAATTCATGCTGTTCCAATTTTGATGCTGACCCGTCACGGTGGCTTAGCGGCTGTGGTGTTGCGCTGCTAAGCTAAAGTCACAGGATCAAATCCTGGCTGCTGCGGGCGTATTTCGATGGGGGTAAAATGCAAAAACGCCCATGTCCTGTGCAATGGGGGCAAGTTAAAGATACCCTGGCAGTCAAAATTAATCCGGAGTCCTGCACTACTGTGTTACTCGTAATCAAATCATGGTTTTGGAACGTAAAAGCCCAGAATTCAATTCAAGTTTTATGCTGTTTATATGCGGCGCCTAAAGATAAATCATTATAAATAAAGTGTTTTTTTATGCAACAGAAGGTGCGTGCCCACAGTAAAATTAAATGCTTCCTACAACCCCCTTGACTCTTGTTTTGTCCACAGGATTTATGAATTCTAATGTTAACAGGTTGGCAATATGAAGCAAATGAAATTTGCAAGAGTCACTGTGACCTAAATACAATCTATTCATTGTCAGTATCTGCTGTTGCATATCTTCTGCTGTTTTTGTGCTGCGTCTTAAATTATTGATAATGTATGTACATATCCCTCAGATGGTATATGTTCAGAGCAAGCTTTAGGGAAGTGCATGCTATCACCTCTTGCCCCCTAGGTGTCCTGTCAGTGGACTACAATATTCAATGTGTTGCAGCTATGCTCATTTGTATCAGCTTCCCATTTGTCACATCCAAAGGCTACTTGCAACATCACACCAACTATGCAGCATTGTCGGTAGGCGTTGCCTATGCTGACTGCCACATGTCACTGAAAGCGGCCAATTTGCAGTACTAGCCATGCACAGAAGGATTGCTATCACTGTGTTCAGATCATTAGCAATCACCGATCTCAACACAGCTCACGAAGTCAAAATTAAAGAGGAGGTGGACGTTGCATAGTCACTTTGATATATGCTGAAAAGGGACTGTGAGTGTTCGAAGACAGGCTGTTACAGTAAACCCTCATTAACTCTTACTCTGATACCGTATTTACTCGAATCTAATGTGCACTCTTTTTCCGATAAAACGGGACCAAAAATTGCATGTGTGTTAGAATCGCATATGATCCTAAATCTGCGTTACCATATCATCATCGGCATTTCAATGTGGCCACCTCGCACGTGCTTCGAGCCTAGCTGCCGTGGCTTCCTCCATGTGCTGTAGTATGTATGCTAGATTTGTCCACTGTCAGTCTTCCCGTTTTCTGCATTTCCTCTATTTGCATAGATGTGCCGACTGCAAAGACACGCCGAGTCCATCAGGATACCGCAATTGAAAGTGATCACATGTGCAGAGATGGACGGAAATTGGGCCACCTCATGGGCGTTTGGCCTGAAACCTGCGTGCAGGACGGGCGCAAACAGGAGAGGCGTTCTACTCCGGTGGCTGCTGTGTACAGTGTGGCCGCAGGGCCCCTATCTTGAAAGCAATCTGCGATGCAGATAGAGTCCACCCATCTAGGCGCACCGCGTGGTGTTCTTGTCGCTTAACTTGCATTGAAACGAGAGGCTGCACAAAGGTCAATTCGCTCGCTCCTGCTACCGCACTTCCTCACTCCAGCATTTTTATAAAGAGTTTCTGCAGTCATTGAGCGAGACATGTTCATGTTTGCTTCCGCATGCGTGACACCACGCTTGTTAATTTAGTTATTAAGCGAACGTTTAAAACTTTATTCAGCCGATAAAACTATTGTCCTTACTTTTCGTATAAGCTGTCTACTGATTTGCTATCGCAGTCGATGCTTCGCGTTTTGGGCGAAACGGCGACTTTTATTCATCACAACTTTACTGTATTGCGTGTAAATCTTTGTTTTTCCAAATGAGAGAAAGTTATATTTCTGTATGAAAGAATGAGGTGCGCAGTACTGTAAAGGACTTTTCTTTTTTTTAGGTCATGGCAAACCTAACCGTTACAATCAATGGTGCGTTAGAATCAAGTAAATGCGGTATATGTAAAAAAATCAGTTAACTGAAAGTTCTTTTTTCTAGCCATGGTGTTAGCCGATGAGTTTTTCACCCTATATCTCAAAACATTTTTGCACAGGACTCTGGATATCTTAAAATCTCGATTTCGAAAATACCAGAGAAAAGGCGACAAAGCAGCACCGGTAGCATCGCATTTACACTCACCTTTCCCCCAGTGGCAGCTCGCCAGACGAGCCAGACCCTATGTTGGGCCGTGCTCCCTGCCTATCTTTTCCCCTTCCTTGTGTCTATCACCGCTCACGCACACTTGTGCTTGGCTGCTGACTGTCACTTTGTTGTGGCCTCACGTAGCAGTGTTGAGCTGGAAGTTGAAGTCTTTATATATATATATATATATATATATATATATATATATATATATATATATGTACACCCAAGAAATATATCTGAGAAAAAAAACCTTACACTCAGGGTTTGTCAGGTCAAAAAAAAAAAAAGAGAGAAAGAAAAAAAAAAACCCGCATTGCAAGGGTTAATATCAGGGGTGTGCGAATACTCGAATATCACCGAATCGAATCAAATAGTGAATGTCCGAATATTTGGTATATTCAGTGTAGAGACTCGTGCAGTGTCACGTGCGCCACGGAGCCCTGTGTGCTCGCTGCCGCCCAGGCGATTGTTTCAGCGCACCGCCCCAGCTGGCTCAGTCACGGACATTGTCACTGCGAGCGCTCGCTGACGTCGGCTGCATGCGGGGATTACACACACACATTGCCTGCACGCTGCAATCCGCAGAGTAGGACTGCATCAACCAGGGCCGCCTCTGTCGGTACAAGGTTCGGCTGGGACTAGGAGCATGTGCAGCACTGTATTTTCTTGCCCAAAATTTGTAAGCATTCCATTTTGTGAATAATTTCCTGATATTCGATTCTATATTCGATCATTTTTTCTTGATTCAGTTATTCCGTATTCACACACCCCTAGTTAATTTATTTGAAATTTATTCTAAATATTTCAAGAAGTTAGCTTTTGATCATTCTCAAATCGGTTACTCGTTTCCTCACACATAGCAAGAAGTACTGGGACGCCTTCGGCTGGAGGTGCACGACTTGTTGTGCGAAAGTGGCCTGGCCCAGCAGCCACAGCCCGATGACTTCCGCTTCTTGTGGGTGACCGACTTCCCGCTCTTCTGCCTGGACACAGATGGTGGGTCCTTTTTCCTTCGTCACGCCATTAGATTCGTGACCGGCCGCTGTAGAAAGAACATGTTGCTGTAATAATGTGTGGATTTATGCATCATATAGTAACACCTGTACTCAGGGACATCCTATCTATCTAGTACGAGCTCTGCCCATAAAACTTCACTGGACATGTCTTTTGTGCATCCAAAACAGTTCCTGAGAAACACCAATATTGAATGAAACCTGTCTCTGCCATGGTAGCACGGAAATGTACGAATGTAATTGGGCTGACACATATACTTCATAGATCCTTCAGTTGGATAGTAATGTATTCTGCATTGCATTCTTAGATTATCACCAGTTATAGCTCATAGTTAGTTAATTACTTACGAAGTTACTATATTTACCCTGATTCTAACACTCCCCCCAAATCTAACACACACCTAATTTTACAGCAAGAAAAATATAGGATTCTTTTTATTTTTTCAATCAGAAAAGGATGAAACCTGCAATGTTTACCTTCAAAGAATGAAAGTTTATTCACACCTAATGGTAACATCCTCACTTTTTATTGCTAACAGACAACAACAGGCCGTCTCTCACGTGGCCCACAGCACTTTATAGTGCAATCGACTTACATTAATTCGACCCTGATAGAACCGACAACATTGGTCAAATTAAAAAACACCAAGACGTGCTGCTGGTTTATTTGGTGGTATTTGCCAGTCGAATCGAACACTTTTTATGGGTTTAAAGTAGGGGTGTCCAAGTATCAAATTTTCAATTTCAAAGCGAATTCAAATGATGGAAACCAAGTGTGAAGTGAATACACTCAAACCTCATTGTAACGAAGTTTAAGGAGAAGCTGAAATTACTTCATTATATCCATTACTTCGTTATACTGTCTGTTCCCATTTACTGTAATATATACCCAATGGTATGCACAACTTTAAACTTGAAAAGTGTGCTGGAATCATTTATGTATGCTCGTATGTATGCAAGGCACCACATGAGAGAGGTGGTGCCAACAGTGTCTGTGACTGCACAGCTGATCACGTGATGCATAAGCGTGGGCTGAATAAAGAGGGTTTCCTCTCTCACCCAAAGGCACGGCATCTTGACTGTGTTCTTGGAGACACGTCATCTCATCGCAACATGGTGTCAGAAGGTCAAAAATCTTTCCTCTGAACGACGCACCTGCGAGCAAGAATGTAAACAGAAGCCATCAATGCAACAGTGTGGGCTCGAGCAACCGCTATCGCTGGACTTTGACCTCAGGTCAGACTGGCCGGCATGGATCGAGCACTTCAATGTTTACTGGTTCACAACGGGACTCGATGAATGCTGCAGGGAGGCCCAAGTTTGCACGCTACCCTACACAATGGGACGGCAAGCTCGTGAAGTCTTCAGTACGTTCGGGTTGTCAGAGGAAGAGGCCAACGGCTATGAAACTATAAAGAAAAAGTTCAACAGACACTTTGTGACAGAACACAACATTGTGTATGAGAGTGCCTGCTTCCACAGATGCGCACAAAGGCCAGGAGAGTCAGTATACCAGTTCGTCACTGCACTGCATGTCTTGGCGGACCATTGTGAGTTTGGCAGCCTGAAGGAACGGATGATCCGAGACAGACTTGTTGTCGGGCTCCGCAACGCAAAGCTCTCAAAGGCTCTACAAATGGATTCGTGGCTCATACTGGCTACAGCGCTGGCAAAAGCTTGCCTAAAGGAGAGCGTCCAACAGCAGTAGTGCACTCTATGGGGAGACGACAGCCAGTCAACGAAACTTCGAGACCAAGGCCCCAACGTGGAGTCCATGGCTCACCCGAGACGCCGGCAACAGGGCCAGGCGCATCCACAGGCGAAACCATAGCCAGCACGGTGAATGCGGGAGGAACACTGTTGATTCTGCAGTGGTGTCGCCCACCCCAGGACTGTGTGCCCAGCCAGAGCTGCCAAGTGTTACCACTGCGGCAACAAAGGACACTTTGCTAAAGCCTGTCTGAAGAAAGGGACTACTTCTGCCGAACGAAAGATAGACGTTTCCACCGTTAATCAGGAAACAAGAGAGACTTTCGTCGGAGCAGTAAGTGCTAATGGGAAAGTTCGATTTGTTCAGGTACACATAAATTCTGTGCCCATTCTTTCTAAGGTAGACTCAGGCCCAGAAGTGTCCATGTTACCTTCAACATTTCCGGGATTACCAACCCGACTAGAGAAAGCTGATGAAGTTTTACAGGGTGCTGGAGGCAGTAAGCTGAATGTCCTAGGCAAGTTTGTAGCCGAGCTTATTTGGAAAGGAAAAACATGCTATCAAACATTTTATGTCGTCAATGCATTGCGCGACGTCCTTCTAGGATCGCCAGCACTAGAGATCTTGGGAATCGTGAAATTTACTGATGTACCCTCGTCGGGAAACTTGCAGTGTGAGGCGCATTTTCCAATGTTCTGTAGTCTGGGAACAGTGCCCGGCCAATACACAATCAGGCTGCAACCTGGTGCTATTCCACATGCCATGAGTGCTCCACACAGAGTACCGATTCGCCTAAGGGGTCTCTGAAATGCGAAATAGAGAGAATGGAGCTTATGGGCATAATTAGAAAGGTGCATAGCCCCACTGAATGATGTGCAGGCATAGTTCCAGTCGTGAAGCCGTCAGGAGACCTGACATTATGTGTAGACCTCACCAAATTGGACAGGTGCGTAAGTTGGGAGCATTTTACGTTACCAACGGTAGATCAGGCTCTTGGTTCTTTGTTGGGAGCAAAGTGGTTTTCAAGACTCGACGCTAACTCGGGTTTCCACCAGGTGCGGCTCAATAAGGGCTCGGAAGAGCTAACAACATCCTTGACACCATTAATCAACACCCCAGTCTATGTGAATGACCACTTGACGCCGCAGAACAAGTCATCATTCACCAAGGCTCTGGCTCTTAAGAAAGCCAACAATTGGAAGTTCCTGTGGACTGACACTTGTCTAATCAAGGCCAGGAAAACTACCAATAGCCAAGTCTACCACATTGCCAGCAAATCTGACCTCTCTTTTATCATCTAGACACCTCTTTTTCTTCGTTTATTACTGATTTTGAGCCAGTATGTCATCGTACCTTACAACAACTGATTTAGAACAATTTCTTTCTAGCAGCTCTTGCTCGCTTATTCATTTCAATGCACGTATTATGCGAAAGCATTATGACGATATTCAGAATCTTCTTTCTACGTTGACCAAATCATTTTCCATCATTTGTGTCACAGAAACTTGGCTCTGTGGCGATGACAAAGATCTATACTGCTTCCCCGATTACACGTCAGAATACACACATAGACAATCAAGTAGCCATGGCGGAGCAGCCATCTATGTTTCGGCAAACTTAGAGTTCAAACGACGACACGATCACGTACTAAATTTAACTAACTGTGAAACTGCTTGGATTGAATTCAACCATTTGTTTCTCAACATTGACAGCAAGAATTTTATTTTGGGTTGCATTTATCGTTCACCTTCCACTTCCATCAGCGATTTCTAGAGTGTCTTAGATACTGTATTAGAATCATTATCATCTGAAAACAAGAATGCGATAATTATGGGTGACATGAACATAAATTTGATTGACAACATTCGTTAACTACACAGCATATTCTAGTTGCTATCATAGTTTCGAGTATGAATGCCTATTACTGAAACAACACGTTGCTCTCACGATGGCGGAAGCTCATTGATTGATCACGCATTATCTAACCTTTTAGTCCCACCTGAAGCAGGCATTCTTATTAGTGACATCACAGACCATTATCCCATATTTCTCAAGATCAATTCTATTCCTTCTTCCCGTATCGTATTCTACAACAAACTTGTTCTTGATAAAGAAAAAAATTTCGGAGCCGTAACAATGGTAGGCTGGCCCACAGTAAAAGGAACTAATGACCCTCAACAAGCTTTCTCGTGCTTTTTGTCTATACTTTTACACAAATTCCATTTCCATTCCCGCAAGAAAAAATGCAAGGTACTGGCGTCGCCGCAAAACCCGTGGCTTACTGCTAGGTTACTGAAAGCAATGTGAAGACGAGAGAATCTCTATAAAAAAAACAAAAAAACAACCCTTCAATGTTACACTGATAGCCCGGTACAAAAAATCCTGCAACCATATCTGCGCACAGCTGAAAAGAGCAAAAATAAGCTACATTGAACAGAAAATATTGGAGTATGGGAACAACTCTGATAAATAATGGAAAATAGTAAATTCTTTCCTAAATAGAAACAGCAACCAGGAAACCGTAATTGGAATAAAGCACTGTGGCAATGAATATTCAAACCCTCGTGACATAGCAGATGTTTTCAGCGACTTCTTTTTCTCGAAGAACTTGGCTTCGGACAAGCTTTTTGATTATCAATTGACACGCCTCCCACAATCTTTGTATACATGTTTCCTGCTACTCCTGATGAAGTCATCTCTGTAATTAATAATCTAAAAGCCACAAGTGCCGGTCTTGACGATATTAGGCCATGTCATATAAAATTAATTGCTTGTCCAATATCTAACACTCGTATGGCAGATTCCTCGTTGGCATTACTTATTCTCCATGCACGCACGTGGTAGCGCTGCAGTAGTCGTGGGGCGCCTTTTTCATTGCAGGGTGCTGTTCTTGTCGCGACGATTGCATTCATGAGGCTGACGTAATGCGTAGCAGCTGCCACTGTCAGGCCTGAATTGCCCGTGCTGTCGCTTTCCGTGTCGCCCTCATCACTGTGAATAGTCGACACTTCGGCAACAACAGAGGCAACGATGGCGAAAAGTCGAACCTCGTAGCCAACATCTCTACGCGGTCGCAGCAGCGCTGCCGAGCAACTTCTTCGCATTCCAAATGCCACACACCGTAGTCAACAGTAGATCCCTGTCGCGTGCCAGCGCCGACTTCGTGTCACGTTCGATAGCAGGAACGATGTCTAATTTTTCTTCTATGCTGAGCACCCGGCGTCTTTTTTATCCGAGCTTTGGCATGACGCGAGTCCTCACTTGCACGACGCCACAACAAATGTTTCTAGCACGGCACCGAAATGATGTTGATGTTGATGTAGCTTCACGCACAAACGCACAGGGCACTTGGAGGCCATTGTTCCGATCTCTGAGGTTTGTTGTTCTGCCGGGCCGCCCGATGGAGACGACACACTGCCGTGTTTGCGCGACGAAAAGTGGAAACACTACGTGTTAACCGACATGTACGCAATAAGCTGGTACGGTTTATGCAGATACAAAACACATTATGTTCAATGGCCACTGAGTCGGGGATTTCACTTTACTACTTTTAAAACGAAACTACTGTTTAAGCGGGTATGGTTTAACGAGGTTTTACTGTATAGCTAAAGGTTCCACCTGGTGGCCAGAACTTAGCACTGAAATAGTGTCTTTCATGAAACAGTGTGGTGTTTGTGTACTGCATGCTCCTGGAGAGGATGGAACCAGTGGTGGCATTGCCAACACCCTCTTTTCTGTGGGAAAGAGTGGGGGCAGATCTTTGTCAAATTAACGGACAACCATAGTATCGTAGTAGATTATCTTTCACGCTACCCAGAAGTAGCTATTCTTTCGTCTACAAAGTCTACTACTATGATAAACAGACTAAAAAGTATTTTTGCTAGACATGGTATTCTTGAACACATGGTGACCGACACTGGTCCCCAGTTTGTGAGCGCAGAGTTCGTGCAATTTGCCAAATCATATTGTTTACATCATGTTACCTCGAGTCCGAGGCACCCTCAGGGAAACGGAGATGTAGAGCATATGGTACAGATGGTTAAGCATCTCATTTTGAAATCGAATGACCCTTGCATAGCCTTACTAGCTTATAGAACAACGCCTTGTGTTTTAGGAGTCAGGCCAGCGGAGATCTTAATGAATAGAAGGCTCAGGACTTGAGTCCCAATGCTGCCTTAGCTCTGCATTCCTGGACACTGCTGCCCAAAAAAAAGTGGTGGATAATGACCGGAAGGTCAGGAAGAGGCAGTGCCGCTACTTTGACCGACGTCACCGATCTAAACATCTCCCCATGCTGGAAACAGGTGGTGTGGTGTGGGTAACTGACCTCCATACAAGAGGTACCGTGCTTGGAGCAGCATCACAATCACGTTCATACCGTGTTCAGACGGAGAACGGGGTCGAAGTTCGATGAAATAAGCAGATGCTCAACCGTCTCCTGAAAGATGGGATAAACAGTGGGATTTACGAGTTTCCAGATAGTCAAGAACAGCCCTGCAGTGTTCCAGTGAACACCAGTACAGGCTACAAAAGGAACGAATCCTGGATGCACCTGACTCAAAAGGAAACAGATGCTAACAATTCCCAGACTAAGATTGTGACGGTTACTAGGTCAGGGAGAGTAGTTCGAAAACCCACAAGGCTGGGTGTGGACAAATGATGCATAAAGTGATTTTGTTTTTGTTGTCTTTTGTTAGTGTGTATTCAATCTGTTGGCCCTCGTGTAGAATTGTATAAATGCTTGAAAAGGGCGATGTGCAAGAATAATTTATGTATGCTCGTATGTACGCATGACGCCGCATGAGAGAGGTAGTGCGAACAGTGTCTATGACTGCACGGCTGACCACGTGATGCAGGGAACCTATATAAGCGTTGGCTGAATAAAGGGGGTCTCCTCTATCACCCAATGGCACGCCGTCCTGACTGCATCCTTGGAGACACGGCGTCTAATCGTAACAGAAAGAAGACTACGGGTTCCTAGCCAACCAAACCACTATGCAGCCGTGTATGCGGTGAAAATGCAATAAAACAACAGCAAAAGACCCTGTGGTATGTGCAATGCGCGACACTTTAGCACCTGACGTGACAGCCATTACAATAGTTACGAATCTAGTTCATTATATCCATTGGCAGAACAATTTTACTTTGTTAATGGGCCCCTCACCAAGCCGCATAGTAAATTTCGGTTATACACTGGAATTTCTTACGTGTCCTCTAGGGAGTGTTCTTCGGAAAAGTTTTCAAATTGGTTCAGTAATAGCCGAGATAGAAATATTTCACTGCCGCGAACCCATGATTTCAGGAGGTGAGCTTCATCGCAAACATAGACGTTCTCTCCACTTGCCCCGTCTAGTCTCTGCATGTGAAATGCCTTCCCTGCGTTCTCCTATACCGTAGCTCGAAGATCGTGCGACGCATACGTCAGGGGCCTCGCCTTCATTTTTTTTTCTCCTCGCCTTCTTGCAGTGCGGTGCACTTTTGCTGAGAGGCCTTGCTTATGAGCTGTTGCAATTGTCTCGTTTTGTGCAGCGCAAGATCTTGCAGACTGTGCACGAGGCCACCTGACTAGCGGTATAAGTCAGTGCTACACAAACACTGAGGGAGACACAAGCGGATCACAGAGCATGATCGCGTGCTTGAACACGCTAGAAAATTACATTGTTTCGGTGTCTGCGAGCGCGACTGCGCGACATGGGAACCAGCAGACGAAACGGAAGTGCATATCTCTTGCTGCGGTGTGAAGTAAAACAAAAAGACGCAGACATTTGGGACATGGCTTTTATTATTTCTTTAAACTTTAATTCATCCATTAAAGCAACAGATTGCTCAAATAACAGATGTTGCCTCGAATAATTCTCAAGGTCACGTGTCACTACTAGCAATGTCACAGCACAAACACATGTACGTAGGCACACTAGCACATGTACGTCACCTTCCAACTTGGAGCATGGCGGCCGCGAGGGGACGGGCAATACAGCGTTCAGTTTGGAATTTCAGATCTTTCCTTGGCTCGTAGTGAAGTAATATTTAGCAGACACGATCGTTAGTGCACATTATATGCTCTGCACTTGTCAGCTCAATATGGCCAGACCTGGTTGGTGAGGGGCACTTTAAAAACAAGGTTTAAAATACATGGGTCTCCATAGGGATTTGAAGGGCAATCGCATTCAGTAAAACTTCATTAATTCGGATCTCTAGGAAGTTAAAAAAAATGTCTGAATTATTTGAATGTCGAATTATCGAGTGAAAAACAAAAATGGAACATTTACAGTTTTTTTATTGCATACCTTTTTTTTGCAAAAAGGACGGTGAGGCTCGTTCGTGTGCCGTGCGACCAAGAGCGGAGTCCAAGTGCTATGAGATGCTATCGTGCCTGGCACACTGTATGCTTTAGGTGCAAGTGTAAGTGTGCGAGGGTGAGCTGAGAAGGATGGTGACTTGACGAGCATAGTCTTCCTGCACGAGCAAGAGAAAGGAAGGAAGGACATTTGCTCATGGTAACGCAATGGAAAGGAGGAGGGGGAGGTTGGCAAACATCGTTTTTTCTAGCACGGCCATGGCCGCAGGTGGCTCTCAGCTCAGATGAGCGCAAAGAGCTGAGAGCAAAGAGTGGGCATGCCAAGATGGCGTGGCATCATGTGCGTGGTCTTCTCACACGTTTTGTACTGGAGGTTATGTAATCACGACTTTTGGAGGCGATTTGAAGTGAGAAGCAGCTAAAGCATTCATTCCCTGCTGCCAGCACTTTTCCTGATAAGCGTCGTCCCACTGTGGTCGACACTTTCAGCTGCGGGGTGGACGTGAAAATGTGGCTGGCTTCACTTAATTAATGCGGCCGAAGTGAAAATATTGTAGACACGGCACGATGCTATATCTTTTGTCGCCGACTTTCAAATTTAACAAAATGAATTTTCTTCTCATTCTTGTGATTGCCAGGTAATTCAGAAAGTTTCGTAGCCCCTTCTGTGTAAGAAAAATCAATTATGACTATGCTTATGTGCATAAAAGGTTGTATTTCAATATAATGAAATTTCGATATGTCTAAACAAATTGCCGATTTTACCGACTTAACTATATTGAGGTTTAACTGTATGCTAATGCGGATAACATATTCTTGTGCACTTTGGGACATGAAATTTGTCTGTCATTACTTATATACTAACATAGAAAACCGGTTAGGGGTTGTTCGGTCTTACATGATTAAAAACCAAGTGTTTTTGTTGTGCTATGTAGACTTTCTTTTCTTTTTTCTATATTAAAAATTGTCTCTGGTGTTAAAATCAGGTTCTTATGTTTGGGATGTTATGGTTTAATGATTACAAGGCTTTACATACCAGATCTGTACCTAGGCTCTGGTGGTTGCCAGAATAAACAACTTTGCATTAATTTTGACTGCCTTGGGCTCTTCAAAGTGTGCCAAAATCTTTATCAATGGGCTTGTTACTTTTTTACCCTCATTCAAATGCAGCTACTATGAACAGGAGTTGAACCAACAACCTCATGTTCGATAGTCGAAACACCATACCTACCAGCATAGGCATGTGCACGAGGGAAGTGATGGAGTAATGGCAATACCTCACAACCCTATGCCCACTCAGAAATATGAGTGAAAGAAGCCCTGAAATACCCTCTTGAAACTGAACAATGTACTGGAATCAGTGCACTGCCTTCAAGGAAGATATTTCTGAATAAATTTCTAAAAAAGGATCTGACTGGAATGAAATGGAGATGCTATAATAATCGCAATGTTTACTTTTCCCATTTCTTCTAATCTCATCAAAACATCTCATCTGGTACGGCAATTGTTGCAGTCTACCACCTATTTATTCTGTGGTTGACTTAGGGTAGCCTTCCAAAGTTGGCATTTCTTAAAGGTGCCAGACAGTGACAATGGAGCGGTGACATGATGGGCAAGATGTGCTAACAACTGCCACATCCCTATTTCTCAGAAGATCATGAAGGGTGTACGTGCGTAAGCCTAATGGCTAGCAACAGTGGGCTGTTGTGCTTCATGTAACATCGTGGCTGATGTTGCATGAGGCATCAAAAGTGTGGAAGCTGCAGGAGAGAGCAAGCAATCTATTAAGAAATGTTCTACGTTCCTTGTTGCATTCTGCAGCACCATTGTACAGTTGAACTTCTATATAACAATGTCGGTAAAATCGGCAATTTGCTTCGTTATATAAAAAATTTGGTGTATTGAAATTCTACTTCTTATGCAAATAAGTATAACACGCCAATCGTTTTTTCTTACCCGGAAGGAGCCACAATATTTTCCTAATTTTGGCTCATTGAAAAGAAAAAGCAAATTTGAATTAGAAAAAAAATTGCTAGAGTTTGGGAGTCGGCAACAAAAGGTACGGTTTCATGCCAGGTTGACGATATCTTCACATCGGTGGTACAAATTAAGTGAAGCCAGCCATGCATTTGCGTCCACTCCGCCCCTGCGGCTGATTGTGTCACCCCCAGTGGAACGATGCTATCATGAAAAGTGCTGGCAGCGGGGAGGGAATGCCTCGTCTGCCTCTTGCTTCAATGCATCTCCGAGATTACACATCCTCCAGTATTAAACAAGTGAGAAGACAGCTCACATGATGCCACGCTGAATGTGCGCTGTTCACCGTTCACAGCCGATCACACCATTCGGCACGATCGACTGTGACAGAAAAGCTTACATTGTCAGAAAAAGTGTAAAAGCAATCAATGGGAGATGCATTTCAAACAGTGCTAAAGCTTGTTTTTCTCACTCCCCGTCCTTTTTCATTTTACTCAGTACCAAGTTTGTCTCTCATTTACAAACAGTGTCCCAGCAGTTATTGTAGTGACTGTGTTGTCTATGTTTCTCTCGTGTGTGTTTATCTGTATGTGTGACATGACTGTGGGTGTTCGCAGGGTCCATAAAATCAAGTCACCACCCGTTCACCGCACCTCATCCTGATGATGCCCACCTGCTGTACACAGAGCCGCTAAAGGTAACCAGGCTTTCCTGCTGCTCTAGTGGTTGCCATTCTTACACCGAAGCTGTTATGGTGCCAATGTCAAAGATGCAACACAAACTGCTCAAAAGCGTAAATGTAAAAGCTAAAACTGTCTAAGCGTAAGTTCAGCTAGAACCAGCTAAAAATGTAGCTATAAACACCACAAGTGTTAATGGCAAATTGCAACATTTCAAAATGTCCACGCCTGTCTTAGGAAACAACAGCTGCAACATCCTGAATATTGTATGTGATGGTGGGGCAATTGTGGGCAAAATTACTAGCATGGGAGTTCGTATGGTGCATTGTGGGACATCAGTAGTAAAAATTTTACAGTCGAACCCACTTATGACGATTCTGGTTTTAAAACTATATTAAAATCTCGATATAACAAAGTCAATAAAATTGGCAATTTGCTTTGTCACATTGAAATCTCATTATGTTGAAATTCCTGCCATCGGTACGGTCACCGAGGTACTTTACTTTCACTGAAGGGGCTGCAAAATTTTCTGATTTATCAGGCAATCGGAAAAACCAAACTTGACAGAACAAAAATTATTTTGTTGAATTTGAGAGTCTGCGACGAGAGACATGGTTTCGTGCCATGTCGTGATATCTTCTCGTTGACGATACAAAGCAAAGCCAGCCACACTTTCATGTCCACTCTGCCCCCATGGCTGATGGCCGCAGTGGGACAATGCTATCGTGAAAAGCACCAGCTGCTGGGAGCTAATGCCTCGTCTGCCTCTCACTTCAGTGCGTTTCTGAAACTCGAGATTATGCAACCTCTAGCACTAGAGCACTGCAGGAAGACAGTGCACTATGCCAGCATCTCAGCTCTGCCAATCTTTGCACACGTGGCAGATTACCGTATTTATTGGAATCTAGGCCGATAATTTTTTTCAAATAATGATATATAACTCTAGGGTCGGCTTAGATTCGAGGATTTTAAAGAACGCCCCAATTTTTCATTGAAACTGCTAAATATGGTGCATAGCTAGCACCATCTAGAAAAGTCAGTATCGCAGCCGCTACTAGCCGTGCCAGTAGCCAACCATACAAAAGCGAGGTCGACATTTTGACCTGTGTCGTGCCGGCCGTATCGGCGTGCGGTGTGGTGTTATCGCGATGGCACCAAGCAGGAGATGCCACTACAGTGCCACTTTCAAGCGAAAAGTTGTGATAGCCGCAGAGGCATCGTCGAACCTTCAAGCCGGCGAAGACCACATGCTAACGGCAACGGGCCGCATCAAACATGCATCGCTATCGCGGCTGGCTGGCTGGGTAGCTGCAGCATGAGACGACATCCCAGGTACTTTGATCGTGCGCGCCTTTAAAAAGTGCAGCATATCTAATGCGCTTGACGGTATTGAAGATAGTGCACTGTTTGAAGGTGACAGTGACAAGGAACACGGCGACGAGTCTAGCAGCGACGACGACGTTGAATGAGCTCTGCACGTTCACATTCAATAAATGCTGTTTGCATTTTGTGAATGCTGTCCTCGCTTTTTTTGTTCGGCCTACATTCGAGGTAATATAGTTTTTTTTTGTTGGTTCGGACTTTAGGGGGTCAACTTAGAATCGGGGTCGGCCTAGATTCGAGTAAGTACGGTATCTCTAGAAGAGGACACGCGATCCTGAAAGCCACGTGTAGCTGTGGCCACGCTAGAAGAGGAGACGTGCAGCGACCTGCCCCGCACGTACTCCCCTTGTGCGTGCTTGATCGCATTACTGCGAACTTGCCCCGCTCCCCCTTCCCCTTGCTTGCACGGGAAGACAGCACTCATCAAGTCACCCTCCTTCTCGGGTCACCCTTGCATGTTTCCATTCGCACCTAAAGCATACAGCACGATGAGCATCTTATCGCACTTGGCCTTTATCTTAAGCACCACACTGGTGCATTCTGGCGGTCGCTCTCTGTTGCTTGGCACACGATTTGAGGGGGGCATTCGTAAGCAGCTGCTTGTAATCCAACCTTTTGACCATCTGCGCCTGTGGAAGCTTCTATTTATTGTCTCGGTATTCCTTTGCCACGACAGGGAAATTTAGTTATATTGAAATCAAGCATAAACACACTTCCTTATATTGAGGTTCAATATGCATGGTGTTCTATGGACAAGAAGTTATAAAATGATTAATACTTCATTATGTCAAGAATTCAGTTATATTGACGTTTGTGATATCCAGGTGTAACTGTATATCAGATATAACAATGAGCAGCCAATGCACCGTCAACTTTTGTATGCATTCTATGGTGAAATGAACTACTTACTATAATGCTCCCATGCTGCGTTATCTGTTATAACAATTAAATATGGCTGCTGGGTGTGTGCGCTGAAAGAAGAAAAGAACTCAGAATCCCCCCCCAAAAAAAAATACGAACCACTGCACCCGCCTTTGTGCTGCACATCCTGCATAACACACTTTTGTCGCATCACCCTGCGCATTGCCAGCCTCTCTCCAGTCTCTCTTCCACCCCTCCAATGTCAGCGCAGTCGACTCGTGTATCAAGTACAGTGCAGTTCACTTATAATGATATCAAAAAGAATGGAAGGTCCGATCGTTATAACAGATCGCTATCTCTGGGCTGCCGTTAAAGAAAGCTGCTGAACATACCTTTGTAGCTCCGAGCCCAAATTTGCTACTTGCGCTAAAAAATAGACATAGAAAGTAGGATATGAAAACTTAAATGTTCATTTATACCTCTAAACAGCATGTCAAGCATTAGGCACGCTGAAATATTCAGAAATTAGAGCTTGCTTTCATGGCAGTTTCATGTTTACAACCATGGTGTACATCGCGTCCCGCTGCTGGGCACCCACTGGCAGCAATCCTTTAATGTGCACGAAATCGATGAGAGACTCGATCAACGACAGTGAACTTTGCGTGAACATTGGGGTTAGCATCAAAGATGGGCCCTTGTCAATTTCGTCGTCACTGCCACTGCCATCGTCGCTTCTGTCGCACAACACCACTATCTATTGTGACAACGATCGTCTCGTCCGAGATCTCTTCACAGTACGAGGCAGCACCATCTGCACTCAGAAACTCCTCCATCAAAGCACCACCTGTTTCGTCACCAGTAGCGATGTGCTCCCAAAGCTTGATAATATCAGCAGCTTCCACCTACTATTATGAGGGATTTTGCCCCGGCACACAAAGCCCACCTTTCTGAAACAGTTGTCTATAGTGGAAAAGTGTCCCAGCCCATTTTCCACTGATCGACATGGCCACTGGTTCCAGCCTTCTTGATTGGGTGTTCCCGATTTTCAGAATCATCAATATCATTGAATGCACGAGTTTATCCTTTTTTGAGTCTCGTAAAATTTGCATCTTCGTCTCAAGTGACACAAGTTTCTGCTTTGTTGGCGCCATCTTCTACAAACTAGCCTGTTCGCTGCTTCCGTGTGCACTGAGAGAGAGAGAGAGAAAGATTGTAGAAAGGGCAGGTGCCACTGCGCTGCTTTGCTTTTCTCTTTTTTTTCTCTCTCTGATGTGTATGGAGCACAATTATAGGCACCGAAGATGTGAAGCAGCTGGCGCAGTCAGCTTGTGGAGCACTGCGACAACTAGCGATGCTCTTCGGGGCTTTTCCGATTGGCGTGCAGTGGCATACACTGCTGGTATTGGTGGCAGTTGCTGCAAGCTCGTGTAGGCAAACTTTTTGCCCCATCTCGGCCTTGTTCAATTAAGGGGTTCTGAAATGGTTTTGTGAGGCTTCTGTCACGAGCATTGGTCACTTTGGCGAACAGATTGAGCAGCCTCTTTATGAGAAGATTGGTCTCTTGCCAGTTTTCGAAGAATACGAACCTCTTGTTTCATCTTCGGGCATTCCTTCAAAGTCGCTTCGTGAGAGCCAGTACAGTTGGGACATTTAAATGAGGACGCCTCACAGTCGGTGGTATCATGCTCTCCACCGCAACACAAGCAGGTGGCTTTGCTTCTACAAACAGCGCTCATGTGTCCTATCTTGTGACATTTCCGGCACTAAATATGCCTCGGAACGAGTAGTTGTACTCAGTGTATAACGTAGCGCACTTTGACAGACGCTGGTAATGTCGAAGAAGCAAATATTAATGTGATACATCAGGAGTGCCCCAAGCGGTGAATCTCAAGAATGCACACCGATGACTTCAAAAGACCCTTGAGGTCCGCATGCTTGATTTCAAGCTTCACATCGGAAATCATTCCAGTCGTTGTCTCCTTCCCGTAAGTTATAAAGGAGCAAACGGGGATTGCGCTTAACTGTGGAATGGTCTTTAACTTCTCAAGTATTGCGGAATTTTTCACATCTATTGTCAGGATGTTCTTGCGAGCGTTGATCCTGATCTCCTTAATTTGCCCAGGGGCCACACTTTCAAAATATTTGGTTAGAAACTGCCTGCTGAGGGAGTTCATGCTGTGTGACGTCGAGAGCGGCACGTAAGAAACCATGAAGGATTCTTGCTCACTCTGATGCGATGAAGTCGCCTCAGTCGACATACGGCGCATCTTCATACGGCGGCCCATGACTATGGTGTACTCGCTGTCAGAGTCCATGGCTTCTGGCGTTGAGCTCTCCCAGGAATCGAGCTGGTCCGAGCTTCCAAAGGCACGTCGTCCAAAAATGAGCGATGAAGTAGACGACTGACCTTGTTAAGGTGGTCGTGGGAAGATCTTCTTGCTCATCCTTGATGAAATGATTCTCACGAAAATGGCAAGAACGTAAAAAATGCATAACAGCTAGAGGCCCTGAGCACCAGTGAGCTCTGGGCACTTCCTTCTCCAAGCAGCATGCATTATGTGAGTTCTGTCACGGTGCCGAGTCTGTCCAGTGTTCCGGTAACCGTAGGTAGGCTGGGTGTTCTGACGGATGGGCGGAGGTGTAAACTAAAGCTCCTCCATACCACTACATTGGTTGAAGGGGCTTTGACGTAAAGTTGAGTGGCCTGAGCAGCCTGCACGGTGCAGCAACCTAATGGCGCAGAGCTTAACCAGTCAAACACATCACTAATATTGCTGTGGCCAAGTGTAAAACGTTTTAAACATTTAAAAAAGACAATGTGTTCATGGTTACGCTACTGCTGAAAATTTACCCCAGCAGCAAAGTAGAAAGCACTTGGTTACTGCTATAGTAGGTGTGTGTGTTTGTCTGATTGAGCTCTGTGCCACAAGGTGGCTGCACCATGCAGGCTGTTCACATTTGCGCCTTCATTCATCCATTAAAATGCACAGTCCACTAGTGCTTGCATTTACCTGAGTACCGGACACGTTAAAACTCTGTATTGTGGTAGTAATTCTCCAGCGTGAAGTGACGGCCACAAATGCGTACATGCTGGCACTGATCGGATACCGACAGCCTGATACGCTGCTGCCATTCTGCTTGCCTTGCAGCTTGGCATGTACCAGATCGCTTGATTTGCAGCCCACAACCTAACAAGGGCTGTTCATGGTTCTTGCGAAAAGAAAGCTCGATACCAACACTGACCGCGCAGCTCACGTCAACATGGACAACGTTGTAGCACAAGCAGACTACACTTGCTGTGTGCCGGAAGTGCTTGAGCGTAGTGATAAATTGCAGTTGTGTATTCTCTCTCTCTTATTTTTTTTTTATAGAAACATCCAGTATTTGTTTGTTTATTTATTTACATACTATTCTCAAGGCCCGAGGGCATTACAGAGAGGAGTGGGTGAGTACATATGTAGTTGTTGGCAATCTTCTTGAAATTAGTGGTGTCACAGATGGCAGCGATGGAGGTGGGAAGGTGTTTCCAGTCGTTGGCATTGCGTGGTATAAATGATTGAAAGTAAGAGTTGGAGTTGCATGGTGGTATCCCCAGCTTCATTTGTTGATCGAAGAGAGGTGAAATGTAGGATGGGTGAAGGAACAACTCATCTTTAAGATAGAGATTAGTGTAGTAAATCTTCTAAAACAGGCATAAGCGCATAAACTTGAAACATACTGCAAGGTATGGTAAACTGAGCATCAGTTTCATTGATGATACTCTTGCGTGACATGCATTATTTGATCAAATGAAACGGGTGGCCCTGTTCTGAAGTGATTCAAGAAGATTTGTTAAGTAAGCTTGACCAGGGTCCCGAATGGAGCAGGCATATTCGAGCTTAGGACGTACCAATGTTTTCTAAAGTTGTGACTTAATGTGAACAGTTGCACTGCAAAAATTGCGACGTATGAAACCAAGCATGCGGTTAGCGTTATTAAATATATATTGGAGATGTACGTACCACGAGAGATTACTAGTGATATGTATACCAAGGTATTTGTAAGGTGGTACAGGGGCTAATGGTGTGTTATTGAGAGTATATTTGAGGGAAACGGGGCAAGAGAAAGTCTGTGAGGTACGCATGCTTTTACGTTTGTTATTATTAAGGGTCATTAAAGAATCAGAGCACCAAGAAGAAATGGCGGTAAGGTCAGGTTGCAGGGCAGCGTGATCAGAGGCATTAGTGATGACGCGGTAAACTACGCAGTCATCGGTGAAAAGTTTTGTAGAAAAAGTAACGCACTTGGGGAGGTCATGAATGAAAATTAGAAAGAGTAGTGGACCCAAAACAGACCCCTGAAGTACATCAGACTGCACAAAAGCGATGGAAGAGTCATGCCCATTAGCACATACATATTGGAAGCGGTTAGGAAGCATTCAATCCAGCGCAAGATATTAGTATCAATATTAAGTTTAGGCAACTTAATTGAAAGCAATTTGTGAGACACAGAGTCGAAAGCTTTTGCAAAATCCAAGAATATAGAATCAATTGTTAGTCCTTTGTCTGCAGCACTGAATAAATCATTTGTAAAAACCAAGAGCTGAGTGTCACATGAAAAAAATTTCCTAAAACCATGCTGACAGTTAGTGAAGAACGAGTTTGATTCCAGAAAAGTAACAAGATGCGAGTGAATGGCATGTTTCATGTGCTTACAGGGTACGCTGGTCAATGATATGGGCCTATATTTAAATGGAGAGTCAGAGTCAGTGGGTCCTTATTTATGCAGTCGAACCACCATCCCTCCCTTGCAACCATTAGGCAAGGTGGATAATTTTAGTGACTGAGCAAAAATATGCGACAGTATTAAAGAAGAATACATCACTGTGTTTTTAAGAAACTTGGAATTGATATGATCAATTCCTGCGCAAGAAGATATTTTTTGCTTTGTAATCAAGCTAGCAATACCAACAGCATCAAAAGAAACAGGGTTCATAGGAATGTAATCTGCAAACGGGATGTCAAGATAAGCATGGGGTGATGTAGCAGGAAAGAATGACACCAGTACATTGTTTAATACTTTGCAACAGTCATCGGGGGCTATAGTAACACCATTTTCATCATACAATTCACTTGAAGGCAGAGTAACTTGATAAAATTTGCTCTTAGAAAGTGCGATAGCTTGCTTGTACACGTAGTCAGCAGTGACATAGGCGTGCCAACGCTCTGCATTAGTAGCTGTCTTGGTGTGCCAAAAAAGTCTATTCTTTTTATTTAGCAGACGTTTAAGAAGTGTATTGAACCATGCTGCCTTTGAGTTAGAGGTGATACGTCTAATGGGAATGAATTGATGAATGAGCAAAAGTATTTCCTGCTTAAATAGGCACCAATTTTCTTCAATGGTTCTTGAGTGGGAGTTATAAAAATTGTCAGTGCTAAACAATTCTAACGCTTGGTTAAAAAAATCAAAGTCAGCATTTTTATAATCACAAATTTGCTTGGGCTATTTAATAGAAGGAACAGAAGCGCATAAGTCAAACGCCATTATCCAATGATCACTTAGACCTGGCAAGTAAGTTATAGTGGAAACGAGGTCAAGTGCTGTCGTGAGGAATAAATCCAAGATCTTAGCAGAATGTGTTGTGCACTGAGTTGGTTTAAGAGGGAACTGCGTTAAGTTAAAGTCCGAACAAGTATTGATGTAAAGAGAAGCACTCAGACGAACAATTAACTACTGAGGGAGAATCAGTACACCAATTAATAGTAGGGTAGTTAAGGTAGCCTAGGATCAATAATGGATATGAGGGAAATCTTACGGGTACACTGCTGAGTACATCATGGCAGTCTGAACAAAACGTGTTACATGAAGTGGGCAAGTGGTAACACACACAAAAAATGAATTCCTTGTTCCTGGAACGTATATGCGTGCATATTAATTCAAGAGGTGACGACAGTGCTATGTTGCTTCAGATAATCCTGTCACGGACAGCTATCAGTACACTGCCGCCAGTGTGCGGGTCACGATCATATCGAAAGAATTTTTCACTACTTTGACATGCCATTATTTCGCAGCCAGTAATTTTACTCCAAAGCCATGTCTTTGTCGGCACCACGATATCAGCTTCACATGTGTTAATAACTGTGGACAGCTGATTGCGCTTATTGCATACACTGCGTATGTTGGAATACAGGACAGAAACCGATCTTTCTTTAGTACCATGGGGTGGCTATAACTGTGGCGTATGAGAATTGCTTGAAGTGGCAATGGATATGTTAGTACTTTTGGCAGTCCTGCTATCAGAAGGGTTCATTTCATGTACTTGGCAGGCAACATGACAGTATACATAGCACTTCTTGTTAAAACACAGTTTATTGAAACGAAGCATGAATTGTTGGCCACTAGCCTTTCCGAATTCAACTAGCTTTTTATGCGATTGATGCATGGTCACGGAAAAATCTTCACCAACAGAGACGCTCGAGCCACAGAAGTTGGAGTGTTGAGAAATTATATTTTCCCTTAGTTTTGAAAAAGCGAATTTAACCATAATTGGTTGTGGTCATTTGGCGTTGTATTGGCCTAATCTGTGAGCACGTGAGATACCATCATCAGAGAAACTAAGATTTAAAGTTCAAGAAAGGACGTCGCATACATGATGTTCAGATTGGGCCTATGTTTCAGATGGGTTGTCTGCAAGGCCCTAAAAAATAAGGTTGTCCTGACGCTATCTGTCCTCGAGCTCATCCAAATGTGAAGTCAAAGCCGTCATTGACGGCTTCGTTGATAATGCCCGGCAGATTCGTAATGCATGTACCTTAAGATGTGTCAAAGGACACAACAAGAGACTCAACAGCAGCAAGACGGGTAGCCAAGTCGGATATCTTTTTCCCCAGTCACTCTTGGTTATTTTTCACAATTTTAAGCATGTCGATCAGCTCAGCATGACGAGCATTCGACTTAGTTGACAGAGCAGTAATTCTGGCGAGGACGTCGCTATTCTGGCCGTCCTTAGGACCGGGGTTCAATGCTATGTTCCCAGACAGAAGAAGTAACTTGACTAAGGTTGAACAGCACGAATAAAACAAGGGCACAAGGAAATAAATACCACAGACAAGCACTGTCCACAAACAGCCCTTGTATGTGGTATTTGTTTCCTCGTGCCCTTGTTTTATTCGTGATCTTCAATCTCAGTTCTAAATATGAACCAACTAGCCCTCATCATGATTTAACCTGACTACATACTGTATTTACTCGAATCTTAGCTGACCCCCTAAAGTCCGAAGCCAAAAAAAAAAAAATATATATATATATTACCTCGACTGTAGGCCAAACAAAAAAGCGAGGACAGCATTCACAAAATGCAAACAGCATTTGTTGAATCTGAACATGCAGAGCTCATTCAACGTCGTCGTCGCTGCTAGACTCGTCGCCGTGTTCCTTGTCACTGTCACCTTCAAACAGTGCACTATCTTCAATACCGTCAAGTGCATTAGATATGCTGCACTTTTTAAAGGCGCGCACGATCAAAGTACCTGGGATGTCGTCCCACGCTGCAGCTACCCAGCCCGCCAGCTGCGATAGCGATGCACGTTTGATGCGGCTCGTTGCCGTTAGCATGTGGTCTTCGCCGGCTTGAAGGTTCGACGATGCCTCTGCGGCTATCACAACTTTTCGCTTGAAAGCGGCACTGCAGTGGCATCTTCTGCTTGGTGCCATCGCGATAACACCACACCGCACACCGATATGACCAACACGACACAGATCAAAAAGTCGACCTCGCTTGTGTACGGTTGGCTACTGGCACGGCTAGTAGCGGCTGCGATACTGACTTTTCTAGATGGCGCTAGCTATGCACGATATTTAGCAGTTTCAATGAAAAACTGGGGCGTTCTTTAACATCCTCGAATCTAAGCCGACCCTAGAGTTTGGAATATGAGGTTTTGAAAAAAAAAACTATCTGCCTAGATTCGAATAAATACGGTATACACATTCGCTGGCAATGTTAAACAAAACAAGTGGGCCGGGGAAGAGCAGCAAAGAACGATTGCTACAATGTCTAGCATGCAAAGGCAGGTATCTACTAACCTGCACAAGGAATCAGAAAGGATTGTAAGGCAACACCATGTTTGCCGCTCTTCCCTGGCCACTGAAGGAACACAATGATTTCCAGGCTTTCATATGTGTGGCAGGAGCCGTTGTCGTCAATGATGATGCCCTCTTGGGAATCCCAAGGAAGGCAGTCGGGGCTACATTTTGGTACAAAGCGCTGCCGTTGACAAGATCCACCATGAACAAGGTCGATGACATAGTTGTGATGACAGTTGCCTCACCGGGAGGCAGCCACTTGTAAAGAGCCATAATCTGCACAACGAAGCAGAAAGGATTGTAAGGCGACAGCATGTTTGCCATTCTTTGCTGGCCACTCTTCCTACAATTCCAACTAATGGGAAGAACTTTGCACACCATAAAGTTGAAAAAATTATAGATGACTCATCCTGGGGAGTCAATCGGACAGCTTGTCCAACTGACGTCAATTAGGCTAACTGCACAAATTGTAACGTGGCGGCTGAAAACTCAGAGGAGCGGTTCTGCTGCAATTGGTAGCGATGCACAATTTTAAAACCTAATGATAAATTACGCGCTTTACGGGGAGCTCTTAAGTGCACTCACTTAACAATTAGAAGAACCTACCCTAACGATTTAGTACGTTTTTATAAGATTGACAAAATCGTTTCAAAGTCTTTTTAAGGGCAATCTGTGTGACAGACAAAAGTGGGGAATGTGCATGACGTCACTCGGCAGCATTCCACATGGTCCTTCGGGGCAGCATGCATCAACCATGGTCAGCGCCAGCGGTATAGTGTTCTCAAATTGAATGGCCCACAGCAAGTTCGCACAACTTCCCCCCCCCCCATTTTCTTTTTCTTCCCCCTCTCTCTGCTGTCTGTGTAAATGCATCTGCAGCTGGGAGTCAGTGCGCTGTCACAGGATATTTTTTTGCCTGCCATGTAAAGCCAAAGCTAATCTTGTTACGGGGTGCTCAAAGCTACGAAAAGAGGCCATTGTGGGCCTACAAATGGCATTGGGAACAAGGTACCACTCTACAGTATTTTGTAAAGATGGCGGCCGTGAACATGAGACAGTCATCTCGTGCACTCACTTTTGTTGGTGAGGCGGTTCGTCGGCTTTATGAGGGTCGTGCAACTGCTGTGAATAGATCTGCGTTGGTTTAGTAATCGTAAGTTTAGTCGGCAATACCCAACGACGCAGCTGCGATTAGGCCTAACGGGCTAGACAGTGTGACTAATGGCATGGCCGTGGCGAAAATTCACCGCCGGCCGATATGATAATGGGCCACGAACCATCGCAAAACCTTGTCGCTAATATATTCCTAATGGTGGCTTATCAGTGATTGTTCACTCTTATGGGTTAGCTTGACAGCTGTTGAAGTGGCATTTGAGTCTGTGGTCGATAAGCCTGCACACTTGCTTTTGTGCTTTCCACACACACTGCTTTTTTGTTCCCTGTGTTCGCGTAGCGTTAATCATTTCGATCAGTTCAGTCGACCTGGTTGAACCTTGTACCAATAAAGATCACGTGCTGTAGGAACCTTGTACTGGTAAGGATCGCGTGCTGTGGGAATGCTGTGCACTTCAAGGCACTGACCACAGCTAGGTCATTCTCTGAAGGACGGACATACGAAAAATTGAATATGTGAGAAATTGAATATTAGATATTCGATTTGCAAATTTAATTATTCGACTATTTGCACACCCCTTGAAAATGCATTTTGATTTTGTGAGGTCACACAAGCCTGCTACAGCTTTCTTTCTTTGATTCTGATGTTTACCTTCCGTTTGTGTTTCTCCCTTTTTAACAAATTTTCGCAAATAACCTGGATTCATAGCCAGAGGCTGTTGGCAGATATGTTGAAGAAATTGAGCTGTCTGTGTATGTGTGTGACTGCACAGAAGGAAATGGGAAGGTGAAGAGCATGAATAACTAGAAGAGAACATTGTTCAGCATGGGCAACTTAAGTTTATCTAGGTTATTTTTTGCTGTATTTTAAAGCTATTGCTCTTATCATCATCAACCCTCCTGTGACCCCTGCAGGACAAAGGCCCCCACCAACAATCTCCAATTACACCTGTCTAGTGTGAGCTAACAGTCCTATCCCTGTGGATCTTCTAATCTCCCCTAACGATCTTCTCTTAATCCTTTACTGTATTTCTCTTCCCATGGCACCTGTTATGCTACTCTTGCAGACAAGCGATTGTTGGCTCTACACATTGTATGACCTTCCCATCTCAGTTTCTCCCTCTTGAACGTTAGCTACCTGCTGTCCTCCTGCCTCTTAAATTATGCTTTTAATTTCCAACTCCCTGGCTGGTTGTACAGTCCCGAGTTTCTTCTCAAGTTTTATCGCTGTCCTCCAAGTTTCAGCCCCATAACTTAATACTGGTAGGATGCAATGTTTGTAGATTTAAACTGTGGGTGCTACTCACCAAATAAAAAAATGGGAGGGGAAGTGGAGGAGCCACTTGAAGTTGTTTCATTGCTTTGCAGCTAAGTGTCCTTCGAGTTGCTTTCTTCTTAGGCTTTGCACTAGGTCTGATCAAGCTGCACCTGCTATCCTGGAAAAGCACTCTTACCCTGCAAAGAAAATGAAAATTCAGCTCAATTTATTCTAATTTTTCACTAGCTCAAGTACTGCATGAAGTTTCTTAATATCTCACGAAGAAAAGGAGTTGCCGCCATGAGGCAATAGATCTTTTTCCTTATTCTCTGATACGCTTGCTTTTCTGTGGGCAATCCCCCCGGGTGGCTTCGTGGCTGTGGCATTCTGCTGCTAAGCTCAAGGTTCCAGTTTTGATTCCTGGCTGCAATGGTTGCATTCTAATGGTCTTAGAATACATGAACGCTCCTGTAACACATAGATTTCGGTGCACATTCATCACCGCCAGGCAGTCAAAATTGATCTGGAGCTCTCCAGTACAGCTTCTGTGCCTCATAGGGCCCTTGTGTTGCTGTGGCATGACGCATCTCCAGCCTATCATTAAAGCTTGTATCTCTCTTTCTTGGGCCATTCAGTGAAATCCATTCTCTGCACTGTTCATTTGGCCGCCAACAAATGGCAGCACCATCCATTGTTAAAATAATAATAATAATAATGATGTTTATTTGCCATCATACATGTTAGATGAGAGGGCAGAGGGAAAATGCTGCTGGCAAGCAGCTTGACGAGCCCACAAACCCTGTTCTGTTTATTTTGGCATACACAGCAACACATCAAAAGTACGCAAACAAAACAAAGCAGCAGGAGCTGCTGCTGCTGCTACTGAGTTAAATATAAGTACAGGGTAATGATCGAACAGAAACAGATTCTAATGACAGTACAAACCACGGAATAACATGAAGTCACTGCGAAAGGAAGTATCCACAATCACGCACTATACATAAGGCGAAGATTCTGGCAAGAACAAGAAAATAAATCAAAGCTATCTAATTTGTAGGCGTTCAAGAGAGAGGGTAAGGTGTAGGATAAACGCTGTTGTCCGCTAGTAAGACGAGGAGTATTTACTAACCAGTTTTCGCCATATCTGGTTGGGTAGTATGGTAATTTGTTTTGCGAATTTGCAAGAAGTTGTACGCTATTAAGGTTATGTCTTACTTCTGTTTTGAACTTCACGCTCAGTCGGTACTTACATAAGTTGTGTATACTAATTATTCTGGAATTGTGAAAAAGTTTAGCTTTGTGGCATCGGTACGGTGCATTATAAACATGACGAATGTATTTCTTCTGCAAAAGATGAATGCGTTGCAGGCTAGAAGGCGCGGAGGTTCCCCATATGAATCGACAGCACTTAAGGTGAGAATAAAAAAAGGAGTTATAAAGAAGCAATTTAATTTGCGTTGATAGCTGACCTTTTAATCGGCCTATGGTATTGGTGATGGGGCTATCTTTGTTTTTAGGTAGTTTATATGATCGTCCCAAGACATATAACAAGAGAAAGTTACGCCCAGGCAATGGAAACTCTCTACAATATCTATGTTGCGGAAGTTCAGTACTATGTGTTGGTGTGGCGGAATGATTTTGTTAATTGTTAATTAACCCAAGAGTGTGAAATTCATGTGCTGATGCTTGTCTTTTGCTTGCAACTTTATCGTAGAAGCCGCATCTATGTTTTCCATCTTGTGAACATGCAAACTGGGCACACGTGCAATGATTTCAAAACTGACTCGTACCATTAGCTGGGCCAATTGTCCTGTTAGTAAGCTAGCGTTGCAATAAGGAGAAGAGTATGTTTAGATAGGTGACTGGCTGTAGTTGGGTATACAGTGCATGCATGCTTTTGTGCACACGCTCTCAGTTTCTGTGCCTTGGACAGAACGGTCGGAGATGCAGTGCATTGGTTCACGGCCTCCATAGTGACAGGCATAGCTTCCTCCACTGCAGTAGCTTAGTGGCTATGGCGTTGCACTGCTGAGCTTGAGCTCGTGGGTTTGATCCCTGTCACAGTGGCCACATTTCAATGGGGGTGAAATGCATGAACACTCATTTACAGTAAAATTGCATTCATTCGACTCCGGTTAATTCAATTTTTGGGTTAATTCGATCCTGCCCGAAAATCCCAAGTGACACCCATATATTTCTATGGTACCAAACTTTCATTATTTCGAGCCTGAAATTGGTCATCGCCAGATAATTCGAACTCGGCTGGTTATCACGCATGCACACAACCTCAATGTTGGCCGCAGTGGTGACTCCAATAGCAGCAGCGTCCGTCAAAAAAAAAAAAATATGTATTATATATATATATATATATATATATATATATATTTTGTGGGGCTTTACGTGCCAAAACGATGACATGATTATGAGACATGCCGTAGTGGGAGACTCTGGGTTAACTTCGACCACCTGGGGCTTAACAGGCACCCAATGCATGGTACGCAGGCATTTTTGCATTTTGCCCCCCATTGAAATGTGGCAGCGTCCATCTCAGCAGCGCTTAATGTGCAGTTAATGTGCTGAACACGTCATCTCCTGTAGAAAAGGTCTATCTTTGGCCTGCGCCACGAAGATATTAAAATGAAAACAGTAGCTTACAACGAAATAATACAGTATTAACCCAATTCTACATGCCTTTCCTTCAGAAAAACATTTGTCCGAAAATTGCTTGGCCGGTGCAGTCCGATAAGAAACAAAAACTGCGTTCGCAACAGCCTACCATCTGGCCAACCTAGTCATCGTCATCATAAAATGGCAACCATCAGACTTGTTCATAATTAATTACACATAATTAATCACATTTGATCAATTATACATTTTGTTCATTCTGTAATTTAATTATTACCTTGTTTTCCTCGTAATGCTCACTCTAATTCAATTATTTTTTTCAGTAATCAATTGCATGTAACCAGTTCATTGATGAGACAAGCTGTAACAGACAAAGCAGCTTTGTGCAATAGCTCACATGTATATGAGACCCTCCATCTAGCACCAATTTTTCTGCGTGGTGGAAATGTACTTTCATTTGTGAATTTTACACTGAAATGCATAAAAAAGCACGTCCATGAACTCAACGCAAGAGGTGTGTTTATTATAGATGAACCTATCAAGAAAATGTACTTATAATCAGCTGTAGGACAAGACACTTTTTTTAATCTTTTGATACTAGGGCACCCAAAACAGGGAATTGGAAATTTCCTGGAAACACAAACATGTTAATGCCACATTGCAGAGAAAAGGGTCTTCCAAGGTCACTGCATCAGCCTGGATAGTGTACCATGTATCATGATTAAGACGGGAAAGTGTGTATGTGTGGTATGTCCTTAGCATGATGGGCACCCCCTGTCATCACGCAGGTCAGGGGTCAGCACTACGACCTTGTCCTCAATGGCTGGGAGGTGGCAGGAGGCTCCATCCGCATCCATCACGCACCAACCCAGAGATATGTGCTCACAGACATCTTGCAGGTGACTCACTTTTTGCATACTTGGCTATTACCACATATTCTCATATAAGGACTGCACCCTTTTTCGTAAATTTTGACCCAATTTTCTTAAATGTGGCCCATAGGCCATGAAAATTTCAAGAAATTGGTATCTGCTTTGAAAAACTGATGTGCTTGCCACCGTGTGCAATGACCTTGGCAAGCTTCATATTAACTTCATTTGCTACCCCATTCGTTGTTTCTGGCATGTAACCATGGGGCTGCAGCAATCTGGAATACTAGTTTACTGCAAGCACGTGGTTAGAGGAGGAAGCTATGCTCAGACGTCATTCTACATGCAAGGTTGCATAGCGAAAAAACTATCGTGCAAAACTTGAACGGAGAGTTGATAGCACCCACATACATTCTAGTATTTCTTTACACTCATTTCCTTAGACCTCGTAAACGCCAACACTTATTTTAAAATGGAATCGGACAGGGTTGAGTTTTCTTCTGGTGCATTTGGTGTGTAAAGACCCCTGTGACAAGCTAGAGTGGTGGAGCATTATGTGCACATTTGTTGATGCATGCATGTGCGTGCTTCGAACGTGATCACAATGTGCCATATTGCATTTAGTTCCCTTTGCATCCCATTGGTTCAATTTTTTTTCGACTGCACTTCTGTCTTCTGGTTTTCGCCATCACCAATGCTTCTTTGCTTAACCTTTGCCTTGCTTACCTCCGTGCACGCCATTTTTGTTTAAGGTGTTTGCTATATATATCTTGTTTCTAACAGCTCTAGTATCTCTGTGAGATGTTTGCCTGATGCACTTTACGAAATAGAAACAAACGCTCTGAAATCCAAAACGAAAGGAATAGTGCTGGGCCAAATGCAATGCAAACAATCCAGGGAACCTGTATACATTTTTCTCGCTTTGCCTAGTTTCTTTATTTGACCAGCCAGTGTGATTTTTACATTAAGGTGAAATGGCAATTATAATGCATCGTCAAAGTTTATGTGCATACCATAAACGTTTATAGGAGTGGCAGGATGGCGTGTTAGGTGTAACAGCTGTGCGCTGTTTGTGTATGTACATATTAAAGCAGCTGTTAATAGGATCGTGAATCGAAACACCGCCGAGAAAGCAATGCTCTTCCAAATTCACCTTTGTGTTGATGAAAAAGGGCACTTGGAAACTAGATTGTGACAGTGTACACTTCTGTTGACATTTGTATGTTTCAGGCACGTTCCCTTCAGGACTTCAATCTCTTGCACACCGAAAACATGGCCGCTTCTTCATAGTTTTACCCTTTTGTGGACATTTAAGCCTCTGAAGAACTCTTCGATGCACACATGTCTGAATCGGGCTGTTCTCATGACTGTTGATGACATATAAATGTGTGTGGATGTAGGCAAACACATGGAAATGTACGCACCATGCTGGGGAAGGCTGCACAATGGGTAACTCTGGTGCATCCATTGGTGGTGCTGCTACCATGGTTTGTCACACCTGTAAGGTGGCTGGATGTAAATTATGAGCGTCCCCTTTGAAATTGTGGGGTGGAGAATGTCACCAAGCTCATCACCTTTAGAATTCTACTGAGCCTATTTTCAGTCTTAGGACCCACGGTTCATGTTGACCAGCCTTTAATCCTGCAAAAAATTAACTTTCCTAAAATGTATTATGTTCCCTGCGTTTGCGCCACCAAGTCGTCTCCGCCACCAAGTCTTCTCCGCTGCCGATTCATTAAGCTTTCCTTTATACTATCCCGGAAACCCCGTGCCTCGGGCAGAGTCACTTCATCCTCGTTGACCTCTGGAATGACACTGTGACACTCTAGCAAAATAGGCTGTATGGTTCCAGTGCTATCTCCACACGTTATGCAAGTATTGTCGTCATTGGCAAACTTTCTCTAATAACATCTTGTTTTCAGACATCCTGATCTGGCTTCGAACAGTAGTTCAGTGCCCTTTGAATTATTGTAAAACTTTTCTGTTTTGATGTGATTCTTTGTTGTTTGATATGTACAGGAGAATCCGCAGTACTCGCCCACCTGTCATGTAAAAACACTGGCGTCACACTCGGACCAGCAAATCTCCCCGTGGGTCAGCACACGCCACATTCACGGCTATCGCTGCCTATCCTATTGTGATAAGCATCTTCACCCATCTATTTCACAGGGTGTGGTGCCATAGGAAGCATACTGCATGCTTTTAATAGGCGATAACCCAAACGCGTCACCGTTCCCTGCTGGAGACAGCAGGATAGGAGCAACACGTTTTGCTCCAGTGGCATCTGGCGTCACCCACCACCTCAATTTCGTTTTGCCTTCCCGTTGCCGTCTTAAAACATTACGCAATGGGAAAAACAACAGAATGCATATCTGGCCACCGAACCCCACCAGCTCAATGGCGCCTCGTGCCGCAATGATTCGCGCAATGCTTCACATTACGTAGAAAAAATGTCAACTACAGTTGAGTCTGTCATATTTTTTAGTTACTTCAGATTGTACGGTTTCCTGGTTAGTGTGTGTTTTCTTGCATTTTTTTTCTTCTCTAATATGTATAAACAAGCTTCTATATATATCTTAGCTTATTTGAATCAAGCCTCCTTTTCATGCGTATCATGTACATCGTAAAAAGCAGAGAGGATAAGAGGAAACCAGGGTGCAAGTCTATTTGAACTTCAACTGTCTTATCGCTAGTTAGTCCTTCTTGCAATATTTGACTTTATTATTTTCTTATACATGTATTTTCTTTAGTAGTGCTACGTTGGATTCCCCTAAACCTTCACTCCCAAGGATAACCACAAAAGTTCTTTGTCTACGTTGCCCTGTGTACCAATAATATCCAGGAATGTCAAGTATAAAGGTTGATTTTCTGCCCCATCTATGTCTATAGACTGTGTCATGACAAATAGGTTATTGTATATGTGCCTGCCTATTCTAAAACTATTTTGCAGTTATCCCTTGTGACATTCTATTCCATTATTAACCTGTATACTACTGATGATATCTTGATCGGCCTGCATGATTTGTTGTTTGTTCTAAATGCTTTTTCCTTTATAATTTACATTCATCCTACTGTGTCGGCAACTATGTAGAATTTGTTACTCCTGTACGATTTGTTCCAATTACAGTCGAACCCAGATACATCGATTCTGAAGGGGATCATAAAAAAGTTCGATACTATATAGATAATTCAGTATATATAGAATAAAAATTTTATTAAAAAATTTGAAGGGAATTTTTCAGCTGTTCGTTATATACAATAATTTGTTATATGTGGGTTCGATATATCTAGGTTCGACTGCATTCTTATAGTTGGTCCTTGATTTATAGCCCCAGTTCATTGATTAGCCTCATTGGTTTCTATCCAGTCCTGTTGCCATGCAGCTTGGCATTTTCTCTTCCTTTAAAAAAAAGTTAAGTTCTGGTGTTTTACGTGCCAGAACTACAATATGATCATGAGGCACACTGTAGTGGAGGACTCCAGATTAATTTGGACCACCCGGGGTTCTTTAATATACACCCAATGCACGGTACACGGGCGTTCTTGCATTTCGCCCCCATTGGCTGGGATTTGATCGTATGCCCTCAGGCTTAGTAGCTCAACGCCAAAGGCACTATGCCAACACACCGAGCTTTTTTTCTTTTTTCCGTTTCTTTTTATTTTCCCGTCAAGGTTGTTCAGGACCAGTTCCTTTTCTGCATCAGCCTGCCTATTCTGCCACCTTCAGTGCTCATGAATGACTCTGCTATGTCTCCAGTAATGTATTTCATTTCATCTTCCCCTACCAACCTGGTTCCCTCATCATCTTGTATATACGATTTCATTTTTTCTCTCTAGATATTTCACATGGCTCCAGAAAATTTTAGGGGCTCTTTTGGTTATCTCACGTGCTCCTGAAAGCCAGCGATTATTTTTGCCTTTAGCTATCTCTTGAACCAGGTTCCTTGAGGTGCCGCACGCTCCCCATAGTTTATTGCATGCACTGGTGCAGATGAACACATGCACCTGTGTGGGCAGTTGAAGCAGCTTCTTTTTTCTTTTAAGCGGTCTGTGTTTTCCTTTTTAATCTGAGATGTTTTGCTAGGTAAATAAATTCAAGCATTGTGGTTTCGGTTAAAATTACCCCAACTTTATATAGAAATGCAGCCAGCATAGTAATTTAACTAGTATTCAGAATGGCTGCTTAGTGTTTGGAAAGCTTATTACAACAAATAGCTTAGCGGAAACTGCAATTCTATTGTTTTAAACTGATTCAGCATTCACACCTAATGTTACTGATATTGGTACGAACTTATTATTGCATCCGTGCATTTATCGTGGACTTGGCTGGAATTTCTCAGAGAACTATGGCAGTGCTGAAGCTGCTTGCTGGTTGCTTTGTTTTTGTCATGGCATGGGCACTGCATGCTTCCTTATGTAATATACTATAAACACATTGTTTATGGCACATAGTGCAAACTGAGTTCGTTGTTTGTTCAAATGTAATGAGTACAAGGGCATGCACCTCCACTGATAGAAGGCCTTCGAAATTTCGATGGAGTTAGAACTTCAATCAACTGAATAAGCCACTGAAGCTTCCCATGCAGTAGCACCCATTTTGATTCTGGAATGACAAACTCTCAGTCTGAGGGCAGTTGAAGTGATTATGGCGTACATGTACCTATAACACCAATTATTTACAGATGGCAAAACCAGAGAAGCCTCAACCTTAAGACAACATTTTGACAAGGGGACTGGCCTTTATCATACCTCAATGAAAACAAGTTTCCTTACCAAGGTGGTGGCTCCAGGCTGAGACATCGATTGTTTAATCAAGTCATGTCTCCATGTTCCTGTGATTACTTTATCTTTTGCATATAGCATTGAATGAGAAAAGGGGGAAATGAGGGGACTGATTTTTGTTAGTCACAATCACATAAAGCCAATAGGCAATGACACCAAGGAAAGCAGTGGGTAAATCATTTCATTTCATTGAAATGTAGAAATGATAAAGTAAAGGGAAATGAAAGCAAACGAAAAAAGCAACTTGCCTCTGGTGGGAACTGAACCCATCTCTTCGCATTGCCTGCGTGATGCTTTTACATATGCTCGTGTAATTGGGACTAACAGAAATTGGGCCCCTCAGTTCCCATTTTCTCATTCATTGTATAGAGGGTCTTGACTACGGCAGCTTTCATGCCTTTGGGTATCATACAAGGGTCTATTGGCCAGTTGTAATCTCCCAAGTTCATGTAATACATGATGCCTTTGGTTAGAAAGGACATTGTACATCTGGTGCCATGGCCATGAGTTGTGGTGCTGTTTAACTCTTCCAGGGCTAGATCTAGTACACATATAAAATACTCAAGAAAATGAATGGGAAAATGGCACTGCAGTAGCTGAACTAGTAAGAGCATTGCACGCGTAATGTGAAGACTTGTGTTAGGACCCCACCTGTGGCAAGTTGTCTTTCGTACACTTTCATTTCCCTTTAATTTATCAATTCTACATTTACATTAAAAATTTATGATTTACCCTATGCTTTCTTTGGTTTCTTTGTCTTTTGGCTTCATGAAATTGTGTAGAGCATTAGTGTGACACACCGGAAGTTGGAGACTGAAGTGACCAACAGTGGTTGGACGAGGCAATAAGTGTCCGGCTGGAGCCAGCATTTGAAAAGGAAAGCAAGTCCCCTTGTCAGAAGTGGCTCCAGGCTGACGTTGCCCCTGTTCGTGCGGTGTTGATCACTTCACTGCCCTGGTGTCTCAGTGGTTACAACATTCTGACACGGAGCACGAGGTCACAGGCTGCACTCCCAGCTGCCACCGCATCCTGGTGTGGGTGGAGCACAGAAGCCCTCCTGCACAGTGGTTTGGGTGCACGTTAAAGAACCCCAGCCCTTCAGTGTTAATACAGAGCCCACTATGGTGTCGATAGGCGCCGTTGTGTGGCTTTGAAAGGTTAGGCAATCAGTTCACTCATTAGTGTGATTTTGTGCCAACTGTGGTGCAATCCATCGACAACGGTGCTCTCCGTGCAGGAAGATGACCGTGAGCTGAGCCACCTCTTGGAAGCCCTCGAGTCGGGAGCGCCCCCACACGGTGGCATTGCCCTTGGTGAGTGTACTGCCTCTTGTGGTTGAGCAATGCTGCAGAGTGTGCAATATTGAAGGGACGCTCACAGGACCAATCACTTTCAACTGCCTAACCATTCTTGCGTAACTTTGTTCATTGCACACTCCGCTCACTCTCTTAATAGCGTTGTGCAGATTTGTATTTCACTTGGGTGCTGGCAATTTCACTTCTATTTTAGCCCCTTGTGGCGCTGTGTCTACAGCTGCACGCCCCAAGATAACAACTGACAGTTGCAGGAACCAGCCAAAAATAACAGCATTTGAAATGTGCTGCAAGCGTGTTGGGATACGGCTGGTTTAACCCATGCCATAAAATTTATTTTTTTGCTCCTAGTGTGTTTGAAAGAAAACTCTGCAAGTGGTAGAAGACACATTTTGTGCCTTACAGGCACTGCCAGTATTTGGCCACGTAGTGTTCTTCTTTCACATGTAAATATATAAAAAAGGGTCTAATAGCCCTATGTGGTGATTGCAATATGAAAAATTAAACTGTATAAGAAAAACTGTAACAAAAAAATATTGAATAAAATGTGCACGGAATAAGCACACTGTTATTTATCTTCACTTGTTGTTTTTGACAGTAATGATTCACGTCCTAAAGTACACTGCCTGTGAAGTAGTAGACTTTGCTGCTGTAGTTGAAACAGGTCTTGGACTCCATCGAAAGATTTCACATTTGTCAACACAATGGAAGGGACCAAAACATTCAAAATTGTCAGCTTTTTCATGTGTTGTCTGTTCTTAGTGACCCTAAAGGTGCAAGAAATATGGTTAGCTTGCACAGATTGGAGCAGGAGAGCACAACTTTTCTCTGCAAGGGCTCTTAGGAACTTATGCAGTTAGAAAGGGAACACCATTATCTGGAGAAAAAAAAATGTCTCACTTGCAATCATGTTCGGTTGCATGTTGTGATCATTCCGTCTCTTATATTTTATTTGTATCATTTGTTGTACTGTGTGTCCGAGCTCTGTGATAATGACACCTGATAGTGACAATGATAGTGACAAAGGGCAATATAAATTGGGAGAAAATGACTGCAATATGGCTTTAATTGCTCCCGATACCAAAGTTCATGGCATATAAGTTCTGCTACAGACATTTTTCATGAGTGTCATGAATTCCTTGCTAAATTCCGCTTGAGCTGTTATGACAGGTGGCACTCATTCTACAAGTGGTCTTTACTGAATCAGGTTTTAGAACCATTGAGATAAGTGCTTGTTGAAAAAAGAAAGCTCACAGGCTTTTTCCTTAGTGTTTCACTGGAGAAGTAAGGAAAAGGTTTGAAAAACAAGCATTAAAAGCTGAAAGAACACACAGTAAAGCATAGGTCTGCCTCCAGTGTTTGACCAGGTACATAACACATGCCTGGTTTAATTATGTTGTTTCCTACTAGTAGTTAAGTTGTGGTACATGGTAGCCGCTCAGCATTTTCTTGTCTCAAGCAGTTAAGCATTTTACATTCAGCAACTGATCAGTTTTTGCCAGCACTTCAGTGGCATTCTCTTGATGAGCACAAGGGTTTGGTTTCTGGTCACGACGGCATGGGGCGCGGGAAACACTGGCTGGTACTATAGCACTGAGATATAGGCGCACAATAATGAAACCCATGTGGTCGACATTAATGCAAACCTATAGTGTTTCTCACAGCCCACGTGTTGCTTTGCAGTGTCAAACCTCATAATTTATTTAATTTTATTGAGTAATTTCTAGTGCATAAATAAGTCCTGGTATACTTCCCAATGCTATCACTAATGTTACAGAATACCTGAGCAATAATCCACGCTATTTGCAACTATTTTAGGTTGTACTCTAAACAGTTATGTTTGTTTGTAGGGTTCCGAAGTAAGTCCAGTGGTAGAAATTAGTCTAACTGTGAGATTTGTGATGATGAATTAGCTTCGAGAAGCTTACTTCAAGAAATGAAATGGTTGTTCGAAGGAAAACAAATAGCATTAAAACAAATTCATTTAAAACTGACTATCGTCCACGTGCTGGTTGAAGTGCCGTACTTGCAATGGACGCAGACATTAGAGATTATTTTATTACAGTAATTTATTTGAAAATTTGAAACTTTACTGAGACCAGCAGCCACAGTGCTGTTCCCAGATGATGTCTTTCTCCGGCCATAGATGCCGAAAGATGGCATGCTGACAATTGTCAAGTGCTGTTCTTGAAGATTGTAGTGAATTCTTGTGCTGAGGCAGATATACTGTGGTGCGTACTTGCAAATCTTCATGGAAATGACTGTGGTTGTCTGAAGACTAAAACTGCCTTTTACTTGTATTTAAGTTGCCTGAGGTAAGTTGAGAAGATGCACCCTTCAGCAGGGTATTTGGTTGTAAAAGTACATAACACATGAAATGTTGTCATAAGTCAGTCATCACTCTGTGCTGTGTGAAGGTGTCACAGCTGAGATCAGTGTCTAGCTCAAGGTTTGTAGCAGTGGCTGCTGTGTCGGCAGTGGTTGGGCAATTATCAACCTAGTATCTATGAATATTGTTACAAGCACGGGGAAAAGGGGTTTATTTAGGCGTGCGAGAGCAGGAACGGCAGGCTACGAACAATAGGAATGGCCGCTGCACAGTCTTCGTTCTCCTCTTCCCTTTTCTTCTTGATTCCCGCGTCCCTTTTACGCGCTTGGACGTAGGGCACTAGGGCGTAGGGGCTGTAGCCGGTTGTCTCGCGCTTGGCGGTGTTGTAGGCGTAAGTAATAAACAGTAGAACTTCATCCCAATTCTTGTGATCGGACGCAACATACATGGAAAGCATATTTGTGATTGTTCGATTAGTGCGCTCAGTAAGGCCGTTCGTTTGCGGATGATACGGCGTCGAGTGCCTGAGGTGCGAGTTACATAAACGCACAAGCTCTTCCACAATATCCGCTGTGAATTGACGTCCCCAGTCGCTTATGATAACACCAGGCGGTCCATGTCGCAGAACAATAGCGTGAAGTAAGAAGAGCGATACTTCAGTGGCGGTGGCTGATGGTATAGCCGCCATCTCGCAATAGTGCGTGAAATAGTCGGTGCAGACAATTATCCAGCGGTTCCCCTTAGATGACTTTGGAAAAGGGCCTAACAGATCAATTCCAACTTGCCGAAAGGGTGAGCTGGGAGGCGGCACAGGTTGAAGGAGACCAGATGGGGCAGTGGTTGAGCGTTTCCGATGTTGGCACTGTATGCAGCTGGCGACATACAACTCAACCGAATGTCGCATCCGGGGCCAGTAAAAGCGTTCTTGAATGCGATAAAGGGTGCGCACAGTGCCTGAATGACCGGAGGTAGGGTCATCATGCATAGCCTGAAGGATTGCTGGCCGGAGACGCTCCGGCACCACTAGAAGGAAGCGTGCACCCGTGCTTGAGTAGTTCCTTTTGTACAGGAGCCCGTCACGTAGACAGTAGCGGCTTGTTGCACTTGAATGGGCAGAAGTGAAGAGTGGCTCCAATTTGGTGTCTGTCTATTGTTCTGCTTTGAACGCATCAATATATGGAAAAGCGGATGTCACAGAAGCGACGAGACGATCAAAATCGTCTGCGTTGCGGTCCGTCGTGGTAAGTGGCATACGGGAAAGGCAGTCTGCGTCAGCGTGTTTTCGGCCACTCTTGCAGGCAACAGTGAAGTTATATTCCTGCAACCTCAAAGCCCAGCGCGCAAGGCAACCACAAGGGTCGCGAAGGTTCACGAGCCAGCACAGGGAATGGTGGTCTGTGACGACTAGGAATGGGCGTCCGTACAAGTACGAGCAAAATCGCTGAACTGCAAAGATTACAGCGAGGCATTCTTGCTCTGTCAGCGTGTAATTTCGTTCAGGTTTGCTTAATGAGTGGCTTGCATAAGCAATCACGTGCTGACGGTCGTCATAACGTTGGACCAAGACGGCACCCAGCATCTGTGTGGATTTCTGTCGGCGCAGTAGGATTGAAGTGGCGAAGGATAGGTCGGGAGGTCAGCAGGAACTTCAACTGACGAAATGCAGACTCGCACTCGGGTGTCCACTCAAATTGTGCGTCTTGTAGCAGATTTGTCAGAGGATAAGTGACGTCAGCAAAACCAGGAATAAATCGGCAAAAGTAAGAGCAATGACCCAGAAAACTACGAAGTTGCTTCACTGACTGCGGTGCACTGAATGCCTCAACAGCTGCCGTCTTGAGGGGATCAGGCCGGATACCGTCTGTCAACAAGGTGACCCAGCACAAGGGTTTGACGGTCACCAAAGTTACATTTCTTGGAGTTCAGACCCAGGCCGGCGTTTTTGATGCAGTTGAGGACAATATCCAGGCGCGTATTGTGCTCATTGAATGTGCGCCCGAATATAACAACGTTGTCAAGATAGCACATACAGATGTTCCATTTTAACCCACGCAGAATGGTGTCCATGAACCTTTCAAAGGTTGCTGGAGCGTTGCACAACCCAAATGGCATCACATTGAATTTGAATAATCTAGCCGGGGTTATGAAGGCTGTTTTCTCCTTGTCTGCTGGGTGTATCGGGATTTGCCAATATCCTGAGCGCAGGTCCACTGAAGAAAAATAAGAGGCCGAATGAAGGCAATCAATTGCATCATCAATCCGGGGCAGCGGGTAGACATCCTTCTTAGTCACGGCGTTTAATCTTCGATAATCGACGCAAAATCTCCAGTTACCGTCTTTCTTTCTGACAAGTATGACCGGAGCTGCCAAAGGACTCGAGGACTCTTGTATTATCACATTTTTCATCATGTCACTCACTTGTTCCCTGATTATCTTGCGCTCGTTAGGCGACACCCGATAAGGCTTTTGCCTGATCGGGCGCGCAGATCCCGTATCGATAGTATGGCGCGTTCGTGACTCGGGAATCGAGAACGCTTTGTCTGGCTGCGCAAAGTCAAACACTGACAGATGCTTAGAAAGCGTATCCACCAAGGTATGGCGTTCCCTTGTGCTGAGCGACTTGTTTATCATAGACAGAAGCTTTTTGTCTGAGACGTGGCGAAGGTCAGCAGGTTCACACGGCGAGTCTGCTAGTACAGCTACGGACGAAGACGTGTATTCTGTAAAGTAGGCGACTTTCAAGCCGCCTGGAAGCAGGACGGGTTCTGCTGAGCAGTTGGCTGTCCACAAGCCAGCACGCCCTTTGCCGATGGATACCACACAATGAGGGACAAAAACGTTCTTCACACAATTTAGATGCATTGGCTCTACGGAGGCATCGAAACTGTCTGGAACTTCACCGCGACATACAACCGGCACGCACACAGAGGTGGATGCAGGCACAACAGTATCTGCAGACACACAAAGTTCACCTTGACTCCAAGTCTCCTCTAAGAGCCCGGACGAAACATGGCCATCGATGCAAACTTCCCCCGTGCGACAATCAATGGTCGCACCACACTCCCGCAAAAAGTCTTTGCCCAAAATCACTTCGTGCGTCTATCGGGGAATAACTACGCGACAACTCCTCCAGCCAAGGATACTTCAGCAGTGCACACACAAACAGGGCGCAACGACTCGCCGCTCACTCCACAAAACGTTGCAGCCTGGTCCCATGGAAATACAACTTTGCGCCCCACTTGACCTCTAAAACCGAGACTCATTACGGATACAGTTGCTCCAGTATCCACTAAAGCCATTGTAGAAACACCATCAACAAGTACATGCACTTTGTTCTTAATCATAGCAACTGCAGAGGGCATTTCTGTCGATAGCACGTGTCGAACGACCTCACCCCCATCGGCCGCGCTAGCTAGTTTTCCGGTTGTGAAGGCGAGGCGGAGCGGCGCACTGGCGATGGAGATTGACGTAAATGCGGTGCACGAGAAGTTGGCGGTGGCGTCAAACTCCTGTCAGATGCCGGCGAGCGGCTCTGGAAGCTTCTCTGCCAGTAATCGTTGCCAGGAGGGATGCCAGCTGACCAAGAGGTGGTGTATGGCTGTTGAGTTGTCCTCATAGGAGGTGTGGTCCTTGTTGAAGACCCCGATCGACGATTCCACGTTGTTGGGCGACAATCGCAAAATCTCGCTATGTGGCCCGCGACACCTCATTGGAAACACACCGGCAGATGCCGCAAATTTCTATGTTCTTCCATGTAGTCACGCATGTTGCTGTCGACTGCATAGCCAGCAGGTGGGTTCCATTCATCATGGCTAGGCATCGGCCGCCGGGAGGCGTGCGTGCGGCGAGGGCGTTGGTCGTAGTCATGATCTTGATAGCTTATGGTGCCTCTCGTTTGTGGGGTAGACCTATACTCGACGGTCGCTGAGTGAACTGTGGGTTGCAATGCGGTCGAAACGGCCGTGTTTCTCATCTCGTGTGGTAAGTATGCACCAGCGATGCCGGGTGTGCAACGGTACATCTCTTCCCGATGGAGCAACTCTTCGCGAACAATCTACCGTATTGTTGATGGAAAGTCAACACACGAACTCGGGTCTACACTTGCCACCGTTGTGACATTAGCCAGGCGACCAAACTTCGGTATTATCCGTCGCATCTTCAGCGTCTCAAAGGTCCTGCAGTGGCGAATGATGTCAGACACGGAATCCAAGCTTTCCTTGCCGATCAAAAAATTGTAGACGTCTTCGGCTATTCCTTTCAACAAATGTCCAACTTTGTCATCTTCAGACATTTGAGAGTTGACTATATTACACAGTTTCAGAACTTCTTCGATATAAGTCGTACAGGTCTCGCCGGGAATCTGAGTTCTTTGTGAAAGCGTCTGTTCAGCGCATTTCTTTTTTTTGCGCTAGAGTCTCCAAAACACGCTCTGAGCTCCTCTACGAAAAGCTCCCATGAAGTGAGCGTGTCTTCGTGATTCTCATACCAGACGAGCGCTGTGTCGGTAAGGGAAAACACAACATTCGACAACTGTGCAATCGAGTTCCAACCGTTAGATCGGCTCACCCTTCGGTAGTTTGTGAACCACTCGTCGCCATCTTCTCCGGCTTTTTCTCCGAAAGTGAGTGGCACCCGGTAGTATTGCCACGGAACGCCAGGTGCTGGCCTTGAAGCCGCGTCAGAACCTTTGGGAATCTGGCAGGCATATTCAGGCATGTCAGGTGAGGGTGGTGGAAGTCCGGCAAGTCGACGGCTTCGGCGAAGTTGTAGCAGCATAGGCTCCATGGTTACGAGGTGTACCCCGCACCGTCTACCAATTTGTTACAAGCACGGGGAAAAGGGGTATATTTAGGCGTGCGAGAGCAGAAACGGCAGGCTACGAACAACAGGAATGGCCGCTGCACAGTCTTTGTTCTCCTCTTCCCTTTTCTTCTTGATCCCCGCGTCCCTTTTACGCGCTTGGACGTAACAATATTAATACAAGCACATTCCACTGCAGCACAAAGTGTTATTACTATGTGCAGTAAGCTTAGACAGGTGGTGTTTTGGAAGAAAAAAAGAATTAAAACCTTTTGTTTGCATAAAAAAAAAAATGAATCTTGAACACTTTTTACTGGAGGCGGCCTCTCAACATTGTTGTTTTCTTTTGTGTGTGTCAAGAAGTAAAGATTGCTTTTGTCTAAAAGAAGATTAATGTTGACAGAATGTACGAATGGGCATGTTTGCAATCCATACTGAATTGAACAGCACGAACAGAGGACAGACCAGCCAAGCCCTCATCCTTTGTTCACGCTGTTCAATTCAGTAAGGATAATGTTCTCTTCATTTGTCTGGATAGTGTATACTCGTATATATGTTTAGCCTTTAGAAGTTAAAGTGTCTGTAGTTGCACAGATTCAGCCACGCAATGTCAAGTGTTTCTTTTTTGTTTATAATCTTGGCATTGCACGGCCATCACCTGTAGGCTACCTTTTTCTGATCCTCTTGAAATTAGCAGGCTCGGAACGAGCTTTCTTGCTCAGCATAGGTGCACATTTACTTTTCTCTAGACAGCATGTGTCATTGTACAAGTTGTGAAACAAGGCGGTGAGATGCACTTGAGGTGTCAGTAGGGGACTGGCGACTAGTGAGCTGTATCATTTTTATTGAGAGAAATGTGTTATCCGCTGTATTGGAAATGTGAAGTGATTTACAGGGACCCCAGCCTGCGCTTGCTTCATTTCCTCCATAAACTGTGTCCCCAATTGTAACAACTTTTAAGTAGTGGCACTGCAACACGAGCATTGCAAAGGTGACATTTTTCAAGCCTGGCTGTTGGATAGATTTTGCACCCTCAGGATGCTTTCTGGTGGTTTCTCTGAAGGCGACTTATGCATCTCGTCCCATTCACACAAAACACTGGGCAGCGTCTGGCAAGCATAGGGGACTTGTGCCCTGCCCGTCCAATCAACTTCATTACCCTGAGAATGGAGTGTGGCGGTTCTCCTCAGGGTTGGACAGGCTGGTGTGCTTGGCCTGTGCGGTGCCCAGCATACGGGACGTCATTGCCTTCCCCAAGTCGGCAGAGGGTCGTGACCTGTTGGGGGGTGCACCCGCACCCATCGACCTGCATGAGAGGCAGCTCTACCACTTGGGCACCGCGCCTGCACCGACGTGCAATGAGTGAGTGCATCTCCGTGCACTGCCAATAATGTATGGGACACGGGTCTGCTTCTTTGTGGACACAGCCATGGCGTAAATCAGCACTAATCTAGTTTGTGTATGTGTACTGCAGGATGAAGGCCTCTTCCATAAGCTCTCTTTTCCTATGCCTGAAAATTTCCTAGTTTCATTATGTCACGTCTGCCACCCTCAATTGGATTCTCTTTCTCTTGGCACCCATTCTGTTGTTCTCATGGACCAATCTGCTCACCTGCTGTATTACAGTACCTTCCTATCTCCACTCTTCCCTCTCAGTCTCAACTAGAATACCATCTACCAGCGTTTGCTCCCCAATCCATACTGCCCTCTTTCTTTCTCTTAAGTTACACTTAACGTTTAAGGTCTCGCCCTTTTTTTTTCCAACATAGTTCAAATTTAATTTAGTGAGTCAAGGCAGTTCATAATAAGCCATTAAGTAGCTTTAGTTTTGTCCTCAAACTGTGCATAGTACTTAGCTCGCACGCTCTCTGGCTTTTTGTGAGCTGTCTCATTGAATGAGACATGTGCTGTACGACTGTTTAATGGTACGTGCAAGAGATTGCTGCAGTGCAAGAACTGGTTGCCTGTCTTATGTTCCTCCAGCGCTGGTGTTAACACTTAAGTTGTGGGCAGTCAAGCAAGAATAATGGAAGGCTTTGTGTGTTAGGCCTCAATTTGAAACACCTCTAATCCTAGCACAGTTGGCTACCGCTTGAATGCAGCAAGTTTTGCTATTTTTTGCCACCGGAACATAGACAAACGGCCTACACCTAGTGTGGCTGGTACAACGGTATAGGTGTATACTGCTGTGCATACCACATAGAGCAAGATCTTGCTTTGCAAAGCAGCAAGTAGCCAACATGAGGGTCACACTTGGAGCCTGAAGGTGTACAGTGGGGATCAATGCGAAAGGACACACCTGATTGCCATTCAAGACTGTAAATTGTCCTTGTTTCTACAACAGAAATCAAATGTACAAGAGGATGAATTCTTTGAAAGTAGAGGTACTTAAGTATTATCAACAGGCGAGTTGTGACATACCCTTCTGCAGTAATTATCACTTGAGTGACAATTTGATGTTTACTTTCACGTTGACACTCTGTGTACATAAAGGACATGCACAAATAACAAGAAAAGTTCAAGTTTCGTCCGAAAGGCGATCGCAAAGTATTAGACAACTCTACAGAGTAAGGTTTGCAGCTGTATCGGCCTTCTAAATTTCAGTAAACATGCGCTTACTAAATAAATTATTGAGCAAGGTGTCATGCGCACACAGGCAGACATGAACAGATCTGACTCGGTGATCATGTACACTCTCTGTCACAATGCTGGTGTGATGAAGAGAGCCGGCAGCGAGGAGCGAATGCTTCATGCAGCCTCTCACTTTACCGTGTCTCAGAAACCTGAAATTAGACGACCTAGGCGCATGATGCGCACATGAAGCCACCGGCCATGGTAGAACGCCCTTAGCCTTTGCACCCGCCACAGATTACCTCCAAGATACTTGCGCAGACAGCCACGTGCAGCCATGGCCAGGCTAAAGGAGGTGATTCACGCTCTCTTGCCCTAATGTGCGCTTGATCATGTGACCTTCAACATTGGGTGGGGGAAGACTGCATGCATCAAGCCACCATCATTCCCCGTTCAACCTCACCCACTTTTCCTCGCACTGACAGCATATGCACGATCTTGTTGCACTTGGGCTTGATACAGACAATCACAGCATCTGTGAGAATATACCTGGAATGTTCATAAAATTGCTATCGCAATAAAAATAGTTCACCACATGAGCTTTAGCACTTTCTGCTTGCACGTTCCCCCTACCTCCTCTTCATTCCTGTCTTTATTGCCAAAAACATGTTCTGGCAACAATAGTATGGATGTGGATGTGCAACAACATTTGTGGATAGGTGAAAGATAACCAGTGTGGTTAGGCTTGAGCAACACAGTTGCACAGTGTACATGACATGCAATGTGCCCTTCCCTGCACCCTTAGCTGCCAATACTTTTTTTACGATTATTAAAATCTAAAAGAAGAATCTGTTCTTGTTCCCACTGAATGCATTGCTGCTAGTGCATGCGAAACAACAGCAGCAATTGGAGTACTTTTTTTTCTTGCCAGTGAGGTCTCGCACGTCTGAAATGTCACAAAGACTTCATCAAAGGCAGCTGTGTGTGGTTGAGTAAGCCACAGGGCCCAGTACATGCATTCTGCTGAACTTGGTACAGCTGCTGTCTCCGCTGTTTGACCCCAACTCCCTCACCCCAGACAACAGCTCTGTGCTCACAGCACAGTAGTAGACTTGGAATAATATCTACTTAAGCTGATGCAGTCCAAATAAGCATTTCATATTTTTGAATGGTTCAAGATATGGGCTAGACTGATAACTCCTTTACATGTACTATCATTGACAAATGAAACTAACAAGTTAAGGTTCACTAAAGCGCATTCTTTTGTTCCTCCTTTTACCACTTGTGTAATGTCAGCATTATTTCTGCTTGTATGCTTGATCTGTAGCCCACCCCATGTTAGGCGACAGAATAGATAGGGATGTAAAATCGTACACTTAAGTTATACTTGTAACAGGTGTTTCACTTCATAATTTCTATTCACATTTCATTTGTCCACAGTAGCACATGGCTACCGGAAATATATTTTGAAGTGCAGTGTACTGTGTCTACATTTTCGCCTTGTTGATAGTGGTAAGAGTACTTGCAACCTCGCAGTAATAGAAAAATTTTAAAAAGAAATAATATTACTAATGCTGTCTTGTAGCTAAGTTGCCAAGTAGTTTTCTGTGACATGCACAAGTTGAGACTTTTCTGTAATGTTTTGCAGGCCGCAAGTACCTCACTTAACCAAGAATAGTTGAACGACATCACAAGCCAGGAGTGGACCAAAGCCCTGAGACTGCACAGAATGGGTAGTAGGAAACTGGGTGCTTGACCAGACCTTAATGTATCGGAAAGCATCGTGGCTGTTATTGTTATCAACGTAGGCAGTCCTGTGGGCTGCAGTGGTGTAATCATAACTGGGGCACGTGACATGGCTAGTCATAGATGACTTTTTGAAGGCACTTAGTGGCAAAATAATGGTTGCTGAGATGATACCTTTGAAACACACTGTGATAATGTTTTCCCATGGCTTCTGCTGGGCACTGTCATCACAGTGGATGAAGAATTTGTTTGAATTCTTCTGAATTGTGTCGCTGTAGGTTGTTTCACTTAATATGTGCAGTAAGAGTTGACACTGATCATCTTTTGTTGGTACAGCAAGCTTCTCTATGAATATATGAAGTGAATGGAGTTCTTGTAGAAAGTGACTGAGCATTATCTAGTGTGCTTTGGTGCATCAAGTCTGCTGTCGATGTTGCACCATTTATAAGGCATGTTGACTACAATTGTACATCAGTCTCACCTTGCGACTACCTTGTCAGCTGGCTTTGAACTGACATCGACACAGCACTGTCTCGCTCATCGCCTTGTTTGGTACTAGAGATTAATAAACTGTAATGAAACCTTGTTTTATGAGCTGTGCCTCAGTGACCCAATGTTGAAATGGATTAAAGAGTTACTGGCTACTGCAACTAGCCCAACAGAAGGCTGAACAAAGCTGGAGCACTGATAAGAGCAGTGCCACCTTTGTGCCAAGCGAAAATCGTCTGTATTGAGCTGTGCCAGCCCCGTTGCTGTCATCTTGTGACCCACGCCATTTAATGGGGGTTGTAGAATAGAAAGTTGGGCTCTCAGAAGCTGTAAAGGCCACTGTCGTGAAGTACAGACATAGTGCACAAGATACCAAGCTCGCAGCATGCAGCCTCGTACAATGCTTGATCGACCCCTGGAATCTAGCCAACTGGCTTCTGCCAGAGCATAGGGAAGACTCTCTAGCTTTCATGGAGGAGTCCCCTGTTTTTACAGCAGGCAGTACTTTTTATTTGGCCATGCTAGGTTAATCATCTGTCTTCTAGGGCATTAGAAGGACTAATTGTTGGGCTCATTAATCTTGCATTGCCGATGTGGAAAATTAGCACAAGAAAAAGCAATACACACTGGAAAGGAAGATAAAGATAAGCACTACTTAAGACTGTTTAATAGTGGCAATGGTTTCACATATATGGGGCTGCTTTATTTTATTTGTTAACTGAATTTCTAAAAATCACCCTTGAGATGTAGACAGTTGTATGTCTTGAACTAGATTACTCTAAGAGGTAAACATTCGCACAAAAAATGTCAATATTTGACTAATTAACAAATTTGTAGTAATTAATTTTTCAACTACTAATTACTTTCACCACATATTATTGCAATTTAGGAATTGTAGCCAATGACTTCTAAAGTCATATACACTTGGAACGAATTCCAAAGATGACACCAGTTTCTCAAAGTTTGCAATGAATTGCATTGGTGTTCCAATAACTTTTTAGCTTCAATGGATAAAAAGGCGTTTTAATTAAAAAGGTGGAACAGTGCAGTTTTATGGCAAGTTTGACTGCACGTATCTCAATACTGGGGCTAGTTTCGAAATTCATTCCAAGTGCATGTGACTTGTGGAATCACTGGCTTCAATTCGTGTATTGCAATGTAAGCACTAATGTAATTAACTAAAAAGTTTATTAGTTATATTTTGATAGTAACATATGCATATTTATTTCCAGTGTAAGTAATGTATAAAATTTGAAGTAGATTTGTCCAAAATGCCACAAGATATTTTTAAAGAGTCTGTTAAAATGAAATACCCAGTATATCACCTTGTCGTGCAAGCACACATTAAGCACTTATACAGCACTATCACAGGACGAACGTGTGTGCACCAAAATTATTTTTGTGAGAAGTCATTTTCTGAGGTGGAGTAATGCAATTGTTGGCTGACCTATGCAACAATCTCTCTTCTTTTTGATAAAATAGGGGTCCAGAGCAAGTCTAGAAGAAGTGTTATTGATGCTGCCAGAATGGTTTTCTCTGAGAAGTGAGCCCTACTTTATGGGTATGGGAGCATGCGCAAAAGGTAAGTAAAGAGAGGGAAAGGGTGCACATGTGCTAGGCCATGCTAGTGCATGTGGTTGTGAAGTTATTTTCTCAGAGACAGCCATTCTAGGCAGGTGCATTTTTTCTCGACTTGCTCTGGAATACTACTTTATCAAAAAGAAGAGATATTGTTGTGTAAGTGAGCTGTCAGTCACACTACTTAACTCTGAATATAACTTCTTGTGCAACTGTCATTGATGTACACGTGCTTTGCCTGTGATAGTGCTGTACAGGTACTTATTGTGCACATGCATGACAAGGTGATACATATGTGACATCTTTCTGGCTGTTAAACAGTTTTAAGTAACGCTCGTCTTTGTCTTCCCTGAAAGTGTGTGTTTGTGCTAATTCCCCTCATCAGCAATCTAGGACATTCATTTAGAGAATTACAGAGGTTCTTTTTCGGAGAGACCTTGTTGTTGGAGATAGGCCACTTATGATGGCCTACAAATGTTTTGGCTCATTGGCCACCCTGCTCATGAGCTTAAGCAAATATAGTGGGTATTGTGTAGTTATGTGCACTTCTGTGAAACTCAGCTAATTTGAAATTGTTGTGCTCATTGAGCCGTGCCGCTGCAAGTGAGAAAGAGGCAGAAAGAATGTAGAGAAAAGCAGGGTGGGCATAACCACAAGCAAAAATCCTCTGTAAGCAAAGTCGTGTGCCTACCGTAAAAACCCACATATAATACGAGGTTTTTTTTCCTATTATTAGCGTCCCAAATTTTCGCTTCGTACTATATGCGGATCCGAAAAAAAATTTCAGTCAGAAATTTGGGCTAGAAGTTTTGCTTTTGTTATTGCTGCGTGACTACAGCATCATTTCTTTATTGTTGAGCGCACCTTGGCAGCACACGTGCAAACCACGCTTCGCGAAGTGCATCTTTCTTATTCCACATTGAAGGACCAAGATGCCCAGACCATGAAAACAGTACTCTGCTGCTTTCAAGAGAAAGGTTATTTTAGCCGCACAGGATATCGGCAACAGTGCAGCCGGGAGGCAGTTTGGCGTCAACGAGGCAAGCATTCGCGATGGTGTTGACAGAAGGAAGCCTGTTTTACGTGCAGCTGAACGCGAAGAAGCTTTCGCGGCCCGAAGAGTGGGACATTCCCGGAAACCGAACTCGCCCTGACAGAGTTCGTACACCAACAGCGAGCGGCACATCTAGCTGTGAGCATGGAGCTTATGCAGGTAAAAGCTAAGGCGCTTGCAGGAGAAAAAGGGCTACCGAGCTCCGCCTTCAAAGCAAGCAAGCACTGGATGTATCGCTACATGTGCCGTGCTGCATTTTCCTTATGCCACCGAACTTCGATTTTGCAAAAGCTGCCCGAATCGTTCGAAGAGCTGCTTGTGGCTTTCCAGCGCCACGTTATTTCGCTGTGCAAGTCCAAGAACTTCCAGCTAGGGCAAATCGGCAATGCGACTAAATGCCGGTTTATCTGGACATGCCATCGCCCCTCACCGTTCACGAAAAGGGCTCTAAACAAGTTTATCTCTGGTCCACTGGCAACGAGAAAACACGAGTATATGGATAAGATAGTTCAAGTGGCCTATAGAGTTTTACACAGTACCAGTTGCACCCACAACGATAATGGAAGAGAGAATAGTCTAAAGGAATTTGACATCCCACAAGGAACACCGGAAGAAGTAAAGAAAGCCTTGGGAGCTATGCAAAGGGGGAAGGCAGCTGGGGAGGACCAGGTAACAGTAGATTTGTTGAAGGATGGTGGGCAGATTGTTCTAGAAAAACTGGCCACCCTCTATACGCAATGCCTTATGACCTCGAGCGTACCGGAATCTTGGAAGAACGCCAGCATAATCTTAATTCATAAGAAAGGGGGCGCCAAAGACTTGAAAAATTATAGACCGATCAGCTTACTGTCAGTTGCCTACAAAGTATTTACCTAGGTAATCTCAAATAGAATCAGGAACACCTTAGACTTATGTCAACCAAAGGACCAGGCAGGATTTTATAAAGGCTACTCAACGATAGACCATATTCACACTATAAATCAGGTGATAGAAAAATGTGCGGAATGTAACCAACTCATGTATAGCTTTCATTGGTTACGAGAAAGCGTTTGATTCAGTTGAAACCTAAGCATTCATGCAGGCATAACGGAATCAGGGTGTAGACGAGCCGTATGTAAAGAAAGCAACAAAATCCCAATAAAGAAGGGCGTCAGGCAGGGAGATACGATCTCTCCAATGCTATTCACAGCGTGTTTACACGAGGTATTCAGAGACCTGGATTGGGAAGAATTAAAGATAAGAGTTAATGGAGAATACCTTAGTAACTTGCGATTCCCTGATGATATTGCCTTGCTTAGTAACTCAGGGGACCAATTGCAATGCATGCTCACTGACCTGGACAGGCAAAGCAGAAAGGCGGGTCTAAAAATTAATCTGCAGAGAACTAAAGTAATGTTTAACAGTCTCAGAAGAGAACAGCAGTTTACGATAGGTAACGAGGCACTGGAAGTGGTAAGAGAATACATCTGCTTAGGGCAGGTAGTGACCGCGGATCCGGATCATGAGACTGAAATAATCAGAAGAATAAAAATGGGCTGGGGTGCGCTTGGCAGGCATTCTCAGATCATGACCAGCAGGTTGCCATTATCCCTCAAGAGAAATGTGTATAACAGCTGTGTCTTACCAGTACTCACGTACGGGGCAGAAACCTAGAGGCTTACGAATAGGGGTCTACTTAAATTGAGGACGACGCAAGGAGCTATGGAATGAAGAATGATGGGTGTAATGCTAAGGGATAAGAAAAGAGCAGATTGGGTGAGGGAACAAACACGAGCTAATGATTTCTTAGTTGAAATCAAGAAAAATAAATGAGTATGGGCAGGACATGTAATGAGGAGGGAAGATAACCGATGGTCATGAAGGGTTACGGACTGGATTCCAAGGGAAGGGAAGCGTAGCAGGGGGAGGCAGAAAGTTGGGTGGGCGGATGAGATTAAGTTTGCAGGGACAACATGGCCAGAATTAACACATGACCGGGGTAGCTGGAGAAGTATGGGAGAGGCCTTCGCCCTGCAGCGGACGTAGCTAGGCTGATGATGATGATGATTATGTGCACGGCAGATGGACGCAAGCTCCCGCCCTATGTCGTTTTCAAGCGCAAGACAGCGCCTAAAGGTGAGGAGCTGCCAAAAAATGTCATGAAATGCCATGATATGAGAAAGGCTGGATGAAGTCCGTCTATTATAGTGTAGGTGCGCGGCCCGGCGCACTGTTGTCGTTCCCGTCCATCCTCGTGCTGGACGCATTTTGCCATTTGGCCAACTCGGTGAAGAGGCTGTTGCGCGAATCCGGCACTGAACTCGTCGTTATACTGGGTGGGATGACGTCTCAGCTGCAGCCTTTAGATGTTCGCGTGAACAAGCCATTCGAGGACGCGGTCAAGCGGTGTTACGCAGATTGGATGCGCTCAGGTGAGCCTGCAGTGACGCTGACCGGGCGGCAGAAGCGGGCTTCGCCAGCCATGCTATGCAAGTGGATTGTGGATGCATGGGTCGGCATACCAGAGGACCTTGTGCGTCGCGCATTAAAGAAGTGCGACATCTCGAACGCGCTCGATGGCACCGAGGATGAGTGCTTCTGGTAAGATATATGTCCGACGAGGAACTATCCGAAGAGAGCGCAGCTGAGGAAGACAGCGATTGAAGTGCGGAGTGCAATTTAAGTTAATGTTTTACTCAAGTTTTCCTAACGCGGTATTATACGTGGATAAAACTGTTTTTTCCATTTCGCATCTAAAAAATTTCACCTCGTCTATATGCGGGTTCATATTATACGCGGGTTTTTACACTATATGGAACCGAGTTTGGAGGCACATTTGGTATATGGAATGGCGGGCAGTCAGTGATGTATCGAGGTTGTGTGGCACCCAAGGCCTGTATGTCTTGTCAACCGCCTCCTGAGGGTATTATTTATTTATTTTTAATACCTTCAAGATAAGTGTGAGTACATTATAGAGGGGAGGGGTGGAGAAGAAAAGCAATACAGCAAATATTGCACATAAACAAGAATGCTTATCTCGAAGCAGAGTATACAAGATAATGGCGGAAATACAGAAAAAATAAAAATAACGTGGTGAAAAGATAAATAGGCATCATTAAAAATCAACAAAATAAAATACTTATGCAATAACAAAGGCAGAACTGCAGTGTTACTATAATCTTCAATACATTTCTAAGGAGAAGGAGGTCTCAAATGTTAAATGTTGATACGAGTAGATGATTTTATTCATTGGATGTTATGGTTGTAGCCAGAAGTCCTTTAGGTTGGGCGTTTTCTTATAAAAAGTAGAAAAAGGTTGTTCCCAGGAAGCCACAGATTAAACGGAGTTGGTCTAAAATTTCGGGGGAGGACATGATTCAACACCCCTGCCCCCTTGTAATTGATGCTTATGCCTGCTATACTATAAATCTGTAAATCACAGACGTTAGTTCAACGTGCGGCATTAAAAGGGGATAGATAAGTACTGGCCTCTGCCTTTTCATATGCTGACAACAATCAGTCTGAGCTCATTTCATTACTGTCTCTTACACCCAACTTGAACCAACCTATTTTTGGTAAGCAGTTCATGCAGCAAACGGTGCCGGAAGGATCTCGATTTAAAGGGAAGCTGAAACACTTTTCGAAAAAAATGAGTTCTCTGCGGCATTCTACAGTTTTGAGTCCCCTGAACACGAATATCTGGTTCAAAAAGGGCGGAAACAAACGCAAGCGGCTGTTTTTTCAAGAAAACGCGCACCAGCGCCTCAGGGCATCGCGCGAACGCCGCTGTTGCCCGTGATTGGTCGGGGCCGCTGTGACGTCGTTGGCGGTAGTCGCCGGTCGGCGCCGCCGCATGTCTCCGTTTCAGAGCGTAGCACCTGTGGTAGCACCATTCCTTTCTCTCTGGTAGCACGCGGTTCTGCTGTTCTGGCTTCATAGCTGAGTTGTAAGATGGAACGTTCTCGCTGTCTCCGACAGCTTGTATTTTCCCCGTACATGTTTGAACCCACAGCCGATACGGAAAACGATGGCGGCAACGGCGGCAACGACGATGTTGAGTGTGCCAACAGCGAGAGCGATGTGTGCACCTTCTCGCGCGCTGGAAATCTTAGCTTCAAACTCTTCATTCTATGCCTGTGTCACGCTGGCTGCTTCAAAATCTTCGATTGGTGATGGTAGTGGAACAGGTTCATCAGGGGCTCTGTTCTCAAGGAGCTCTGCTAGTATCTGAAAGAGTGCAAGGCATGGATGTCATGAATTTCAGCATATCAGTATACATGACAGCAGTTGGATTACTTACAATAATTGAAATACTTTTTCAGTAATTTATGTGATGGATTAGTTGTCGAGTGATAGTAATGTGAAATATTTTGTCTGTAATTTCATGGCTAAAGTAATTTAGTAATTGCGCTAAGTATGCACCAGTAAGCTGTGTACGGCGTCAGAACGTTGGTAATGTGGTGAGGTGTCGTTGAGAAACATGGGGGGAGGGCATGAAAGTGTATGTTACCTTAAAGAAAGGTTGGCGTCCCTTTATACATTGCTTTTTGCTTCTTGTATGCATGAAAACTTTTTGGCAGCAATCGTAAAGTAATACCATTACTTTTTTAAGGCGGTAATTGGTAATGTAATTCAAATCAATGAGCGTAATAAGACAGTAATGAGTAATGTAATATAATTACTTTCAAATAATAATTTTCCCATGCGTGATGCATAGCTAGTTTCCTAGGAACAAGGCCAAAAAAAATTTTTTTTGCCAAGCAGCGATGCCTGTATTGGGCTAGACCACGTCGAACGCTGATAACTTCAATACCTCACAACGTTACTTCATTATTTGAGCCCGTTCGCCTTGCCACGGGCGCGGCTGTGCCGACGCTCGCTTTTGCGGCATTTCGCTGCTGGTAGCAAGCTGTGAGTGCGAAATCTACGGAACGAAGTTTTTACACGCCGAGTTCAGCTACTCTAACGCGAGCATGAAAACATTACCGTAACGCCTCATGTCGTGAGATTCGAACACGAATGCTGAACAGCTAAATCTGCGGGCACCGCGAGGTAGGACGAATAACAAACATCACTGAATGCGCAAGCGTACCCCCGGCCAGTTATTTCACCGTATCAGAACAGCGCCGAACAAACAGCTATAGTACAGTGTTCCGTGACAAAGCGGAGAGGCAAAACAGGATGAAAACGGCAAGCACTTTGCACGTAGGTGCATATTCCCGGTTGTGCCTCCACCTCGCTTCGTCGTATAGACCGTTTGTTCGACACTAAGGTGATCATCTGGTAAAAAATTGCCCGTGTGCACATTAAAACCCTTACCTCACGCTTTCTCTTCTTGGCGAAGGCCGCTTTTGAAGGCGGCGAGGTGTTTCTCTTGTAGGATAATATAGACGGAACAACGCCGGGCTTCAGTCGCGCCGATTTAACTGTAATACCGATTGCCCCGCATCGTTGTCAAGCTCCGATGATAGTCACTGTCGCGGAAATGGTCCGAGCACAGCACAATTGATTTCGTCGGCACGAACTTATCTCTCCTCACCGCACGTACCCACTGCGCTGCAGGCTTCTTTTCCTTCGGGAATTTGTGAAACACCACATCGTCTCGCCCGCCTGTGTTCGCGCAGCCGAATGCTGCACAGAACGAGGGCATGTTGGGCTCCCTTGGCTGTAGGCACTCACGCAGCACAAAAAGGAAGCACAGTTCACGAAAATCGCAAAAGAAAACAAACGTGAGCGGTGGCAGATCTCTCGTAGCGTCGTTTAGTAAAGCGCAGGACGGAAAGAGGCATGCCAGCACATGTCAGCACGCCGGTCCGCAGCTCGGTTGGCTCGGTCTCCGCCCATGACGTCACTCTCGCCGGTTCTCTCCTCTGCCAACGTCCTCACCCGGCGCTCCGGGAAGCGATGGGGGCGTGTCCGCGCGGGTGATTTAGAAAGCGATTTCCGGCCCTTATATTAACAAAACGAAAAAAAAAATTTCGGAACCGTAAATTATTAGGTCTGTTCTTCCCAATCCCAGCAATTCATGGAAATTGAAAACCGTTTCAGCTTCCCTTTAAGAGCTAGTTCAGTCCTCGGGCTACTGCCAGACGTTTCAATCAACAAATGGGGAAATTCAATATTTTACCGTGAATAGGGTTTCTCTGAAAGGGATAGGGGGTAAGACGTGTGGGCGAGGCAACGGCCGAGGGTGTGTTAGCAGCTAGCACGTAGAATTGAAAGGTGTGCTATTCAACGTCGGTGGAGGAATGTGAGGTAGCGCCATGTATCAGTCAGCCGCATGTTTTTTCATGGAAGGGGCCTGGACCCTAGAACCAGGCACGTACCCAGGGGGGAAGGGGGCACGCCCCCCCCCCCCCCGCGAAATTAAGCGGCATACCCCCCTCCCCGACCCACGCCACCACTCCTCACACACATTCCTAAAGCGCCGCCTAATCAATGTTGAGACTGCACAGCTATTTGGCGGTCAATATTTTGCTGCCTTTTTCACTCTTTTTGGATGGCGATAGTTATCGGCATCTCTTGGGGTGTGAAGGCCAGTTTTCTCATAGATTCGGTGCCCGCACGATTAACTCGAGATGCGTTCAGTTGTCACCACCTATTCAACGGTCATGTGCATTCCTGTTGCTTCGTTAGTTCAACCTTCCTTGTTTAGACCGATCCAGGGACCAGGAAAGAGATTCGGTTCGTAGTCAGCTGGTCTGTGTGCACGAGAAACGAGTTGGGGCCAGACAAAACGCCAGTTGTGTTTAACTTATCCTTTTGCTTCATTATTTCCTCGAGTAAATGCTCGCCGCGACGGTCGCAGCACCTCGGAACCATTGTGGGGATGCGCGACTCTCACGCGTCCCCTGATATGTTGTTTTCCCGCATAGCTCCCGTCCCCTGCAATGCGGCTTCGCCGCGTAGCCTGCGGCGGTCGGTGTGGTTGAAGCGCAGTACGAGAGATGGCGCGAGTGTTGCGCTGCTAACGCCGCCTCACGGCGGGGTTACTTGGGCGCGAAAAGGAGAAAGCGCTTCCTCTTGGGTTGCTGTTCGGCGAGCGCCGCGGACGTCCCGCGCGTGCGCCGATCCATGCTTCTGCGAGACCGTCTCGCGTGGCCTCCTTCGAACGCGCCACCGTTCGCGTGACCGTACGCGCGAACGACCAGGCGTTGGGATCCAGCATGGGGCGAACATATTCGCTCGCCATCCGGTCGCGGTGAGTCGCACTTCCTAGATTTGTCGCGCGCCCATCGGCATGTTTTGTGGATAGCAACTCGGCTAGCAGGCATTGATCTATGAAAGGTGCAATAAATGCCCTTGTGATTGTTTGCACTACTGTGTTGTCGTTCCTTTGACCCAAGAGCACGGGTGAGAACCCCACACCATATACCCATGGTTTGGGTTAGATAAGGTGGAAAATAAAATAATGCGAAACAGCGTCCATCATCAAACCGTGCAATAACCTTAAAGAGGAAGCTTTAGCTTGGACCCAACTCCGACGCAGCCTATTCAAATACATGTAAAACGCAATAACGCTTTTTGAGATATTCCCTGGACCGATTTTAATGAAATTTGCTGCATTTGAGAGAGAAAGTTAAATTCTAGTGACTGTTTCAAGCGGAATTTCGATTCATGGCTTGAATTTTGTGAAAAAGATTTTCAAATATTCGAAAGTTCGAAAAATACAGACACACGAAGTTTATAAATTAATAGCTCTGTGTAAAAAACAGATATCGCGGTTCTGTAAACGGCATCCATTAGATCATTCAAAGTGGAGAAATTCGATACGTCAATTTATATCTTCAGGGTGCCTACCAAATTTCAAGCTCCGCAGAACTGTGTCCATCATGCGCTCAAACGTTGCGGGCGCATTACAAAGTCCAAATGGCATTACGTGAAATTCATGTAAGCCGTCGGGTGTGACAAAAGCTGTCTTCGGCCGATCGACGTCTGCCATGGGTACTTGCCAATGCCCTGAACGCAAATATACAGATGAAAAGAATTCTGCGCCTTGTTGACGGTCAATCGCGTCGTCTACGTGCAGAAGAGGGTAGACGTCCTTGCGAGTGATCTTGTTCAGGTGGCGGTAGTCCACACAAAACTGCACAGAACCATCTTTCTTCGTAACTAGGACGACAAGGGATGCCCATGAGCTGTTGGAAGGTCGTATCACCTCGCGGCGAAGCATGTCGTCGACTTGTTCGTTGATTATGCGACATTCTGCAGAAAATGCACGATACGGGCGTTGCCGCAAAGACGGTTGCGAGCCAATATCGATGCAATCTGTAACAGTTGGCGTCCGGCCTAAGGAAGATTGCCCTACACCGAAAGAACGAAATTCTTCTAGAAGGCACTAAAGCTAAGACCGCTGGACCGGTCTAAGGGCATCGGCCATAGAACCGAACACATCGTTTGGTGATAGGTTACACGTAGAAACAGCACTGAGCGCACTGGAACTAGCACAGTAATTGTCATTGGGCACGTCCATAACTTGCACGTCTTCGATCGCTTCTACATTGCCAAGACATTCCCCTTGAAGCAGCAACATAGGGTATGGAAACGGGTTGCAAACTAAAATGGGGCCGTATAGCCCTGTGTGATGTCCACTGTCGCAAAAGGCAGCAGCAGACCTTTCCAATTGAGAAAGCTGTCAGATGGAGACAGTAGTGCAACAGCGTCTGAGATTCCGCTGCAAGACATAGGCACGACCGTTGAGGCGTTCGGAGGAATGTGGGTGTCAGCTTGGACAAGTAGTTTCCTCGAAAGCGAATAATTGTCGGTGAGCGGCAAATCTAACAGCACCGAGAGTTCTATTTCGGCCCGTGCGCAATGAATAACGGCATTGTGGCGCGAGAGAAAGTCCCAGCCGAGGATAACGTCATGGGAGTACGAGGAAAAGATGATGAACTCTATGGCGTATAGAATGTCGGCAATGACAACACGAGCAGTGCAAGCCTGGCTGTGCGGCGGGACAGTCCAGAAAGGGGCGTCGTGACATTCCGAAGTAAGCGGCAAAGCTTAGCGTTCATAGCATATACGGCGGCTCCAGTGTCCACGAGTGCAGATGTGCGAACACCGTCAACCAGGCACGTACCCAAGGCCCCCCCCCCCCCCCCACCCCCCGAAATTCATATGCATACCCCCCCACTCCCCGCCCAGGCCACCATTTCTCACACACATTCCTAAAGCGCCGCCAAATCAATGTTGATACTTGACAAATATTCGTCGGTCAACATTTTGCTGCCTTTTTCACTCTTTTTGGATGGCGGTAGTTATCGGCGTCTCCTAGCTGGGATGTGATGGCCAGTTTCCTGATCATTTCGGTGCCCGTACGATTAACTCGAGATGCATTCAGTTATTACTGTCTATTCAACAGTCACGCCCATTGTTGTTGCTTCGTAAGTTCAACCTTCTTCGTTTAGACTGATCCAGGGACCAGAAAAGGGTTTCAGTTCGTGGTCAGCTGGTCTGTATGCACGCGGAACGAGTTGCGGCCAGAGAAAATGCCAATTGCGTTTAACTTTTGTTTTTGTTTCATTATTTCCTCGAGTGACGGCTCGCCGCGACGCTGACAGATCCTCGGAACCATATACCCGTGATATATGGGTTAGATAAGGTGGAAAATAAAATAATGCGAGATAGCATCCATCATCAATCCCTGCAATAACCTTGAAACTGATAGGCAATATGACTGTCACCTGTTAAATAGTCAGGTTTTTCGCTAATTGTACAGCTCTTCTCGTGCAAAATTGCCAACTGGAAACAAGAGTCGCAAGTATTTGAGAAATTAAGCGATCTACTAAGGGAGAGAGCCAAGGCAACAGCCAAAGAGGAAGGAAAAGCGAAAATTAACAAATGTAACCGTTGTTTATGAAAATGTTCATGGATCAACATCTTTTTATTTAAAAAGGAAGTAGAGAAAACGCCGCCGGAAGTGGAGGACAATTCCGTGTGTTCTGAATGACGCTTATACAGTTATCATGCGAGCCGCTTAACGTTGGCACTTCTCTGCAGTGCTTATGTTTTTCTAACCTTCCGCGGTGGGCGCAGTACGTGTAGACTCGCAGCTCCCTGCGCCATACGCGGTTGTACGCGACTGGCGGCCACGCATCGTTACGTAACTTCCCAAATAACAATAAGAGTCGGTTGTGGCACTTGTTAGAGCAGTAAACGAGGGATCCAAAACAACTGTGATTGTTCTGCAAATATAGATCTGTATATTTCTTCCAGATATAATTGTAGAAACGCTACTATAGTGGGATACAATCTAAGAGGAAGCTTTAGCTCGGGCGCAACTCCGAGGCGGCCTATTCAAATACACGTAAAACGCAAAAACTTTTTCTGAGATAACTCCTGGACCGATTTTAGTGAAATTTGTTGCATTTGAGGGAGACAGTTAAATTCTAGTGACTGTTTGAAGTGGAATTTCGATTTAGTGCCTGAATTTTGTTAAAACGATTTTCAAATATCCGATAGTTTGAAAAAAAAGAAATAGAAGCACGAAGTTTACAAATCCATAGCTCTGAATCAAGAACAGATGTCGCGGTTTTGTAAACGGCATCTATTAGACCATTCAAAGCGGACAAATTCGATATATCATTTTACATCTTATGCGAATTTGTTACTTTGTTTACAGGGTTCTGCAAAATGTGTATTTCCATATTACTAAATTTTTTGAGATCCATATGTAACATATCACTTTTGTCCGCTTTAAATGCACTATTACATGCAATTCACAGAATTGTGATATCATTTTTCGTTGCCGAAAGACAGGGTTGTAAACTTGATAGTCTCGTTTTCTGAAAATTTTCGATTTTTGATAACTTTTAATAAAAAATTGCCGGTATGGAGCGAAAATTCGATACCAACAGTCACTACAGTTTAAGTTTTTTCTTTTAAATGCAACAAACCTCGTCAAATTTGGTGCTGTTGTTGCTGAGAAAAACTAATTCTCCTTCTACATGTATTTAGATAGGAGCAGCCGAGCTAAAGCTTCCTCTTAAGAGGAAGCTTTAGCTCGGGCCCAACTCTAACGCGGCCTATTCAAATACATGTAAAACGCAAAAACCTTTTTCTGAGATAACCCCTCGACCGATTTTAATGAAATTTGTTGAATTTGAGAGATACAGTTAAGTTCTAGAGACTGTTGGAAGCGGAATTTTGATTTAGGGCTTGAATTTTGTTAAAGAGATTTTCAAATATTCGACCGTCTGAAAAAAATAGAAGCGCGAAGTTAACAAATTCATAGCTCCGCATCAAGAACAGATATCGCGGTTCTGTAAACGGCATCCATTAGATCATTCAAAGCGGACTAATTTGATATGTCATTTTACATCTTACGTCAATTTGTTACATTGGTTACAAGGGTTCTGCAAAATCTGTATTTCCATATTACAATTTTTTTTTATATATTCATGTGTAACATATCAATTTTGTCTGCTTTAGATGTGCTATTAGATGCGATTCACAGAATCGTACTATCCTTTTTGTTGTTGAGTTACATAGTTGTAAAGTTGATAGTTCCGTTTTTTGATTACCCGCCGTGGTTGCTCAGTGGCTATGGTGTTAGGCTGCTGAGTACGAGGTCGCGGGATCGAATCCCGGCCACGGCGGCCGCATTTCGACGGGGGCGAAATGCGAAAACACCTGTGTACTTAGATTTAGGTGCACGTTAAAGAACCCCAGGTGGTCGAAATTTCCAGAGTCCTCCACTACGGCGTGCCTCATAATCAGAAAGTGGTTTTGGCACGTAAAACCCCATAATTTGATTTTTTTTAATTTTCGATTTTTGCCGATTTTTAATAAAAATTCACGACCTAACTCAAAAATTTGAAACCAACAGTCATTAGATTTTAAGTTTTTCTTTTAAATGCAACAAACCTCGTCAAATTTGGTGCAGTGGTTACCGAGAAAAACTAATTCTCCTTTTACATGTATTTAGATAGGAGCACCCGAGCTAAAGCTTCCTCTTAAGTCGGCAATGAAGCCCCGCCCACGCTCTGATAACCGCCAGCCAATGTTCCTCCGCGAGGCTGCAAATAATTCGTACTTCAAACCTTTTCTGTTACCCAAATAAGGCGGTAACTACAAAAATAATATTATTAGCGCGTAACTTTATACCTTTCCCCTCACCTATTATAGTGGAATGGCGAATGCCTAATTCATTATTGAACTGAAATAACATGCTTGCTTCGCTACAACTATTTGTTGTGAACTTTCGCTTCAGTTGGCAGTGAAGTTTCATGAGTAAAACGGGTTCAGCAGTGAAATGAACTGCACAGCAGACTTTTGAAGAGTGAAATGCTCAGACTCGGTACATTTTGTCCATGTCTGTTGCACACCTCATTGTTTCCACCGATGAAAAGACTTTTGAAGAACAGCAGACGCTCCGGAGGTATCAAGTACGACGCCATGTTGAAAAGGCCGCATGACGACGATTTTGTTTGCTTCTGTCATTGGCTGGCGGAGTTACAACTCCGCTCGGTCCGTGTGCCTCTGTTGCCAAATACTGTTTTTAAAGTTCTATTCTACTAAAGTAATCTTTATTTTACACTTTCGATTCTTTACTTGTTCTTGGCAGTGTATTTCCTGCGCTTCTTTCCTGCGCGAGTCCATTTGGCGTGGTTCTTTGTTTGCCAAGTAAAGGAGAGGTCTATCGCACAGGCGTACCTGTAAAATACACCTTATTTCATTTCTCTTTTGCGGGTTTACGTGTTTTTTCGGCGAATGGTGGGCATTATTCACATTTGTACTAGTAAAGGTACACCCCCCCCCTCATTTGCAAAGAAAAGTTACCCCCCCCCCCCCCCGAAATACACCCCCCCCCCCCCTCGAAATAAAAAAATCCTGGGTACGTGCCTGCCGTCAACAAACACTTCGATTACGTCCGTGGGACTGCGGTGAGGACTTTCACATTTCGACGTTGTCGCAGCTCTTGCCCCTTCGACTGCGCCGATTAGTTTTCCTCGTCCCGAGTTACGGGCCGAGGTCGCATCGGTGGCAGTGAGCGACGGCGTGGAGAAGGTGAACGGCGCGGTAGTTGCGGTCGGGCGCAATGTCGAAGACATAGCCGACGGGGGGATAAGGGCAGCTGGACTGGCTTGACACGGGTGGTGTGGCGCTAGAGGCTGCACATGATTACAAAAAGGTGCGACGTGACTGGCGTAGCCTTCTCCACTGTAATATATATATATATATATATATATATATATATTGTTATGGGCGAAGTGTTTGCTTAAAAATTCAAGGTCATTTCGCCCTGCGAAGGTGGATGACCAGCGGAGCTGTAAACATCGTGGTAAGAAAACTTATGGTAAGGACTTTATTGCATCACTCATTGTCACTTAGTAGCGACGATCAATGACTTTGTGGTCGCTGTGACAAACACTGATCGGCATAATCGCAGCTGCAGGCACATTCTTTGATACTTTCAAATCGCTGCTGAACTGCTGAAACAACTGTCTCTGCTTCTTCTGCACGAGAGGTACGCGGACAGTGAACACATTTATACTGATGGTTCCACAAACATGCAGTGTTCGTCCGGTGCCGTGGTTGTCCCAGCAAAAGCTATTACCATCAGCTTTAGGACTGACCACCCAACATCATCGACATCTGCTGAACTAGCTGCTCTTCGCACTGCACTTCGTTTCGTCAATCGGGAGCCACCTCGACAATGGTCAATCTTCAGCGACTCAAGGGCAGCCCTACAATCTGTACTATCAGCTCTGCGTCGCGGGTCATTCGAACAGCTCGTATTCGATATTAGATGCCTACTCCATACATCACAGGAGAAAGGACACCACGTGACGTTTCAGTGGCTGCCAAGTCACTGCGGCGTCACTGGAAACGAAGATGCCGATAATGCCGCTCGGGCAGCTCTTGAAGACGCACAAAAAGAGGCCATACCGCTTTCACGATCCGACGCAGCTAGCAGACTTCGAGTGCTTGCACAGGAGATCACGCTATCTCTATGGTGCACACCAAACAGCCAGACCAACCAGAGCAACCGTCAATACCATCTGCCTTCGTTGATGCATCTCTATATGCCAACTGGACTCCGCCGAAGAGAGGCGACTCTGCTTTATCGCTTATGGCTAGGGGTGGCTTTCACGAAATCTTACTCCTTCCGCATTGGAATGGCCGACAACGCTCTCTGTAATGCCTGTCTTTGCGAGGAGACGCTGGAACATATTCTGTGCGACTGTCCTGAATATAATATTCAGCGACAGTCCCTGGCATCTGTTCTAGCGCACCTTGACAGTAGACCATTGTCCCTCGACACGATTTTCACATGCCGCCGACAGAAGACATCGCAGGTGAAGGCTACAAAGGGACTACTTCGGTTTTTGAAAGAGACTGGATTGGACAAGCGGCTGTGAGAGTGATGTCACGTACCATGCCAGATTGATGGACTCCAACGGACGATGTGTGTGTGCTGTGCTATGTGCTCTCTCTCCCTCTCCCCCTTCCGCATCTTTAATCTCCCCCATCCCTCTCCCATGTGTAGGGTAGCAAACCGGTTAAGCTAAAATGGTTAACCTCGCTACCTTTCTTTCTCCACTTTTTCCTTCCTTCCTTCCTTCCGTCAAATCGCTGTATCTACGCCGCTGGGTGGTCGGTCGAGCCGGATTGGTGTGGCATCGCAAGCGAAATGTCTCCAACACGAAACGCGTGAACCACTCCCTTTTCAGTCTCGATACATGAACATTGAACTCACCGACCAGAGGGGTAGTGTCATCGCAACTAATCCACTTAAAGTGAGTAGCGATGAACCTTTCGACATCCAAGAGACCGCCGCATTCTCTCATTCGCGACACGCGTCGTCCCGTCTGGCCTGCCTGTCGGCCTCTCGGGCAGCGTTTTCGGTGGTGTTTGCCGCGCACTGCCGTCGTACTCTCGTCTAAGTTCGCGCCGTTGCGCTTCGTAAGCGAGCTGCTCTTCGGGAGTCCTAACCGCGCGTGGCCTCTTCATCGTAACTCATATTCAACACTACCCAATTAGGTTTCTCCGAGGCAGCCGATGACAGTTTTCGACATGCTGTTTTGTATGTTGTATGCGTTATTCCAAAGGATGTAAGCACTCTTCGCTTCACTTTGCTGAGTGCTTGTAGCCTCTGCGTTACGAGGCTATGAGCCATTGAGTGAGAGGTACTTATTATGATAGGAAAGCTAAGAGGTCGGCCTGAACCAATGTTCGGACCTGCTACTCGGCCTTAGGGGAACGGTGTAGAAAGAAAGAATAGGGAAGACGTTGATTATGAGGATGAAGATGGTGGTGAGAATCTTGCACGCTCCAAGACTCTTCAAAGTCACTTGTCCAGTCCGCTTTCATACAAAAATTTGCTGAGCGCCTTCTGACTATCAGGCTGATGACGAGGATCAGGCGAAGGTCCCAATGAAACCTTTTCAGTTAATGGTCCAACGACAAATTTTGACAAGATGTCTGTCAGCAATTTTCTCGGTACATCATATCGCGGGCAGATGCACAAGAGGTGTTCTATCGTCTCAGGAATACCGCATTGCTCACAATTCGGACTGTCCGCCCGGCCGATGAGATGTAGGTAGCGCCGCATGAAAGCCGCCCTTAATCGTAATCTGTGCAGCAAGCTTGCATTCCACCTTTTCATGTTCGGTGGTACCCGTATTTTCATCTCTGGGTCGAGTTCGTGAAATCGGCGATGACGATGACCTAGCGAGGCCCACTATACTGCGGTATTGTCCCGCAGAAGTCTTTACACTAGGGCATTAGTTATGGTATGGTATGGTAAAACTTTAATGAAGTCCTGCAGGTCGTGAGTCTTCACGAAGCGGGCCGCTCCCACGTGGGAACCGGAAGGCCGAGCCTCTCGGCCGCATCGTGGGCCTGCTGGACAGCCCAGAGTTGGTCAGCCAGAAGAGGGCTGCGGAGAACCGCCTCCCATCTGGCCGAGCTGTTAGCGATGATAGAGCGTGACCGGGCACACCGCCAGAGCATGTGGTCTAACGTGGCTATTTCTCCACAATCGTGGCAGGTAGCATTGGTGTCAATATCCGGATAGATTTTATGTAAAAGCGACGGATTGGGATAGGTATTCGTTTGTAGTAGACAGAGCGTTAATGCTTGAGCTCTATTGAGGCGCGGATGAGGAACAAAGTAGGTTCTACGGCTGAGATGGTAGTGTTTAGTGATATCGTTGTAGGTTGAGGGCGTGTCCCTGTTCTTTGGGAAGTCGGCTTCCGATGGGTCGAGGGTAGCGCGGTGGGCAAGTTCACGCGCAGCCCCGTGAGCCGACTCGTTGAGGTTGGGAGGAGCACCCTTTATCTGACCCTGGTGTGCGGGAAACCAATAAATGAAGTGGTGCGTGATTGCCTTGCCCCCAATAAGTCTGAGGGCCTGTTTGGAAATGGTGCCTTTTTCAAATGCTCTGACTGCAGATCTTGAATCACTATAGATGACATCCCGTGAGCTATCCAGCAGGGCTAGTGCAATAGCCATTTGTTCAGCTATTTCGGAGTCCTTAATTCGTCCGAACCGACGCAGCATTGGTGATTCCTTGCCGACCATCAACAGCGACGATGGTGAAAGCCCGACGTTCCTTACAACAAGCGGCATCCACAAAGCTGACCTGTCGCTGATCACTGTGTATTTGCCTAAGGAGGTTGGCCGCCCTTGCCATTGAATTTTCTGCTTACTTACGGGGTATTAGTTGGCAGCCCTTGCCATTGAGAGAGAGAGAGCAAATGATAAAGGAAAGGTAGGGAGGTTAACCAGGACTGAGCCCGGTTGGCTACCCTACACTGGGGAAAGGGAAAAGGGGACGGAAAGATTAAAAGAAGAAGAGAAAGTCTACTGGGTATATCGTTCGGTCACTCAGTCCGGATCACAGACGCTGACTCAATCCAGTAGCCTTCAAATATCGCAGCAGAGCTTTTGTGGCCTTTTGTAGCTGCGATATGCGAGGCCATGGTCCCAAGATCTTCTTCAAGGTGAACGGTGTTCTATCTAGCTGACTGAGAGCTGTGCAGAGGTCATGTCTTTCGTTTTGAAAAGATGGGCAGTAGCACAGTAGGTATTTGGATTTTCTGCTTACTTACGGGGTATTAGTGCTTACGCGGGTATGAGCCATTGATGATAAGTATTTTCGTGTGCGGACACGAAAATTCTATGGTACCCTAGCCATACACAGCACCGCTGTAAAAAATTGCTAGGCAGATAAGTCGGGATGCTTGGCGTTTTCCGGGATCGGTACAAGGGCAGCCAGCCGAACATCGTCTCCCTTCTGTATACCCCCTGTGTCCGTGTTCAGTCGTGCTCTTTTGCACTCTGTTGCGAGAGCTCGTGGCATTTACCCGTTGGCAGACGAAGCCCGCCGGTCAAGTCAGTCAGTCAGTCAGTCGTTCGTGGATTGTAAGGCTTTAGACGGGCAACGTGCGTCGCTTCGGTTGTGGCCGAGTGCCGTCCACTGTTTTATGAGGCATGGAATGCGATCGTTTACCTCGCTGAGACGTTCGAGTATAACGTAGGGCCCAACATAGTGGGCCAAGAACTTCTGTAAAGGCGTGCAGAGTCATACAAGATCACCAGGATCGAAGTAAACATGTAGGCTACGGCCGTGGTATCTTTTACCGGTCCTGCGAAGCCACGGTGCGTAGCCCAGCAAGGCGTCGCGCTTCTGCTCGGCAAAGGATCTTGCTTATAGAGTCGCTGCCATGAGCGAAGTAAGAAAATATGTCGAACGTGTAGCGAGGGGGACGAGCATAAAGAAGGAAGAATGGCGAGTAACCGGTGGTTTCGTGTTTCGTAGTGTTGAATGCGTAAATGACAAAAGGCAGGATACTGTCCCAGTTCTTATGTGTGGACTCTACCTACATGGACTGCATGCTAGCAAGCGTTCTGTTTGTAGGTTCTACTAGGCCATTAGTTTATGGGTGGTACGGCGTCGAATGGCGAAAGCTAGATGAACACAGACAAAAGGTATCTTCCACAACTACGGTATATTGTCCACGATCGGTGATTATGATGCGAGGAGGTCCATGTCGGGGAATGACGGAATATAACAAGCAAAGAGAAACTTTCGTTGCTGTGGCCGATGGCAGCGCTGCCGTCTCACAATAACGGGTCAGGTGGTCTACACACACAATAATCCAACGATTGTCGTTGGAGGATCGCGGAAAGGTTCCCAGGAGATGTGTACCAACTTGTTCAAAAGGGGCGCTGGAAGGCGGAACTGGCTGAAGTCGACCATGCGGTGTGTTTGGAGGTCGCTTGTAACGCTGGCATTCGATGCAGCTGGCGACGTACCGCTCGGTATCGTGACGAATCTTGGGCCAGTAAAGGCGCTCTTGAGCACGGCGCAGCGTTCTTGTGGAGCTAAGATGGCCAGAAGTAGGATCGTCGTGCATGGCGCATAGTACTTGAATACGGATGCTCTTGAGGACAACTAAAAGGTAGCGCGCGCCAGTCGTCGAGTAGCTCTTATACAGGACGCCGTCACGTAGGCGAAAGCGGCTATTTCCTGAAAGTTCGCGTGCGGTCGCGAAGAGGGGTTGAAAACTCTCGTCCTCCTGCTGTTCGGATATGAAGGTACCCATATCGGGGAATTCCGGAGTTACAAAGGTGTTGTATTGATCGAAGTCAGCGTCGCATTCATCGTTGGAAGAGGCATCCGAGAGAGGCAACCAGCATCAGCGTGTCGTCGGCCGCTCTTGTTCGAAACAACAAAATCGTACTCTTGTAGACGTACAGCCCAATGCTCGAGTCGACCAGAAGGGTCCCGAAGATTCACGAACTAGCACAGTGAATGATGATCCGTGACCATCGTGAAGAGGCGCCCGTAGAGGTAAGAACGAAACCGTAGCACCGTGAAGGTGACTGCCAAGCACTCTTGCTCGGTCACTGTATAATTGCACTCGGAACGACTCAAGGAGCGGCTATAGCGTACGAGACCACGTGTATACTTTCGTCTAGGTGCTGAACAAGCACAACGCCGAGGCCAACATCACTCGCATCGGTGTGAACCTCTGTTGGTGCTGAGGGATCGAAGTGGTGAATAATAGGCTGTGACGCCAAGAGGGACATTAACTGGTCCGCTCAAAAGGAACGCCTTTCTGGAGAAGGCGCCTAAGAGGATTAGCCACGTCAGCAAATCTAGGAATGAATCGGCGGAAGTATAAGCATAAGCCCAAGTAACTTCGTAACTGCTGGACACCGTGAGGTTCCTTAGGTGCCTCCACAGCCGTAGTCTTTTGTGGATCTGGTCGTATGCCTTCTTTATCGACCTGATGTCCCAGCACAAGAGCTTGTCGTTCACCAAAGCGCACTTCTTAGAATTAAAGACAAGGCCAGCTTTCTTCAAACAGTTCAGCACCAGCTCCAGATGCTTAATTGTTGTGCTCACTAAATGTTCGACCGAAGATAACGTGGTCCAGGTAGCACATGCAAGCTTCCCATTTTGAGCCGGGCAGTATAGTTCCCATGGGCATTTCAAACGTTGCCGGCGTGTCACACAGCCTGAAAGGCATGACATTAAATTCAAATTATCCATCGGGCGTTACAAATGCTGTTTTTTTTTCTTTATCGTCAATGTGCATAGAAATTTATGACCTGACCGCAGATCAACACAGAAGTAAGAGACCGCAAAAAGGCAAGCAATCGCGTCGTCAATTCATTGGAGCGGGTCCACGTCTTTTTTAGTAATGGCTTGTGTGCGGCGGTGATCAACCAGGCGATTTTAGGTCTAAAAATGAATCTGCAGAAAACTGCAGTAATGTTTAACAGTCTCGGGAAGAGAACAGCAGTTTACGATAGGTAGCAAGGCGCTGGAAGTGGTAAGGGAATACATCTACTCAGGGCAGGTAGTGACCGCGGATCCGGATCATGAGACTGAAATAATCAGAACAATAAGAATGGGCTGGGGTGCGTTTGGCAGGCATTCTGAAATCATGAACAGCAGGTTGCTATTATACCTCAAGAGAAAAGTGTATAACAGCTTTGTCTTACCAGTACTCACCTACGGGGCAGAAACCTGGAGGCTTACGAAAAGGGTTCTACTTAAATTGAGGACGACGCAACGAGCTATGGAAACAAGAATGATGGGTGTAACGTTAAGGGACAAGAAAAGAGCAGATTGGGTGACGGAACAAACGCGAGTTAAGGACATTTTAGTTGAAATCAAGAAAAAGAAATGGGCATGGGCAGGACATGTAATGAGGAGGGAAGATAACCGATGGTCATTAAGGGTTACGGACTGGATTCCAAGGGAAGGGAAGCGTAGCAGAGGGCGGCAGAAAGTTAGGTGGGTGGATGAGATTAAGAAGTTTGCAGGGACGTCATGGCCACAATTAGTACAAGACCGGGGTAGTTGGAGAAGTATGGGAGAGGCCTTTGCCCTGCAGTGGGGGTAACCAGGTTGAGGATGATGATGATGATTAACCAGGGGCGGCGCCATGGAGGGGGGGACGGCCGCCCCCTCCCCCAACTTTCTGCCTGCCCTCCTTTGCCCCACTCTCAAGGGCGCCGAAAAGCTGATCCAAGGTAGGTGGTATGAAACAAAATGACAATTTTGATGTCTTATAATTTGGAGGCAGATGTATGAAAGCAGCGCCGCTTACAACGGACAGCCTTGTTTAAGCATAACAACTTATTATAGAAAATTTCTGATCACAAGCATTTACCCTCGCGCTTGGGATAGAATGGGCGCTTGAAATACAGCGCGAAGTTCTGCAATGAGATAAAAATGGTTCCAACTGTTCTAAATATATTTGAAAATGGCGACATTTCTTCGTTGTTCGGTCTGCTTGCGTGAACCGTCAAGTTCGTGCCTCGGATGTAACAGCCTCGGCCTCAAAATCGCAAGTGGGGTCAAACGAGTTGAGAGGTCTTGACCCTTCTAAGCCGCAGCTTCTCTCACAGAAAACCGTCGGGGTAACGCTACCTACTCTCTCAAATAACCGGTAAGCCACCTATTCTTGCAGGACGCCGCCACTTAGCCATCCGCTCCGCGAATCTAATTGCCCGGTCGGTAAAGACGCGCGCCAAATGCCGACGCACTTGGGAGTGTTGCGGCTCGAAGTGGCGTTTGGGCCAGGAATTCACCAAGCCCATCGACGAGTACATCCGGTAGTAGGAATGAAGGAAAAATTATGCAGATCCCACGCACTGTGGGAATCAATGTACGCGAAGCTTTCTGTGTTGTTTGCTTTGATTGACGGTAATTAGCGGTGACGTTGACGCGAGTGTTTCATATCTTCAACGTTCAGTCCAACGCGAGAGTGCTGAGTTGACGTTAAACGTTACCTTGCGTGCATCCCTGCTGTTTGTGTGCGGAGTACACAGGACACACAGGGAGAGGTGTTTGCTTGTGGCATTGTTGTGAGCCATATTTTATGCTGAGAGGGTTGAGTATTGTCATTGCTTCACATGGCATAACGCATCGTGGCAGAAGTATGAAATTTTAATGAATTATGGCGCTTTTTATTCCGCCCCCTTCAAAATGCGGCTGCCGCGGTCGGGATCAAGTTGGCGACCTCGAGCAGTGACATAGCTGCAAAGCTACCGCGGTGGGCACAGAAGTGTTGATCTGACGTGTCGACGCTTCCGTGGTGTCGCCTAGACCCTGCGGTGTGCTTTAATTAATGCGACTCTTTTTCTGCTCGCCCTGCGTAAGTGGTTCTCTTGACATATTTGCATGATGTTTATTTTTCAGGAACAGGAGGGACGTATCGTGCCGTACCTTGAACTTAAATTTATCCCGTTTTCCCGCAACCGCTGTCGTGTCTATAGTAGTAGCGTTTTGTTGCCTTCTCGTGTTATCTTTTCTCTATCCCCTCTTCCCTTCCCGTTGAAGGGGAACTGCGAGCGAGGAGTGGCAAGGCTGTTATCCACTCGTTTAGCGACTGCGTCTGTTCGGCCCTATTGACGATGCGACGCAGCCGTCCCGCTCATTGCACTGACCCCTTCTATTCTAGTTCACTGCAGCGGTGGCACCAACCACTTCAGCCAGCTCGTTTGCTCGCTCGCAAGCAGTGCTCGTGTCGCGGGAGGAAACGCCCGCCCATCTCGCCACCGGAAGAGGCTACAACGTGGGGTCGATGCGATAGGACCTTTGGGCTGCCTTAGGCTGTCGCAAAAATGGTCCATTGCCGACTTTTTTTCGAATCCAAGCAAGCGGGCCAAGCAACAGTGCGTCCTCATCAAGCTTTCTGCTTCAACTGTGGGAGATTCGGAGACGCTCCATGAACAGGAAAATCGTTCTCAGCGCTCCGTTTTGATTCCTCTTGAAGAGACTGTGGACAGCATCGCCATCACTTCTGGCGACGCTTGTACATCCTCGTCGGTGCAAATGGTCAGTGAGTGCGACGAGCTTTCCGCATCGCGTGCAGCAAGGGATGAACCTGATTCCGCCACCGAATTCACCGCCTCGGAGGTGGATGTCGACCATGCAGGCCAGTTGGACATTTCGAAGTTTAAGACAGTCACCCACACAGCCAATACTGAACCCATTTCCATCCAAGAAGTACGGCAAATTGAGCAGACGCTTCCACTCGGACTGGTATCGCCTATTTCCTTGGTTGGAGTACAGCACGCAGGCTGACGCAGCTTTCTGTTACCCTTGCAGAATGTTTTCTGCTCGTGCAAATGAGAAATTTGCATTTGTCAATGGTGGATACAGTAACTGGAAAAAAGCCAGAAAAAAGCCAGTAACTGGAAAAAAGATAGAGACACTGATGCAACTGGTGACTGTCTTGGGAGAACATAAACTAAACTTGCACGAACTGCGCAAGCTAGGTGTTATCGCCGTGGCGATACCGGCATCGTCATCATCTTGCGAGCGCACGTTTTCATGCCTTCGAAGATTGAAGACATGTTCGCAGCAAGATGACGAACAACCATCTGAGCTACCTAGCTGTGCTTGCGGTCGAGCGATCTCTTGCCAATAAGATTCGGCGTGTTGTCGACATGTTTGATGCTGCGCACAGTAATCGACGTATACGTCTGCACTAGTATGCTGCTATAATGATACCCCTTCGTATCTTCGCGGTGCTTTTGTGGGGATATTGCGCGACACTAGCGTAGGACCAATACTTATACCAGTATCAGAACACCCGCTTCACCATCGCGTAAACCCCGGCTGTGTTTTGTCTTATACTGTCACAGCGCAGGCATTGGCATCTGTGGTTGTGATGAAACCTTCCGCTGTCCCTGTTATCGCTTTCAAAGAGACTTCAAATAGGGTGCTGTCCGAGGCGACGTCGGTGGCCTAGCTTGTGTAGTGAACAGTGCATAGTCGGCGAGCTGTTATTTGCGTTTTGAGAACTGCTGTACTGTATGACCAAATGTGACACTGACTGACATGCCTATTGCGTGCTCTATTTTTGCAGTTCTCTCCTATATTTTATTTGTTTTTGTTATTCCTTTCCCTTGTACCTTGTTGTTATTCTTTTTCCAATTCCCAGCGTTTAGAATCACCAGCCGGTGCCACAACAGTGTATTATTATTATTTTTTAATCTAGCGCGTCCTCACCAAAGTTGGAATTGATATGCACATTGCTTAGAGGTGCTAGTTCTCTCCTCTGTTGTGAAATATACTTTTGAAGCTATATTGCGATGTAGTTAACTACTATTTTGGTATTGCTGGGTACCTGTGTCTTTTTTTATTTAATGATGTTTCTTTATGTATCTGCTTTACCATGTATTAAATAAATTTTCATTTTCTTAGCAGAAGCACTGCTGTGTAAATATGCTAAATTTTAATTTATATTTTACTGCGATGCTGCACTAGCTTATTCACACTGATGTGTTTAGAAGGCTTTCATCCCAGTTAAAAATAGTCAAAACACAAAGCATAAGTTCCCCGCCTGTGTGTGTATAAGCACTGCCATGGGTATCGGCGAGTCTTGAAACTTGGCAAGCTTTAAGCGTTGAAGCAGCACCGCCGCTTCAGTCGAACAATTTATCGCACACATTCCTGTGCATCCATACAGCACCGATATTTTGCAATGAGGAACCAATACATTTTTCTTTAAGCAGTTCACATCCACAGGATCCACCGCAGCATTAAACGGATTGCGAGTAGAACAGACAACAGGAACACGCATCGCGAATAAAGCGGGTACAACTGTGACTTTGGAAACACAAAACACACTCTCTTGACAGGGCGAGTCTTCCAAGATCACAGATGAAACACTTACGCCCCCCGTTGTCCCGGTCGGCAGGCAAAACTTGCGCCGCACTATTGCAAAAAGTCAATCTCTGGAATCACATCGTGGATGGAACGAGGAAGAACAGTAAACTCAGTGGTAAAAACTCGACCGCCCATGGAGACATCCACATTACAAACACCAACCGGGTATAACGAGTCATCACCCACTCCTCGAAAGCTCGTGCTCTGGTCCCAACGAATCAATGAATCAATCAATCAATCAATCAATCAATCAATCAATCAATCAATCAATCAATCAATCAATCAATCAATCAATCAATCAATCAATCAATCAACCAATCAATCAATCAATCAATCAATCAATACAATCAATATTTATTTATTTATTTATCCAGAAAATCTGGATGCTCTTCAGGTCTAAAAGCCGCGAGTAGACGCAAGCACGACGCAAGACGCAAGACCTTGCGTCCCAGAATTGTTTATAACGCCACACGCATAACGTTAACAATCGCGCCCGTGTCGACTAAAGCCATGGTAGAGACACCGTCAATAAGCACACGGACCCTATTCTTCAGCATAAACATAGTCGGAGGTATCTCAGCCGGCAGAAAAGATTTCCCAGCAACCTCACCTCTGTCGGCCACGCTTGCTAGTTTTCTGGCGGGGGAGACGTGATGCGCCGACGGGGATATGGTGGAAAACTGGTGGTGGTGTTAGAATACGATCGGAAGCAGGTGAACGGTTGCGGGTCCTTCCTTCTCCAAAGTAGCTTCCTAGATTAGAGTTACGTGGGCTTTCTTCCCGGAAGTGGCTCCCTAGAGCGGAGTCCCCTGACCGCTGAGTGGCCAAGGTACGATCACTGTGCCACGTAGACGGCGTCGATTTCCCATAGCCCGATGATCGACCTTGGTTACAGTACCTAGCTATGTGACTTGGTGTACAACAGCCGTAGCACACTATCACAGGGCGAACTTCGGTATGCTGATGACAATGTTCAGCCGCGGCCGTACGTTGAGAGTGACGAATACTCTCTCATTACAAGTCATAGGCAGGGGCTGGCATTCATGTACGAACGTTGCGTGGGCGCTGATCAAAAGAATCGTATAGGATGGGTGGGTCAGCTCGTAATGCTCTATAGCTGTCAAAGCCCGCAGCGTTCACCGAGGGGGCTGCCAGGTATTCCAGAGGGATGCATAAACGGTACCTGAGAAAGCGCAGGAGCTGTAATATGGCACCGCAAAATGTGCTTGTTTTGCGTGACAATCTGCCGAATGGTGGACGATAGATCTGTTGGGGACCTCGTGTCCACACTGGTCACAGTCGTCACGTTAACCAGCCATCTAAATTTCGGTGTGGTTCGACCAGTCTTCAGTGCTTTAAAAGTACGGCAATGCCGTATCACGTCTGCTGCGGTGTTCAGTTTGTCTTTTCGATGAGGACGTTATACACGTCTTCCGCGATTACCTTTAAAAGGTGTCCCACTTTGTCCTCTTCCGACGATCAAGGGTTTACGGCGTCGTACAGTTTTAGAACTTCCTCATTCTAAGTCGTGCAAGTCTCTCTGAGGACCTGAGCCCTCTGAGCTTACGTTAATTATGCTCGTTTCTTAGCATCCGAATCGCGAAAACAGTTTTCGATCTCCTCAACGAAGCGGGCCTAGAGAGCGCGTCCGAATGGTTGTCATATGGATGTCATAGAATGGATTGCCCACCGATGGATCCTGTGCTTATAGATTCTTTTGGTGTGTTGCGCTTAATGAAAAACTTGAAATTGTCTTCGTCATGCGGAACGGAGGGTATCAGCACAACATTTTTGAAAAACACTGCAATGTACTCCTGTATTATATTAACAGAACGTTTTTCACAGTCCATCACTTCTGCCCAGTCACCTGGTGATTGGAAGGTGGCAAGGTGGTACCACTTTTCAAGTCTGGTGACGTCAATTCAGCATATAATTACAGACCTATATCATTAAGTAGCATTCCTTGCAAACTACTAGAACATATTATTTACTCATGTTTAGTTCATTTCCTCGAGTCCTATGCATTCTTTACGACGAAACAGCATGGGTTTCGTAAATCATTTCCGTGTGAGACACAAGTAATTTGCTTGACCAATGAACTTTTCACTGCTCTTGACAATGGGTGTTTTGTCGACTGCATATTCCTGGATTTTCAGAAAGCGTTTGACCTTGTCTCTCACCCTCCACTTCGTTTAAAGTTAAGCAAATGAAACGTCGGTCCTAACATTTTTGCCAGGATTGAAAATTTTGTTTCTAATAGAACGCAATTTGTGACAGCTAACAATTTTGATTCCTCTTCCTGTCCAGTTACTTCCGGTGTGCCGCAGGGTTCTGTCCTCGGCACACTTTTATTTTTAGTCTACATTAACGACCTGACTAATGTAGTTCAATCATCTATCAGGCTATAGGTTGATGACTGCGTAATTTATCGCATAATATCATCTGACACTGATATTGCAGCACTTCAATCTTACCTCGATGCTGTAAATGACTGGTGCAACGCATGGCTATTGCATTTGAACGTTAAAAAATGTGAAGTCTAGAGAATCTCCCGAAAAGCGCCTACTTGTAACCCTCCTCTTTATCACGTTGATGGCTCTCTACTAGACGAGGTTATCACGTATAAGTATTTAGGTGTTCACCTGACAGCTAACCTTTCTTGGCAAACCAATGTTAACTACGTCGTCTGGAATGATAATCGAACGTTAGGTTTCTTACGCCGCAACTTTTCAAGGGCTCCATCTTCTCTTAAATGAACATTATACAAAACACTTGTAAGGTCTAAGCTTGATTATGCATGCGCTTTTGGGATCCCACTAAAGAATTTCTTAATAATCACTTAGAATCAGTACAAAACCCTACTGCACGTTTCATTCTCTCAAATTATTCGCGCTTTTCAAGTGTATCGTCGATGAAACACATTTTAAAACTTCCTAATCTTTCTCTGTGCAGAAAAGTGTTTCGTTTATCCTTATTTCATAAGGCTTTTCATAATCCACATCTGGAAAATGAACTTCTTAATGAGCCATCTTATTTGTCTTGTCTTACTAACCACCGTCATAAAGTTGAAATCCCTTTTTGCCATACTAACTTATTCTCTGATTCATTCTTGCCAAAGACACAGAGGGAATGGAACAACCTGCTCACCTCCGTCGTCGCCATTCCAAGTGTTTCGGCATTTGAATCCGCTGTCGACAATTATTGTTGTGTGTACTAGCTGCCAACAATCACAACAATTATATTTTTTCCTCACTCCCATCTGTAACGCCTTCGGGAATTGAAGGTCGTGAAATAAATAAATAAATAAATAAATAAATAAATAAATAAATAAAAAGTAAATAAATAAATAAATAGCAAACCATCGTCGTGTCTGTCAAAAAGAAAACAGCGTTCCTCACTTGAAAGGCAGCGTTCCAGTGGTTGTACTGGCTTACTCTTTTATAATTGGTCAGCCATTTATCGACAACTCCCGCCTTCGCGGAGCACATGTGGGGCTCTCGGTAGTGCTGAATCACGGCTGGTGCCGCCAATGCAGTACTGAGAGCGTCTTCCTGTCTAGGCATGACGGTGGGCGATGGCAAAAGTCCAGCAAAACGGCGGCTTCTACGCTTCTACGACGGAGGTCTTGCACTGACGGCTCCGTCGTAGGTCGTGCGAGGTACCCCGCACAGCTACACGAATGTTGCGCAAGAATTGTCTACTTAAAGTTGTTAGGCAGATCAGTCGGGATGGTTGGCGTTCTCCGGAATCGGTACAGTGGCTACCAGCCGAACGTCGTCTTTTTTCTCTACTCCCTGTCTTCATCGTCTTTCACGCTCTTTCTGCACTCTCTTGCAAGCGCTCGTGACTATATATACATAATCATCATATGCAGCCAAGAGAAAAGCCAAGGAAAGCATCGGGGAAGCTAGCTGTGGTTGAAATAGGAATGTATAAAATTATACAGAGAAGGGAAATCGAAGTGGACGAAAAGATAACTTGTCGCCGGTGGGAGACGAACCCACAACCGCCTCATTACGCGTGCGTGGCACTGCCAATTGTGCTACGGCGACAGCCATCAATTCATCTACTAACTTGGGTGTTTATGTTTCCTAGATGTAGCCATGGTAGGAAGGCAGGTGGCAAGGAAGAAAATTTTGAGAAATATATGCTTATGATAATTAGAAGCCTATCTGGCTCAGGGTGACATATACAAAGGCTTACTCGCTGCGCATTGGAAGGGGGGATACGGCCATGTCCGACTCTTGTGGAACAACAGAAGTGATTGAACTTATCTCTCTGTCCCCAATACGACGTCGAGCGTGAAGCTGTCTGGACAGCATTGAGCCGGCTGGACTCTAGACCATTTTCGGAAATGAAGATTCTAGGACCGGTACGCGTCGATGCCGCAGTAAGCCACGAAACCGTTGTTGCATTACCTCAAGTCAACAGGTCTTCGCGACTGTTTGAGACTCGGTGCGATCCTTCAAATGTGCGCGAAACTGGGCTCTCTCTATTTCCTCTCTATTTTCGTCCCTGCGCTCCTTCCCCTAGTGCAGGATAAGAAACTCTACGTGCGTCTGGTTAACCTCCCTACCTTTCCGCTCTTCTATTTCTCTCTTTCTCTTTATCCACTTAAAAACGTTTCATCGGAGCTCCCTCTATGCAAGATGACACCGACGTGATGGTGGTTCGTATCGTAGGCCCTTGACATATGTCCAACCGCCGAACAAAGGGTTATTCCGAATGTTTCATATTTCGGGAAGGCTTGTTATTCTCCTGCCTTTCACTCCGTTTCACAACCATGCAAAAGACGAAAGTGCTGCGTGAAGAGCGTCGTTAGACGAAACCGATGATCTACCGTAACTAGCCACGCCTGTATCGCTGTCATTTACGGTTAAATAGGAAATGCGGATTTTAAATCGACGTATCACGAACGCGAAAAGAGCTGCCCGCGACCAGCCCAGCTAGGTTTCTATCACTTCGTACTTCACCCTATGAGAGATGAGGCAGGCCACCGACGAAAGAAAGCACAACATTATAGAGAAAATTACAGAGAATATACATATATATAATATTGCCACGGGATGTTCTTGTAAGTGAAGTCCGCAGGCCGCCTCACAGAAGACCAGTAAAACGGGGCAGTCTCAGCTGGACAGTGATCGAGCGCGCACTACTCGTTCGTCGTCTTCCTCTTCCGCACTTCACCGTGCCAGCGTCGATAATCTCCAGTACATTCGCCCCCCGCACAGAAAGGAGGCGTCCTGGCGACCTGGAAAAGACAGCATCGGTGGGTCATAGAATGGTTTAAGCGGCGGTACATCAACTATATCGCGCCCTCGGCAGCGGTGATTAGAAGATGGCTCGAGCGGCTCGTTGACATATTTCACGGGTGATGTTTGCTGCAGTACGTGGCAGGGGCCGTGGCAGTTTGACAGAAACTTAGCAGATTGGTAGGGACGAGTGACCGGGACCCGAAGCCAAACAAGCGTTCTGGGGAAATAACGGGCAGTAGTAGAGGATGCGTCATGACGAGATATTAAGCGCCACTGGTCTTCGGTGGTGAGCGAGCGAGCGAGTTTGCGACATTCTTCAGCATAAGCAGCAGCTTCTGAAACAGGTGTCACTTCAGAAGCGCCGGGACGGCAGTGGCGTAAGCAACTGGGGGGGGGGGGGGGGGCAGGTGCAAGGGGCCAGTGGGGGGGGGGGGTCATATACGTCTGAAGACACCCCTCTTTCCGCCGGCTTGACTGGGCGCAAATGGCAAAGAATGCTCCGGTATCTAGTAGCCCGAGCTCATGTACCCAATGCGTTGCGCCGCAGTATTGTCGACTGCAGCTCTATCAACACCACACGAAATAATTGCACCAATGTGCGGGCTAAAAAATTTAATTCGCAAAATGGTCAATAAACTACTCGCCTTAGCAGAACGTTTCATGTGGGGAGCCCTCGTGCCATGCGTTCATGCTGGGAGCAGGCGTCGCTAAACATACAGTCAGGCGTTGCAAGGCGTTGAGGCTCTTGGGTCCCTCTTTCGTTCAGAACGCGCAGCGAAGACGAACAAACTTCAAAGACAGCATTGCAGAGTGCAGACCAACGGTATTGCAAGCTTTCGCTGGCACGGGCTTCATCGCAGCCTTTTTTATTTTTATGGTGACGCTAAGAATCAACGCGAAGCGTGCTCTATTCTTTTCCCAATCTTGTGGTGGTACCGCAGTTCGGATAATAACGTTTGTCCGTATAGCAGCAAATAAAAACAAGGCTTTATTGATCAGAAGAAGAGAACTCGTAATTGTCATAGCATTGGCGCCCGCGCAGCAGGGAGGCAGGTGACGTTTTTCGTTTTTCTAATAGGGTGGGGAGATCAGCGTCACTGACACACAATTTAATTTCTGTTTTCGTTCAGGGCTGCCCATAGCCAAAATACTGCGCGCCATAGTACCTACGACGATTTTTGTGAAGTTGTTGTGGAAGATATTGTCACGTGGTCGTGACGTTGAACAACACAGGAGCAATACTGTGAAAGACAAAACTAACTTTTATTGGGCGAACCTGTGCCCACAAAAACAGGCTACACTTATAGCACAACGATAGCGGCGAACACGGTCGGCGATCGTCTAAAATCTGATCAGCGGGTCAAGCCAACGCCGGTGCACTCCGATTTGTGACATCATGCTACTTGGACCGAAATTTCCATTGCCAAGCCCAGCGTGACGAAGACGATGACGCCAAAACCACCGCGGCTCGATCGGGAGCGTCCCCATTAGATACTATGGCAGTCGGGCAAGATAGCATGACGTCACGGATCGAAGTGCACCGGCCTTGTGTTATCTAGGAGGCGTTGGTCAAGCGCGTCGGCATTTATACAGCAGTCATCGAATGTTCCAGACTAATCGTTGGGACCCGCGTGCCTTGCGCAAAGTTCTACACCATTCTCGTCAGGCGATGAAATCAGATCACGCGCTGTGCGATAACATTTTTAGGCGGTGAAACGTGTCGCCCGATAAAGACAAGTACACGTGTCATTATGAATGTCGGGCTTCAATTTCGCAAATGCAATATTGCCGCTAAAATTGGTAATTAAAACTTTAGAAAGATATTGTTTGTTACTTGTGACGTGACCCTTATTTTTCACGACGCCGCATTTGTATTGGCTGCCAAGCCTTACAGTCTGACAGAAGATGTGCACATGCGCTTATCACAAGTTATCAGTGCAGCACCCTGTGTTATTCGGCGCACAAAAAACTGCGTGTAATCCTGCTGCATTCGCGATCTCTGGGAAAGAAAGCGAAGGAGAGGGGAACCCGGGGGACGTGCGTGGTATCCAAGGCGGCTGTACTGGTGCTGAAACCCGGAAATTGTCGATATCCTCGCCTTCCTCGACTACACCCGGGTGAGGGGGGGACAGAATCTATGGGCCCCGGGTGCCAGACGACCTAGCTGCGCCACTGCGGGACGGTAGAGGAGAATGATGTCCATGAAGCAGGAAGGTTCTCGTCCATAGAGAAGAAAGAAAGGAGGGAAGCAAGTGGTAGTTTGCGGGGCAGAGTGATAAGCGTAAGTGACAAAAGGAAGAACCCGGTCGCAATTGGAGTGATCGCAGGACACATACATCGCAAGCATGTCACCGAGCGTACGATTGCAACGTTCCGTCGTGCCGTTAGCTTCAGGATGGTAGGCGGAAGCGGTGCAGTGAACAATGCTACACTCCTTTAGTAGGGCCTCGATGGCACTAAAGAAGACGCGGCCACGGTCACTAAGCAATTCACGTGGTGCACCGCGTCGCAGAATCGGGTGGCGAAGAAGGAAGCAAGCGACGTATTTCTGAGTGAAAGCCGGCCGTGAAGATGTTTCGGCGTACCGTGTGAGGTGGTCTACGGCAACAATGATCCACCGGTTACCATCAGGAGGGATTGGAAGGGGACTGTAAAGATCGATGCCAACACGGTCGAATGGCCTGGCAGGGCAGGGTAAAGATTGCAGGGGACCTGGAGAACTCTCAAGAAGCGTCTTGCGGCGTTGACACGTAGCGCATGAAGAGACGTACTTACGAACGACTCTGTACATGCCTCGCCTGTAGTATCGGAGACGAAGACGGGGGTATGTTTTGAAGATGCCAGCGTGGCCGCATTGGGGTCATCGTGAAAAGCTGCGCTGATGTGTGAGCGCAGATGACGGGGAATAACGAGGAGCCATCGACGGCCATCGACGAGGTAATTCCGTCAATACAACAGATCTTCGCAGATGGCAAAGTGTTATGCTTGACGACAAGCGGTGGATTAGAGAGACTCAGATGAGTGGTGAGACAGGTAGTCCAGCGGTGAAGAGATCCAGGGATCCTTACGCTGCTCGGCCGGTATGTCATTGAAGGTAAGAGCTGACAAATCCCAGGTGGAAGTTAGTGTTCAAGCAGGGTCAGAAGGCAGCGGAGAACAGAATAGAGCGTCGGTATCTGAATGTTTGCGTCCAGAGCGATAAATGACACTTGAAGGCGTAAAGCCCAATGAGCGAGGCGGCCAGTGGGGTCTTTCAAGGAATAATAACCAGCATAAGGCATGGTGGTCAGTGACAACGTCAAACTGACGGCTATAAAGCTAACTACGAAATTTGCCGATTGCCCAAACAATCGCCAAGCATTTTTTTTGTCCGTCACAGAATAGTTGGATTCTCCCTTCGTTAGGGTACGGCTGGCATATGCGACAACGTACTCGTCAAAATGGTCTTTGCGTTGGGCGAGGATGGCACGAAGTCCGAAAGTATCGTGTGAATCTCACTGGGCGCATTGGGATCAAAGTGGCGCAGTACTGGAGGGAACAGGAGGAGCTGGCGGAGCCTCGTAAATAAGTCGTCACACTCAGAATTCCAAGCCAAGAGGTTAGACGTGCCAGTAAGAAGCTGCGCCAAGGGGCGATATCGTAGGGGCGAAATTACGGATGAAACGCCGGAAATAGGAAAACAAACCGATGAAACTTCGCCGTTCCTTTATAGTCGTGGGCTTTGGATACTCAGCAACGGCGCGAAGTTTGATATGATCTGGCAGAATTCCCTCTTTCGAGACGGCATGGCCTAGGATGGTAAGCTTACGGGCACCAAAATAACATTTTTTTTTTCAAATTTAGTTGCAACCCAGCTTTCGCAAGATGGGGCGAGATGCGATTCGAGATCCGTAGAAAAAGACCACACTGTCATCCAAGTAGGAAAGAAATGTGTGTCATTTAAGACCCCGGAGAATAGCGTCCACCATTCTCTCGAAAGTGGCAGGTGCGTTGCAAAGGCCGAAAGCATTACATCGAACTCATATAATTATTAGGAGTTACAAAAGCCATTTTTGGATGGTCGGCTTCAGCAATCGGCATTTGCCAGTAGCCGGAGCGCAGATCCAGCGAAGAGAAGAACTCAGTTCCTTGCAGGCACGGTAGAGAATAGACGCAACAGAGAATAGACATCCTTGCGGGTAATCTTGTTTAGCCGGCTGTAATCGATAAAAAATCTGATTGAGCCATCCTTTTTCCGCACCAGCATGACCAGAGACGCCCAAGGACTGTAGGAGGGCTGGATCACACCTCGTTTCAGCATGCCGTCAACGTGTTCGTCAATGACAGGGCGTTCGGCTGCAGGAACACGGTATGGACGCTGGCACAGCGGTGCAGTGTGAACGGTGTCATTACGGGGATTATGATATGTACTGTTTATTGGCGCAAGGGCCAAGTGTGGCCATAGAGCGCCTGGGCAGTGGTGATGAGCACTGAATTGACTAATGGCTGATGTGACGTGGCTGTAGAGAGGCCTAAAACTGAGAGATATAAATTGCTTAAAATACATAAGGAACAAAAATATGAGAATGACTGAAGTAGGGTATGCTGTAAGCATGGGATCTACAACAATGGCGTTATAGCATTTCATGAATATAAATCGACAGGTGATTGTTGTTGACGAGTAGCACAACAGCCTCAGCGGACACCTTGAGTACAAGGGCCCGGAGGCATGTGCTATACCAAAGGTTGACATCGCAACCGTGGCCTCTCGCAAGAGGCCGTGCTACGAATTTCTTGGGCAGAAAACATGGAGCGTGTCAACATCATTTAAAAAGGCTAAGGTAGATTGCAGGTCAAATAGCGGTTCTCTGCCTAGAAACAGTGCCAGGTGAACTGGTATACACTGAATATATGCTAAGGGGAAGTGTCTTTTTCTCTCGACTTGTGTTTCGCGCCATTCTAGGAAGACGTGCTGAACACTGAGTGTCTCCCCACATCTACTACACATTGGGCGTTCTCCGCCAGTCAACAAAAAGCTATGTGTACCGCAAGTGTGCCCTATTCTGAGATGACAGAATAGGACATCACTTCGTCTGGACTTAGTCAGTGATGGCCAGTATCCTAAATGTGGCTCAACTATGGGGAGCTTATTAAGTATTTCAGCGTCCCATTTATTCTGCCAGTAGTTTCTCAGTTTTTTCCGTAAGTATGGCTTTAAGTCTGAGACCGCAACTGCTACGGACATGTTGCAAGATTTTGTGTCTAAGGAGGTTGCAATTCGGTCTGCCAGGACGTTACCTTCAATACCTCTGTGTCCAGGCGCCCAGCATACCGTTACATGTTGGCTAGAGACATAAATAGTGCAGAGGAGAGAGAAAAGATCTGCAATTACTGGATTTCCGTGGTTGAAGCATGACATCAATGTTTTCACAACGCTTAATGAGTCTGTGTATATGACCGCCTTATGTAGTTTTAACTGTTTGATGTGTTTCGCAGCCGACCATACTGCATACGCCTCTGCTGTAAAGATGCTTGTTTGAGGGTGCAGAAGATCGGACTCAGAAAAGGATGGGCCGACGGCTGCATACGACACGCCAGCATGTGATTTAGACGCATCTGTGTAATATTCTGGACACGAGTATTTAAATTGTAATTCTAGAAAATGCATATGAATGTGGGTCTGTGGAGCATGCTTCGTTACCTCCACAAATGACGTAATAATAATAATATAATATTTGGGGTTTTACGTGCCAAAACCACTTTCTGATTATGAGGCACGCCGTAGTGGAGGACTCCGGAAATTTTGACCACCTGGGGTTCTTTAACGTGCACCTAAATCTAAGCACACGGGTGTTTTCGCATTTCGCCCCCATCGAAATGCGGCCGCCGTGGCCGGGATTCGATCCCGCGACCTCGTGCTCAGCAGCCCAACACCATAGCCACTGAGCAACCACGGCGGGTCACAAATGACGTGTCACAGTCAATGATGCGCCACAACCACGGTGGAAACGGCTTGGCAGAAGCCATGAGACTATTTTCATGGATAGGAACATCCATGTCTTCGCTCAGCTTTGTCACACGGATCGAGAATGGCTCTCTGGCTGTAGGTTTGTTATGAAAGAGCGTTGCAGAGGTCATATTGTTTATGGTGGGATAACAAGGATGATTTTTGTTAGCATGTACTTTCAGAAAATAATTAAGAGTAAAATATGACCGCTGCTGATGTAGGGACCATTCATTCGATTCCACATAGAGGCTTTAGATCGGACTCGTCCTAAAGGCGCCGGTGGCGAGGCGGATACGAAGATGATGCACAGGGTCCAGCATCTTGAGAGCACTGGGCGTAGCAGAGTGATACACTACGGCACCGTAGTCTAACCGTGATCGTACAAGGCTCTTGTAGAGGTTCATGAGGCATTTCCTGTCGCTTCCTCATGTTGTGTGTGACAGTATTTTCAGGATGTTCATTGTTTAAGGCATTTAGCTTTCAGACACTTGATATGAGGAATGAAGGTTAGTTTTGAGTCAAGTATTATGCCTAAAAATTATCTGCAGTGTTGAGTGGTATGTGTTGTCCCTGCAGCATAATATAAGGATCTTTTATCAAGCCTCTCTATCTAGAAAAAAAGTACAAAGGAGGTTTTGAGGGGGTTTAGCTTGAAGTCATTTTCATTTGCCCATTTTGAGACCTTGTTCAGTCCGAGTTGGACTTGGCGCTCGTAGACTGCAAGGTTACAAGACTTAAATCCTAGTTGCACATCATCCACATATATTGAATAAAACATTGAGGATGGAATGACTTTGTGAAGGGAATTCATTTTCACAGTGAAGAGGGTGCAACTAAGCACACCCCCTTGTGGCACACCAGTCTCTTGATTGAACAGCCTGGACAAGGCATTGCCCACTCTAACACGGAACGTGCGGTTAGACAAGTAGTTTTCTACGATGTTTAACATATTGCCCCGTACGCCCATTGCAGATAGGTCTCGCGGGATTCCGAATCGCCATGCTGTGTCATAGGCTTTCTCCAAGTCGAGAAACACAGAGAGAAAAGCTGTTTGGGTATATAAGCATCTCTAATGTTTGCCTCAATTCGAACAAGGTGGTCTATTGTTGACCAATATATATATATATATATATATATATATATATATATATATATATATATATATATATATATAAATTGTAGTGGATAATATGCATGTGGCGCTGTGCGGACTGCCACCGCTGCAGCGCGAGACCCGAGCTCGGGCTACTGATTCGAAGGGCTAGGACTCGTGATCAAGAGGTACTTGCGATCCTTCGAACGAGCTGCAATAAACCCCATTTCATTTGGTGGAGCTGCTGGGTAACCTCGGAAACTGGAACTCCGAAACCGGACGCTACCGACTGCTTCGACCATGCCTGACGAAACCACCCAGAAAGATGCACCACAGCCTCCGGTGGTCATCGTTTCTGGTGTGTTGCGCCAGCGTGATCCTGCCATCTTTAGCGGCACAGATGATCATGACGTGGAGGACTGGTTGTCATCTTACGAACGGGTGAGCCAGCATAACAAGTGGGACGACGTCACCAATTTGCACAACGTGCTGTTTTACTTAACCGGCGTCGCGGAGCTGTGGTTCCGAAACCACGAACACGATTTTACAACATGGAGCGCATTCAAGACAAGTTTCGCAGAAGTGTTCGGGAGCCCCGCTGTGCGCAAACTTCGGGCAGAACAACGCTTACGGGGGCGTGCGCAACATCACGGCGAAAGTTTCACAAGTTACATCGAAGATGTCATTGACCTGTGTTAGCGTGTGAATTCGTCAATGGCAGAACAGGACAAGATAAAACACATTATGAAAGGCATTGATGAGGACGCCTTTCAAATGTTGTTAGCAAAGGATCCGCGTGCCGTGACCGAAGTTATCAATTTGAGCCAAAGTTTTGACGAGCTACGGAAACAACGCATCTTAGCTCGGCGCCCACCGCCTACAGAAGATTCGTTAGCAGCATTGGTTATTGGCGACAACCACGCAACTTTGCTGACGCAAATAAAATTTGTGCGCGATGAGGTCGCGCGACAGCTCTCGATTTTGCCGACCACGGAGAAGCCTCAATGTTTGGCTCCAGCGATCCGACAGGTAATTCAAGAGCAAGTGATCGAAGCTCTTCCACCTCCGTGTCAGCCGGCTCCCGTGGCCGCGCCTCTGACGTATGCTGAAGCCGCTGCACGGGCGCCTCATCTGCCGGGGATCTCTCCTCCGCCTTCAGCGCCTCGCCCGCCGGTGTTCTCTCCTCCGCATTCGCCTCCCCAGCCGGCGGCTCCCTTTTTCAGTGCACAGCAGCAGGGTACAAATCCTTGGCGCACTGCTGACAACTGCCCTATATGCTATGCCTGCGGTACACCGGGACATGTAGCGCGCTTCTGCCGCCGGCGCTTTCCGGCCTTTGTGGGCACCCCACGACCGCCCAGCTCCGGCTTCCGACCATTCCGTATGCCTCAACGACCACCACCGGAAGTCTACGTTGCTGATGACATACCAGCACCGCAGTCACAGCTCTATTGTACTCGTCGCTCAACTTCCCCTCGTCAGCGCTCACTCTCACCCATGCGTCGTAGGCCCAGTGCCAGTACTACTGAGGCGGAAAACTGATTTCCCCAGTTCCCGAAGGCGTCATCGTCGGAACACCGAAGTCCTTGGTTTTCCCCCGCTAACGTTATTGAAGTGTCCGTTGATGGCATCAAATCTCTTGCGCTTGTCGATACAGGTGCTGCTGTATCAGTGATTCTTTATTTATTTATTTATTTATTTATAGAATACTGTCAATCCCCCCATGGGGATTTTTACAGGGGTGAGCAACAAGTCACATCAATGAACACTACTAAAACATTCAATAGATGAGTACATAATGATTGGAGACTATTCAAGAATAGCAGTAGTACATTCATACATAATAATACACACAACGAAACCAATGTACATCAACCAGCAGGAAAATCAGAAAAAAAAAAAAATGCAGGGTAGAAGGCATCATTCAAATACAAAATGCACAGAACAAAAGGTGTAGGCAAGTGCTTTCCTATCACAAACTGAATCGGGATGGATTGCATGGCGAAAGCAATTTGGTTACTTATATTGACAACTTTTAGGCTCATGCAGCATGCTCAATTAAATCCATAAACTTTGCTAGTGTTGGCTGCTGTTTTGTGACTACATCCAGTGCATTCCATTCACGAATTGAGCGTGGGAAGAAAGGATAACGAAACGTATTATTAATAAACGGATATTCTACAACTTCCCATGCGTGCCGTCTTCTGGTCGGTCTGGTATCACGAAATTTAAAGTAAGAGTCGGGGTTTATACGGAATGATCTATGCAATAGTTGGTATACAAATTTGAGCCGAAAAAGCTTTGCGCGACTTTCAAGGGTAGCTAGACCAGCACGCTGTAAGAGAGTAGTAGGTGAATCAAGGCGTCCGTATCTGCTAAAGATAAAACGCACGGCTTTCCGCTGCACCCTTTCCAAAATTGCGATATCGTTCGCAGTGTGAGGGAACCAGACAATACTGGCGTATTCTAAGACTGGGCGGACAAAAGTGACGTATGCAAGAAGCTTTGTTTCATGTGTAGAATATGACAAGGCCCGTTTAATGAAGAACAGTTAGTTTAATGCTTTATTTGGCACTTGACGCACGTGCTCTGTCCAGCAGAGATTAGACGATATTATTAGACCTAGATATTTATACTGGTTTACACTTCGAAGTGGCACATCGCTAAAGTGGTATGGAAAATCAAGCTTAGACGCTTTATTTGTAATGGACATGAATACGGTTTTATCAATCTTTATTGTCATTTGCCAATCTACGCACCATTGAGCTATTTTATTCAAGGCATTATTTAATTTCACCTGGTCATCGCGGTGTCGCACTTCATTATAGAGCATGCAGTCATCAGCAAAGAGCCTGAGTTTCTCGTAAGCACGGTTAGTTATGTCATAAATATTAAAAACAAAACTGGAGCTAATACAGATCCCTGGGGAACGCCTGATAACACTGGAGCAAGGTCAGAGGAGTGAGAGCCGTATTGTACAAATTGGTAGCGGCCAGTTAAGTAATTAGTAATCCATTGGTAAATTGGGCCATCACCTAATATGTAATTAAGTTTAAGGAGTAGTTTAGTGTGCGAGACGCGGTAAAAAGCCTCCGAGAAGTCGAGAAAAATGACGTGAGTTTGAATGCGCTCGTTAATGCCGAGGGCCAGGTCATGCAGTGTTTCGACAAGCTGTGTAACAGTGGATAATCCAGATCTAAAGCCATGCTGATTCATGTAGAGGATATTGTTCGACTCAATAAAACTTATTAAATATTTTAATACAATGTGCTCTAGAATTTTGCTGCAAGTGCAAGTGATAGAAATAGGCCGGTAATTAGAAGGAGACGCTGCATTGCCCGATTTGAGTACGGGAGTGATTTTTGCGATTTTCCATTCAGCAGGAAGGCAACAGTCTTTCAAAGATTTGGAATATATGAGATTAAGATATTTGCTGACTGGCTCCGCGTACCGTTTCAAAAAGCTGTTGGGAATTGCGTCTGGACCGCTACTTTTCTTTTCATTGATGCCTAATAGGAGTGAAAGAATACCTGCCTCCGATAAAGTAGGCGTGCCTAGCAATCGATTATCCCGATTGTAAAAGGAAGGATTCATTTTCGCAGTACCATTATCAGTTGTGAAAACAGAACAAAAATAGTCGTTAAAATCATGAGCTCTAGCCCGATCTAGAGCATCGGGTGAAGCTAGATTAGTCCGCTTTGCATCCATATACTGCCAGAGTTTGTGAGGCGCGTTCTTAATAAACTCGTGCAATGTAGAAGCACAGAATTTCTGTTTAGCGTTGCGTATTGTTCCTTAAGTAATCTAGTAAGGGAATTTACTTGAGAACGGTAACCTGCAACATTCCGTTGCTTGCTAGTTTTTCGTAACCTCTTGATTTTACGTTTAGTATGAATTATTTCACGCGTGATCCACGGATTGCGTTTGTGAGTTGATTTGTACACAGTTGGGACGAAATTACGCATACAATGCATGACATGAAACTTGAATTTTAACCAAACCGCATCGATACTATAACGTTCATCGGTACAAAAATCATGAAATTCAGGGTACTCGTGTGCAAGGTACGTCTTTATCGCGTCATCATTGGCTTTGTTAAAGGCGGGTACTTGCTTTAATTGGCCACGTAATGTAGGTGGGCTAGTGAATGGCAATGAGCATAAGACCATTTTGTGGTCGGATAGTCCATCAAGTATGTCTACTCGCGACTCATTTAAAGGTAGACTGTTACTGACAAATACAAGGTCCATGAGGATGACGTTCCCTGTACACGAGTTGGGGCGGCAACAAGCTGATCAAGGTTAAAGCCAAGCATAATGTCCAGTAGTATGCTTTGAGCTTTTGTTTCAGGGACAAGGGAACACCACTCAATCTCGGGAAGGTTAAAATCACCAGCAAGTACAATCGAGCCCCATGCACGTGCGATTGCATATAGTCAAGTAAAGATTCAAGGCACACGCTTTCAGCATTCGGGGGCCTATAGAACGCGCCCACTTTAGCGATCGTGTCTTGAAGATGCACGTTGCACCACAGAGCTTCAGTATCTTTTACGTCGGGCATAGTAGAAAAGTGGATCCCTTCCTTAAAAAGAAGCGCGACACCCCCACCGCGTGATTCCCTGTCTTTGCGCACTATCGCATATCCTGGGGGTACAACTTCCTTATCGGAAATACCGGAATGCAGCCACGTTTCTGTGATACTGACGATATCAGGTGCATGTGCCAGGAGTATTGCTTCTAGCTGATCTACCTTATTAACGAGACTGTGAGCATTTATGTTGATTATTGTTGCTGACTTCGGCTTCTCGTGATACGTGGCTCGCTTGGTAGATCTCTTTTCATTGCCTTTTGCTTGGCGTTTTTTGTTACCGCCATCATTTTATTGCTGTTTTCGTCCCAAGAAAAGAGCCTTCTCTCTACTTTAACCTTATCATACACAAGGTGTACTTTTTTCTGTCGATCACGATTTTCTTTCGTGGGAGCCCACAGCTTCTTTCTAATTTCTCGGATAGGCAGGGAAAAATCCTCACCGACGGAAATTGTGGAGCCTTTCAATTTTTAGCAGTTTTTCATAATGTTGGTTTTATCTTGGTAATCAACAAGCTTCATTATGATAGGCCTGGATTTTTGCTCATCGCCCTGCTTTGGCCTACCAAGATGGTGAATGCGTTCGACTCCCGATATCGTTACGCCAAGCACATCCTCGAAAATTTCCTTAACTACAGTTGTTTCGAGTACTTGAGTCGACTCGTTTTCTCGTTCCTCGACACCATATACGATCAGATTAGAACGACGGCTTCTGTTTTCGAGGGCATCTAGTTTTTTGGCCATAATTTCAACACTACATTCAAGTTCAGCTACTCTGTTGACTCAGTCAGTCACTTTAGTCTCAAGGCTAGCAATTTTCTCTAGCTTTTTATCAAGCGCATTGAGTTTTTCATTCGTTTCTGCTCGGCCATTTTTTATTTCACCCGCGATAAGCTTCAGTTGAGCGGCCAGCTCTTCAAGTGTGGGTCCCGGATTGGACTCGATATCGCCACCCAGAAGCAGCAAGAACCGCATAGAAACGCAGGAATTGTCAACTAAGTCGCACAGGAGCCGTGGGCACGGCAGCAAAATAAGGAATGCATCATTACTGCGGAAGCATTTTCCAAAAGTTTTTCTCACCTGGGTACAAAATAGAAGCGGATTGTTAGACGGCATTCTGACGCTGCTGCCGTGCCCACTGCCGAGCGACCCGTTGCAGGCCAGATTTATACCAGTCAGAAGTGTTGACGCTGGTGGCGCTGTGAGGACTTCCGGAGGGAGGGCTGAGGCAGTTTCAGCGCCGCCAGCGATGATTTCCAAGGCCAATAAGTTGATGGTCGATTCACGAGTTGCGCCGTCGATATCCAGAAGCCATATCTGCTGCGCATCTGTGGTCGATGGGGCTCCCGTTGGTGCCGTTGGTTGAAGCAGCAGAATCAGGAGCGTCTGGATACAAAATAGAAGCGGATTGTTAGGCGGAATTCTGACGCTACAGCTGCCGTGCCCACTAATAGGAGTGGGCACGGCAGCAGTGAGAAGCTTTGTGAGAAGCATTAGTGAGTAGCTTTGTCATGCATTACGGAAAGTGACCATGATGCCTTCGGTACCATTGCCTAGAACAGCCAGTGCACAACAAGTTCAGCCAGTCGCTATGTGCCCTGCCAGGGTGCTTATTCGATACATTTTCTATTCGATTGATTTCTTTGTGTTAACTTGTTGCTCCCGCGATGTGATTCTCGGCTGGGATTTTCTGTCGCGCCATCATGCCGTCATTGACTGTGCATGTGCTGAGATTCAGTTCTCCGTTCTGTGCGATTTGCCATCTCACGACTTTCAAGTTCATGATGTTAGCAGGATATGTGTAGCTTCAAAGACTGATCTTCCTCCTCACAGTGCTGTATTTGTCCCTCTTTCATGCGCATTGCTTGCCGAAGCGACGGTCATGTTTACACCCGCTGCCGTCTTCATTCGCCGCCAGCCTATATTGTTGCCTTTCGCCCTCCTCATGGTTCACCATGGTGCTGCAGAAATACTGATTTCAAAGCGAAATTCGTACACTTTGGCTTTGCAATGCACTGTGGCGACACTATTGGTACCATCGAGACTGTGGACGCTGACGTTATTGTGCATTTCCCTGTTGCCGACGACGTGGATACTGCCAACGTAACAGCACTGACACCCCATGTGCCAACTAACCGAGTATCACCGGACATTTTTTGTCGCTCTATTGCCGATGACCTCGAGCCGACACAACGTGAGCGGCTAATAACTATTAAATGATTTTCGCGCCTCTTTTGACTAGAACCAAACATCATTAGGCCGCACAAGTACCGTCTCGCCCCACATTGATACGGGACATCACGCACCATTACGCCAGCGTCCGTACCGCGTGTCATCCACCGAGCGTCCTGTCATCACCGAGCAAGTTGAAGACATGCTTGAACGTGGTGTTATCAAGCCATCCTGCAGCACTTGGTCGTCTCTCGTAGTACTCATTAAGAAAATAGATGGCTCGATTCGTTTCTGTGTGGGCTATCGTCGCCTCAACAAGATTACACGAAAAGATGTCTATCCTCTACCGCGCATAGATGACGCCCTGGATTGTCTTCATGGTGCCGAATTCTTTTCTTCTTCGGACTTGCGATCCGGCTATTGGCAAGTGCTAGTGGATGAATCCGACCGCTCGAAGACAGCTTTCATTACGCCTGATGGCCTGTATGAGTTTACAGTAATGCCATTCGGCCTCTGCAATGCGCCCGCGACATTCGAAAGGATGATGGACAATATTCTGCGAGGCCTCAAATGGAAGACTTGTCTGTGTTATTCAGACGACGTGGTAGTTTTCTCCCCTGATTTCACCACTCACCTTTCTCGCCTACGCGAAGTTCTTACTTGCCTTGGCACCGCCGGCCATCAACTTAACTTGAAAAAGTGCCACTTCGGAGCCTGCCAGCTGACCATACTTGGCCATGTCGTTTCCAAAGACGGCGTCCTTCCCGACGCTGACAAACTTCGTGCTGTCGTAGAATTTCCGCGGCCGACTACAGTGAGAAAGCTCCGCAGTTTTGTCGGTCTTTGCTCTTATTTTCGATGCTTTCTGCGCAATTTTGCCTCCATCATCGCTCCCCATGACGATGCTCCTGGCTGGCGCTGGTGACGTTCGCGAGTGGACTGCGGCACGTGACCAAGCCTTCACCACTTTGCGTCGTCTGCTTACCTCACCGCTTGTTCTACGCCACTACGACCCGAGTGCACCGACCGAAGTTCATACGGACGCCAGCGGCGTTGGTCTTGGAGCCGTCCTTGCGCAACGCAAGCCTGGCTATCCGGAATATGTGGTTGCATATGCGAGTCGTGCCCTCACGAAGGCAGAATCCAATTATTCTGTTACGGAAAAAGAATGTTTGGCTATAGTTTGGGCCTTACACATATGTCGCCCTTACTTGTATGGCAGGTCGTTCGACGTTGTGACAGACCACCCCGCGCTCTGCTGACTTGCGTCACTGAAAGACCCGTCGGGGAGTCTTCACGTTGGGCTCTTCGGCTCCAAGAATTTGACATTCGAGTCATCTAGCGATCCGGGCGTCAACATTTTGATGCAGATGCGCTCTCCCGATCGCCCATGCGATCCGACGAAACGCGACCCTCATCCATAGAGTGCCCGGTTGCTACGCTTGCTGTTACTGACATGCCGTCTGAACAGAGAAAAGATCCGTGGATTGTCTTTCTCATTGACATTCTCAACAGTTCTTCAACGGCTACATGCCCTCGAGCCCTTCGTCGCCAAGCCACCAATTTCGTGCTACGGGACGCCATCTTGTACCGCCGAAACTATCAGCCAGACGGTCGCAAATGGCTGCTAGTCATCCCTCGCCATTTGCGTTCCGACATATGCACGTATTTCCACGCCGACCCACAACAAGCTCACGCTGGCGTCCTGAAAACCTACGAGCGGCTCCGCCAGTGGTACTACTGGCGCGCCATGTGTTCTTATGTCCGCAAATACATTCGGTCATGTGTAGCCTGTCAGCGACGCAAGACATCTCCTCATACGACAGGCCCTCTGCAACCTTTACCGTGTCCTGCACGTCCTTTTGATCGGGTTGGCATTGACCTTTATGGGCCACTTCCATGCACTGCTAACGGAAATCGTTAGATAATTGTCGCCGTAGACCACCTCACAAGATATGCCGAAACTGCTGTACTTGCTTCGGCTGCTGCTCGCGACGTCGCCGCCTTCATCTTACGGTATTTCATCTTACGGCACGGCACACCGCGAGAACTGCTCAGTGACCGAGGCTGTGTCTTGTCCGAAGTTATTAATGAGCTCCTCGCTACGTGCCGCACTATTCACCGCACCTCTACGGCGTATCACCCACAGACTAACGGTCTAAAGGAACGATTCAACCGCACTCTTAGTGACATGCTCACCATGTATGTTGCATCTGATCATTCCAATTGGGACGATGTCCTCTCTTTTGTGACGTACGCATATAATACCGCCGTTCAGGCTACCACAGGCTTCTCACCATTTTTCCTTTTTTATGGACGTGAACCATCCACTACCCTCGACACCGTACTACCATATCATCCGGATGCCTCTGAATTCACCCCTCTTTCCGAAGTTGCTCGCCATGCTGAAGAGTGCCGCCAACTGGCTCGCTCGTTCACATCGGATACCCAAGGAATCCACAAAGATCGCCACGACAACGATCAGCCCACACAGTCCTTCGCCGTGGACTCTCACGTCTGGCTCCGGCTGCCCTTCCAAGCTCCAGCCCTTAACCCAAAGCTTGCACCGAAATATCAGGGTCCGTACCGGATCGTCGCGTGTACATCGCCTGTAAATTATGTGGTCGAACCGGTGACACCATCTTCGGACAAACGCCACCGTGGCCGTGAGACGGTTCACATCAGCCGCCTGAAGCCGTACCACGACCCCCTTATCGTGTCATCACCTTAGGTCGCCAGGGTGGCTCCTCTTTGCGGCGGGGGCAATTGTAGTGGGTAATATGCATGTGGCGCTGTGCGGACTGCCACCGCTGCAGCGTGAGACCCGAGCTCGGGCTGCTGATTCGAAGGGCTAGGACTCGTGATCAAGAGCTACTTGCGATCCCTCGAACGAACTGCAATAAACCCTTTTTCAATATATATAGTTTCCGCCAATAGAAACTGACCTTGGCAACATTTAACATCCGCACTCTTTCGAGTATATATATATATATATATATATATATATATATATATATATATATATATATATATATATATATATATATATATAGCATATGCGGGTTTATTGACCAGTTGCCTTCACCCGAAAAGATCACGTTCTCGTGACGCCTGCGGCAAGAAGGACGTTCCATGTCCGCCGCCAAGGTCTCTGAGTGGTGGCGCTGGCTAACACTCCCAGGGTTCTACTAGGACACATAAATACCCAAGAAAGTGGATGGGGAAACAGCGCCGCAGTAGCTGAATTGGTAGAGCATCGCACGCGAAATGCGAAGGTTGTGGGTTCGGTTCCCACCTGCGGCAAGTTGTTTTTTCATCCATATTAATTTCCATTAATTTATCGTTTCTTCATTTTATTTATTAAGCACAAGTAATTTCCCCTATGTTGTCCTTGGTGTCAGTGTTTGTTGGCTTCTTATGATAGGACTAATAAAAATCGGGCCCCTCGGTTAACCCCCCTTTCTTCTCGTTTATATATATATACTGACACGTGTACTTGTTGTCTTTATTGGGGGACCGCTTTTCACTGTCTAACAAATGTTATCGCTCAGAGCGGGACGTGCCCACACGCATCGAAAGTTTCTCTCGAACGTAATCGATGGTTCTTTTTTCTGCCTGTTGTCACCGAACCTTGTGTAATCTGATTTCATGTATGCGCGTCACCAATGGTGTAGAACTTTGTAGAAGACACGCGGGCACCAGCGATTACTCTGGAACATTCGATGACTGATGTATAAAAGCCGACGCGCTTGACCCGCTGATCAGATTTTCGGCGATCGCCGACTGTGTTCGCCGCAGGCGCCGTTCTTTGACTGTAGCCTGTTTTTGAGGGCAGAAGTTCGCCCAATAAAATATTAGTTTCGTCATTCCCAGTTTTTCTGCTTTCTTCATCGTCACTACTACGTGACATCTAGTGGAGGTGCTAGTGCGTTCATGTACCGAATCCCCCGCAAAGCCGCGATCCAAGCCCAAGCCCGAAGACAACACGAACATCGCCCAAGATCAGGGAGCTCACTGCAGACTGCAAGGACTGCCCCCGGAGCACGGACTTCTGCCTCATACGACCAGGAAAACCGTGGCTAGCTCAACAACCACAATGGCAGCCCCAGCGTCACCCATCGTGCTTCAACCTTGACAGCCCCCTACCTTCCGTGGAGCTACGTCGCAGAATCCGCAAACCAGGCCCGAAACCTTCGAAAGAATCTCGACCTCCAACAACTGGACCTCTGAGAATAAGCTACGCCATGTGCAGTTCTCCTTGAAAGATGCCGCGAAAACTTGGTTCGAGAACCGGGAGTCCACCCTTACAACGTGGGACCTGTTCTGCAGCAACTTCTTGACGACCTTCGCGAGCGTTGTCGGAAAAGAAAGGGCCGAAGCTCTGCTGGTAACCCGAATGCAACTACCCAATGAGGCTATTGCCATCTTCACGGAAGAGATAACCCGTCTTTTCCGGCACGCCGACCCGGAAATGTCCGAAAAGAAAAAAAGTCCGCTTCTTGATGTGAGGCGTAAAGCAAGAACGTTTCGCCGGATTGATCCGCAACCCACCGGAAACCGGTTCTTGACAGAGGCAACGACGATTTAGAAAACTCTGGGAATGCGCACTAGGCAATATAACCGCCAAGTGCTCACGCCGCAGTCCGCCATCCAAGCACTGGATTCCGGCGACCTTCAGGAAACGATCAGGGCCATTGTGCGCGAAGAGCTGCGCAAAATGTTACCTTCGTCGCAACCTCAGGCGTCCTCGGTCACTGACATGGTCAAGGACGAACTTCGGCCGTCACTGGGCGTTTCCGAAGTGCAGCCCGAATCGCCGCCTCTCGTGCCGGAAGCGGTGACGTACGCCACCGTCGCCCACCGTCAAGGTTCCTCTCTGCGCCCGCGCGAGAGCCCTGTAACACCACAATTCTGTCGTCCAACGCCGCCGCCGCCAGCACGTCCACCTGTCACCCAGCGCAGCTGCGCGAGGAAGACGGCCGTTTGGCGAGTCCTCGGCCACCGCCCGCTCTTCTATCACTGCGGAGAAGCCGGCCATGTGTACCGCCGACGCCCATACCATGATTTGCGACTCCGAGAGTTCGCCGTCAACGCGCCGCGTCCATAGCTCGGAGAGCGCCCTCGCGACATCGCCGACTACCTCGCCGCCACTCAGTGGAATTCTCGACATTCGCCCTCACCAGGCCGCTACCTGTCGCCGCAACGCCAACCATACACTGGCCCAGCCCGGGGCCGGTCTGCGAGCCCATACCCGGAAAACTAAAAGCAGCAACTGATGGAGGAGTGGTTGCTGTTCGTCGAATTGACGAAGATCCTCCGCCGCCGACGAACACACCGAAAATCTTGTCTCGATGACAAATAACGAGACACCGCCATCCGGACGAAGTTTGGAAGCAAAGAATACACCGACAAAATACGACCTGACGACGCCACGTACCAGCCACAAGTCAACGCAACGCAGTCGGGATTCGACGCCAAGGTCTAACTGCAACGCAAGACAAAGAACCACCCACCTCGACGTGCTTCTCAATGGCCACGCAGTCACCGCCTTAGTCGACACAGTAACCGACTACTCCGTCATGACTGGATCCATCGCCGCCCAGATGAAGAAAATTAAAACTGCATGGGAAAGCCTTGAAATTCGGACTGCTGGAGGACATCTCATAATGCCGATTGGTATCTGCACGGCACGAATTACCGCTCATGACCGGATTTACCCTGCCATCTTCGTTGTCCTCCAACAGTGTTCACGGGAAGTCATTCTCGGCATGGACTTACTGAATCAACACGGCGCACTCATCGACTTGAAGTCGAAGTCGATAACGCTGTCCACAGACCAAGCGATACCCACGGAGAGGCCTTCCAGTCAGCGTGCTTTGAGTGTACTTGAGGACCAAGTGAGCATCCCGCCTCGCTCCAGCATTATTTCCGACGGCACCGAAACACCCGCAGACTTAGAAGGCGTCAGCGAGGGCGGCCAACGTCTATTGCTCAACCGTGAAAATTTGCACCGCGAGATGAATCGCTCGACTGCACAGAGGGAAAGCGAAAGTGATGCTTACAAACTTACAAACATCAGTAATGCTTACAAACATCAGCAAGGGCGCGACGATCGCGTATATTGAGGAAACTGTGGAAACCAGCAATGCGTTTGTCCTCTCGGATTCTGCCGCATCAACCCTGAGGACCATAGTTCCCGAACGAGACTTAGACATAAATCCAAGTTTCCCCATGATTAAGCAGTAACAGCTCAGAAGTCTGCTCCGACGATACAAAGACTGCTTTTCGACATCATCGAGGATTCGACAAACACCAATCGCAAAGCATCGCATAATAACTGAAGAGTGCGCTCGACCACACCGCCAGAGCCCTTATCGCGTTTCAAAGCAAGAACGTGAAGCTATTAGGCAACAGGTCGACGAAATGCTGCATGATGACATCTTGCAGCCGTCGGAAAGCCTGTGGGCATCTCCTGTAGTCTTGAAGAAAAAAGACGGGACCCTACGCTTCTGCGTCGGTTATCGTCGACTCAACAAGATCACGAAGAAGGACGTATACCCCGTCCCACGGATAGAGAACGCATTGGGTCGGCTCTGCAACGCTAAATACTTCTCGTCCATGGACCTCAAGTCTGGCTACTGGCAAATAAAAGTGGACAAAAGATACCGCGAAAAGACCGCCTTCATCACGCCAGACGACCTCTTTGAGTTATGCCATTTGGACTGTGCTCGGCCCCTGCAACGTTCTAGCGCGTGATGGACACGATTTTAGCGAGACTGAAGTAGCAGATCTGTCTTGTTTACTTGGATGACGTCGTCGTCTTCGCGGGAAATTTCGACGATCACCTTAGGCGGCTTGGGACAGTATTAAAGGCCATCAAGTCATCAGCGCTCACTCTGAAACCAGAAAAGAGCCGCTTCGCTTACGATGAGTTTCTGTTCCTAGGCCACGTCATCAGCAAATATAGAGTCCGCTCCGACCCGCAGAAGGCAGCTGCCATCGCAAAGTTCCCGCAGCCCATCGATAAGAAGGCAGTGCGTAGATTCCTTGGAATGTGTGAGTACTACAGGCGCTTTGTCAAGGACTTTTCGCGCATCACGGAGCCGCTGACACATCTTAACAAATGTGATGTGCACTTCAAATGGGAAACGCCGCAGGCCGACGCATTTCAAGAACTCAAATGACACATGCCGTCGTCACCGGTATTTCCGCGCTTCGACGAGAACGCTGATACAGAAATTCCCACTAACATCAGTAGCCTAGGCCGCGTTGCCGTCCTAGTCCAGAGGAAAGACGGACTTTAACGGGTGGTATTTTGTGCTAGCCGGTCGCTGTCAAAAGTGGAAGGCAATTATTCTACGGCCGAAAGGGAATGCCTCGCCATCATTTGGGCTACAGCGAAATTCCGCCCTTACGTATACGCCAGGCCATTCAAAGTCGTCAGCGACCATCACGCGTTGTGTTGGCTAGTGAACTTAAAGGACCCTTCAGGATGGCTGGCGCGGTGGAGCCTCAGACTGCAAGACTATGACATCACTGTAACCTACAAGTCCGGACGAAAACACTCTGATACCGACTGCCTATCACGCGCCCCCATTGACCCGCCGCCGCATAACGACGAGGATGACGAAGGCTTCCTTGGAATAATAAGCGCGGAAGACTTCGCTGAACAGCAACGAGTATACCCGGAGTTAAAGGCCTTGTCGAGTATTTGGAAGGGAACATCGGTGTTGTCCCTAGGGCATTTAAGCGAGGATTGTCTTCGTTTTCGCGTCAAAACAACCTACTAGTAAAGAAGACCTTCTCACCAGTCCGCGCCAACTACCTTCTTGTTGTTCCCTCAACACTCCGTCCAGAAGTACTGCACGCCCTACATGACGATCCGACCGCTGGTCACCTCGGATTCTCCCGGAAGCTATCAAGGATACAGGAAAGGTATTACTGGCCGCGCCTGACCGCCGACGTTGCCCGTTATGTCGAGACATGCCGAGATTGTCAGCGACACAGGACACCACCGACAAGGCCAACGGGACGAATACAGCCGATCGAACCTCCTTGCCGACCATTTCAGCAGATCGGGATGGACTTGTTGGGACCGTTTCCGACATGATCTTAAGGAAATAAGTGGATCATCGTGGCGACGGACTGTCTCACCCGCTTCGCTAAAACTAAAGCTCTACCGAAAGGCAGCGCAGCCGAAGTGGCGAAATTTTTCGTCGAAAACATTCTGCTGCGACATGGTGCTCCAGAAGTCCTCATCACCGACAGAGGAACGGTTTTTACAGCAGAGCTCACGCAAGCCATTCTGCAATACAGCCAGACAAGTCACAGGAGGAAACTGCCTACCACCCGCAGATGGCTGATCTTACGGAGCGCCTGAATAAGACCCTCGCCGACATGCTAGCAATGTACATCGACGTCGAACACAAATCCTGGCATGCCGACTTGCCGTATGTAACCTTCGCTTAGAACATGGCGGTGCAAGAAACAACGCAGATCACGCCGTTCAAGCTGGTTTACGGCAGGAACCCGACGACGACTGTCGACGCCATGCTGCCACACGTCACTGACGAAGAGAATCTTGACTTCGCTACCTATCTCCAGCGCGCCGAAGACGCCCGACAGCTCGCCCGCCTGCGGATCAAGAACCAGCAGAGGACGGACAGCCGACAACGCGGCGTGCACGCCGATGGCCGCGCCACTGGTGGCGGCCTTGCGCAGAACGCATGGGAGAGGAGCGAGCCGCGCGCCGTAGGACGCCGTAGTTTGTTGCGTCGCTGATAGTGCTTCTCCGTCTTATTTGTGTTTTCAGAGCAAAATAAGCAACACCCTTCGCATGTGTGGGATGGCCAAAGCTTCCGAAGAATGTCGAAGAAGAATTGTTGCAGGGTGGGGGGGCTCAAATACCGGCGAAAACGTGCCGGTGATACGGTTCTAATTATTCCCCGCAAAGCCTCATCAGCAGGAGCAACGGTGGCAATGGATCGTAGCTTCGGCGCGAAATTTCTTGTTCTCATCCTTTCCTTTGTCGCTTCGGTGTTTTTTCTTCTTTATTATTATTTTTTTACTCAATTGTAGTTAGACGGGTAAGCGACGAAGTTCGTCTGCAGTGCAACCTGCGGTTGAAAGGCATTTCGCTAAAGTTCGGAATGCCGTTTGCCGCTTATATTGTTTTCCGCTTCTTTACCGCGTTGGGCTAGCTAGGCAGCACGACTGCATGAGCGCATTGTTTTGCATGTTAAAGCTACAGAAGTTTGCAAGAAGTGAAATTGTTAGTTTTATGTGGCCCGGTAAATCCTCGCACCAGCTGTCGCGCACTTCATGTTTTTACATTTATTTTATGCGTGGCTTCGCCCATGTTTAACTGTTGCTAGTTGCTTCATGCATAACTCTTGATTCTTTTGAGCTGCGAGGTTTTCACCCTGCCTCGTTTGTAAAGGGTATAAATCACGCTGTGTCTTATCGGAATGACACCAAGCAAGTGCTTCTTTAACAGCTTTATTCATTTCGCCCGAGGGCACCTTAGATATTGTGGTTTTTTGGGAAATGTGTTTAGAAGATAGGTAGCTCAGGGCGAGAATTGCTAATAGTTACTGCATATGGTATTTTTGTTCTATTTTTCGCTGATCCATTTTTCGCTGAGTAGTTCGCGTCACATCATCATACCTTGATGCTGTCTGAGCAGACTTAACACGCCGAGTGATTTGTTTGTTTCACAACGTAGTCGCTTCTTGCAAGTGAATTTTGCACTCAGCTGAATTATTTCTTATTATGATTACGCCGCATAGGACTAAACCCGGCCTTGCCGCCAGCGTTGTATCTAATTTGACTGGCGCTGCTCTGCCTTTAAATATATCATGTGGCCATTCTCTCTAGTAACATTTAAAAAAAGTACTGCAATGTTAGTCACACTATAGCTTTGTACGTTTCCAAGCAGTTCCCTTAGGGAATTTAAAATTGCAAAAACTTCAGCGCGAACGGCAGTTCATCGGCGGTACAGCGCTAACACGCGCTTTTATTAACCCGTGCGTTTGGTGGCTTCGTTGACTATAGTGTACGCGTTTCTATCAATAAATGCGCAATTATTCTACTTCAGGCGACTTTCACTACACTTATTCGGCGGCGTCACATGTATTCATCGGCAGAAAAATCACAACGGTATATGCAGACATCGCACCGTGCGGATTTGTTATCTAAGTCTGCACTAACGACGGGTGCTTATTATTGAGGTACAGAAGCAGCATTACGGCAAGGGTAGAATTAAAGAAAAAAAAAACGGTCGAGACATCGCATTAGTCAACAAAATTTGTCGGCTAGTTTACATGAGCTCCACTTCATGTAAATGGTCTTCATGGCGTTTGTCTGCGGGACGCACCTGGCGCGTATGTGGAACATGTTGCCCCAAACACCGGTAACACCTTGTTCATACCCGCTCCCACAGAGGTCTGCGTCTTCCCTACAGCTGTCATCGCAGAAGAAGCAGTCTGGCGCCCGAACCAAGGACAAATCGCAGCCGCGAACTTCAGTCACCCTTGCTGCAAAGCGTTGTCGTCTGCTACTGCTCCCACGCGTATTGTTGGAAGCGCCCGCTAGGTGGCTATCAGTGGCGCCTCTATAGGCGGTGCACGCGGCCTATAACCTTTGACGCCGCTACGACGAGTACCAGCTGGCGACCATGTTTGGGTTTGGACACCGATACGCCGGCGAGGTCTCAGTGAGAAACTATTACGCCGCTATTTGGGTCCCTACAAGATCATCCGGCGCACTGGCGCACTCGACTTTGAGGTCGTGCCAGACGGCATTTCGCTATCGCAGCGGCGCTGCTCACGACCTGAAATAGTCCATGTTGTGCGGCTTAAGCCGTTCTACCAGCGCTAACGAACTTTGGGACTTTACATAGCTGAACTTTGGACTTTTTTTGGACGGTGTTACTTTGGACTTTGCTTCTTTGTCACTGTTTAATAAATATCATTTTGTTTTTTCGCTCTCTGGTTTGTAGCGTCGAGACGATGGTTTTTGGGAGGGGAACATTGGCACGTTTACTTGACTTTTTCGGGTGACCGCGTTAAAAAAATGTGAAGTTCTACGTGCCAGAACCATTGCCTCATTATGAGGCACGCTGTAGTGGGGGACTCCGGAAATTTAGACCACCTGGTGTTCTTTAACGTGCACCTAAATCGAAGTGCACGGGTGTTCTTCTCGCATTCCGCCCCCATCTAAATGCGGCCGCTGTGGCCGGGATTTGATCCCGCGAACTCGTGCTTAGCAGCCTAACACCATAGCCACTAAGCAACCACGGCTTCACCGTCAAACAAATGTTATGGCTCGGCGCGGGACGCGCGCACGTGTCGGAAATTTCTCGCATGTTATCGATGGTTCTTTTTGATGTCTGTTGTCACCGAACCTCGTGTAATCCGATTTCATGTATGCGCGACGCGAATGGTGTAGAACTTTCGGGAAGACACGCGGGCACCAGCGATTACTCTGGAACATTCGATGGCTGATGTACAAAAGCCCCTTGATGAGGTTTTCGACGATCGCCGACTCTGTTCCCCGCTGTCGCCGATCTTTGAGTGTAGCCTGTTTCTGAGAGCGCAACTTCGGCCACTAAAACGCTAGTTACGTCACTCCTAGTTTTGCTGCTTTCTTTACCGTTACTACCACGTGACAATATATATATATATATATATATATATATAGCACATACACGCCCTCCTAAGCTCCCATCTCTTCCTCTACCACGTGACGTGACACTTCACACACGCTTTTTTACCCATTTTGCCACTCATAATGCTAGCAAATTAATAGCCGAAAAGATAGATAAGGAAAAGAAGTATAGCAAAAATAATGAAGACGTAGCGAGAGTGAAGCACTCGCAGAGGAATGACCACCAACAGTCACCAGCATTCGTACACACAGTACAGGCGCTTTCAGGAAGCACAGTTGGTCTTTTGTGGCCTTGTGCATACAATGGTGCTTAGACCAAGTTTCCAAGATATTTTCCTCTGAGTGCGGTCTACCGCTGAAGCGGCTAATAGTAGGTCACGGAGCAGATTATTGAGTGTAGCAGTGGCACAGAAAGTGCTCTGTCTGGTCACCAAATTGCACGCCGCGCTTTTGGCCATTCCTAAGAAATTGTAAATGCGACGCCCAGCCATAGGCAACACAGAAACATTGTTTTGCGATGGTCCAGGTGAGAGAGAGGATGATTATAGAGATGAAGAGGCGCTATTTTCCGCAACATTAAATGAATGAATGAATGAATGAATGAATTCATTAAGAAAAGGGAGGACCAAACATCGGTGGAAGCACGTCTGAGCACATTGCGAAAGAGGCGGCGGACATAAAGAGGAAAAAGGAGAAGAGTCTAGGTGGCAGGCAAGTCGCCACTAAGGGTTGAGATAGTACAAGCGGGCGTTGGTGAAACCAGTTTAATTCTAGTGTAGATGTATCATGTGGCGAGCAAACAATTGGATTCGCCACCCAGCATCCGTCCTTTGTAGTGGTATAGGCGCCCACAGTTCATGGTAATAAGCGCTTCCTGCATGCCATTTTTGGCATTTATTTCGTCATCGGACATATACCTTGTCGCGTATTCGTTAGCGGCAGGCGCCGTCAATTGCAACTTCGCTGTCGTGAGAAAAGCTTACAACTTAGAAAACAAGTCAGACTCTTGACTCTCGCGATGGTGGTAATACGATTGTGGGTCCACCGAAACGCTATTCTAAACAGGCAGTTTGCAAAAGCGTTTCTCGCCTTACGCACGTTAAACGCAAGCAACTTTGCAGCATGTTACGGTGCGCGTCTCTTGAGAACTGAGTTTACTGTACGAGAACGCAAACGTAGGAAGACATTAGAAGACAGGGTGCTGTCTTGGGTCTGGTGACAATATAGCCAAGCCTACACAATGCATTAGCAACCGTCGTGTCGTTTCTATAGGCCGAGGCGTCTCGTTAGACTTATGGAGGCCGGAATCTCAACGCCGGGTGCTCGACGCTCTGCTCCGCGAGCTTAGTATTAGCCGCTTGGATGGCAGACTGTCCTCGGAGGGAAATGCCCTGGGAACTTTTCCTAAGTACCAATAGATGTCCAAGGCCACAAAGACCAACTATGCTTCTTCAAAACGACTGCACACTGTATATACGAACGCTTGAGACTGCTAGCGGCCATTCCTCTTCGAGTGTGTCCACTCTGGCTATTCCTTCACTATTCTTCTTATCTTTTTTTTTCATTTATATTTCCCTCTTTTGCCCTCTAGTCGGTATCAGCGTGCAAAGGAGGAAGTGAATCGTTTTGAAATACGTGTACTTTTAAATATACTAAGGATATTTTTGTTGAATTTCCCTTCTCTGCCATCTGGTGAAACCTGAATAATAAGCATAATTTTTTTTTTCTCTTAGGACATCCTGCTAATATCCAAGTTCATCTATTGTGCAGCCTGTTAGAGGAAAAAGTTGGTTGTGAATTAGAAAATATTGTCCTAGAAGACTAAACGCAAGCGGAAGAAAAGTCTATGGTACATTTACCCGTAATCACTCAATGAAAATGTATCACACCTTTATTCTTACGTAGAAGTGATAGTGAAGAACAAAGACAATTCGAAAATTGTGAGTCGCGAATGTAACTCCATATTTCGCGCACTTGTGTCCTAAAAAATTAAGACTCGTATTTGATCAGGAATGTACGCAAGTATTCACTTCACGCGCGCATTGTGGCTAGATCACAATCTTTCGCTGTAAAATATGCGACAACATTCTAGAAATCTCGTATACATGCAGGCATGTCTTGCGCCATATGATAACATTGTAACAGTGGTTAGACGTTCAAGAAAGGTGACCGGAAAAAGTTAGAAGAAATGTAGTACAGTCGCCTTAAATATTACCTCTAACATGGTCGAAGGGGCCCCCACGACTGCACTGGGGCACTGACATACCAAAAATTAGAGCTGAACACTGCTCCAACTACTGGTACAATAAACCACTATCTCCTATGCCAATGTAGGCGTGGGGTTTTGGGGCTGCTTCCACCACGGCCACTATGTCAGAGCTCATATTTTGCTTGACTGTATACGTATGTCAGCATTAATTGTCACAAAATCGCGGTATTTTCTTCATTGGGTCTTAACAATAGACAGCCAAAATCTATGCCGCTAAGCACTCATCCCAATGACGCACATGTCCGCGTAAAAATTGTCCAGTCTTTTTCTACAGGCAGCTTCTTCAATCCTGCTAACGTCGGAAATCGTGCCTGATGCCACCAACGCTGAGAAATTTAATCGGGAGCGCGCACAATGTTCTCGCACACCTTTTGCGACGTACCGTACCGCTGAGGTGCTTCTTATATAATGTACGAGAATCCATTGCAAACGCAGAAGTACATGGTTGGGTACATGCGTTTAAGCTCATGAACTTGATTTGCGTCAAGAAAACATGTCCAAGCATTCGCACCTGCTTTATCAGAAGCGTACTCGACCATGGATATTCCGGCAGTACTTTTTATTGGCAACAAACTTTAATAACTTGACCAATATGTAAATCTTGCTAACATTATTGTTATCATTCAAGTGTTGAAACTGGTAATCTGTACACGCAGAGTGAGTTGAATATTTGTTTGCGTAATAAACGAAGCTGCGGTAATGAACTTTTCAGTAATAGATGCGGCTAACGCAAATCAGTAGTTTCGAACCAGTCCTGGAGATTATCTAGCTGGGCCAAGAAATTTTTATTGAATATGCTTCTGTAAGAACCACGAGAACAAATGCTTTGCAAGTAAAATCTTTGAAAGTATAACTGACGCAGAAAAAGAACGTCTGTAAAGGCGACCTGACCATGCCCAGGCTTTTGTGATATTGTCATCGATGGTATGGTTCCATGAGCATGTTCCTGCGCGCAGTTTGTTTTCGATATACAGGGTGTTTTTTTTAGCTGCACCAAACTTCTTTATTTAGAAAATATAAATTACGGTAACGTTATGTTTACCATTCGAGTGTACAGATAGGCAGCCTCTAGATACAGTGCAATTTGCGCAATTACGTGCGTAATTAGCAAAATTACGGTAATTAACGTTCAGATTATCAACAATAGGTGGCTGCAGCAAATTAGTACTTTGGGGCCCGTTCTCGATACTACCTGTCCCAACGATTAAATTTTGAATAGTGGATTTCATGCGGGAGCTGCGCGAACAATTCCCCTTGGAAGGCTCCTTGAAACCGAAACTGGCTGGAAAAAGAGCGTCTGTGTCGTCGATGTCGCCATCCTCCCGCATTTCGTCACGTCTCCGAGGTCACCAGCGGTCCGGCCCCGCGAGCAGCTTGCGTTGGCGCCACGTGTTCACTTCCACCGACGAAATGCCGTTTCAGGGGCCCAACGGAATGACGAAATAAATTTGGCGGATCGCCGGCATTTAAGTGCTAGGCCAACGCCGCACACCGCAACGAGATAACGCAAGCTGCTCGCGGGCCGAACCGGCTGTGACCTCGGAGTCGTGACGAAAGGAGGGGGGGGGAAAGTAGGGGGGACATCAACGACACAGATGCTCTTTTTCCAGTCAGTTTCGGTTTCAAGGAGCCATCCAAGGGGAACTAATTGTTCGCGCGGCGCGCTCATGAAATCCGCTATTCAAAATTTAATCGTTTGGTTAGGTAGTACACTGAACGGGCCCCAAAGTACTCATTTGCTGCAGCCACTTATTGTTGATAATTGATAATGTTTATTTGCCAGCATACATGTTAGATGGGAGGGCGGAGGGAAAAAAGTTGCTCGCAAGCAGCTTGACGAGCCCACAACTCCTGGTCTGTTTATTTTGGCACGCACGGCAACACATCAAAAGTACGCGAACAAAACAAAGCAGCAGCAGCTGCTGCTGCTGCTACTGAGGTAAATATAAATACAGGGTAATGATCGAACATAAACAGCTTCTAATGACAATACAAACCACGGAATAGCATGAAGTCACTGCGAAACGAAGTATCCACAATCACGCACTATACATAAGGCGAAGATCCTGGCAAAAACAAGAAAGTAAATCAAAGTTATCTAATTTGTAGGCGTTCAAAAGAGAGGGTAACGCGTAGGATAAACGCTGTTGTCCGGTAGTAAGACGAGGAGTATTTACTAACCAGTTTTCGGCATATCTGGTTGGGTAGTGTGGTAATTTGTTTTGCAAATTTGCAAGAAGTTGTACACTATTAAGGTTATGTCTTATTTCTGTTTTGAACTTCACGCTCAGTCGGTACTTACATAAGTTGTGTATACTAATTATTCTGGAATTGTGAAAAAGTTTAGCTGTGTGGCATCGGTACGGTGCGTTATAAACATGACGAATGTATTTCTTCTGCAAAAGATGAATGCGATGCAGGCTAGAAGGCGCTGAGGTTCCCCATACGAGTCGACAGCACTTTAGGTGAGAATAAAAAAGGGAGTTATAAAGAAGCAATTGAATTTGTGTTGATAGCTGATGTTTTAATCGGCCTATCATACCAGTGATTGGGGCTATCTTTGTCGTTATATTATATGATCGTCCCAAGACATATGATAAGAGAAAATTACGCCTAGACATTTGAAACTGTCTACAATATCTATGTTGCGGAAGTTCAGTACTATGGGTTGGTGTGGTGGAATGATCTTGTTAACTGGTCGGCAGATGACTGGCTTAGTTTTCTGTTCATTTATACGCATAGAGTTTGATATTGCCCATTTTCCTAGCGTGGTCAAGGTATTGTTACATGCGGATATCATTTCAGAGATATTTTTTCCTGAGAGGAACATAGTAGCCCCCCCCCCCCATCATCTGCATAAATAATAAATCTTACATCACGGTTTAAGTTTACAATGTCGTTAAGGTACAAATTAAGGAGAAGAGGTCCTAGTATGCTACCTTGTGGTACACCAGTTTGGATATATTTAACTGCAGAACAGGAACTAGTTAGCTGAACCATTTGCTTTCTCTGGGATAAATACGACCATATTAGTTGTAAAGCATTACCGCGAACTTCATATTCATGTAATTTTTGCAATAATATTGTTACGTAGGAAGACGCAGACGAAAAGCTATGTACAAGTATATTTACAAGAAAATACGCTGCGCTTGGCCAAGAGGCAACAGCCCGCGCTAGCTTCTAATCGTCGTCGTCGTCTTCTTACTGCTCGGCTCTTCGTCACTGGAAATACTATCCCGTAGCACTACCCCCGGCGGCAAAAGCGCCGTCCCGGAGCGACTAAAGGCCGGAGTCTCAAGCAGTGTAGTAGGTCTTGAGCCTACTGACGTGCACGACATCACTAGATGCCAGAGTGGATGACGAGGTTGAGCTCACAGGAGCAATTTCGTACGTCACAGGCGTCACCTGGCGCAGCACGCGGTAGGGCCCTGCGTATCGCGAAAGGAGCTTTTCTGAAAGTCCGACGTGACGAGAGGGCGACAACAGGAGCACGAGCGCGCCAGGCGATAACTGTACATCACGGTGGCGGGCGTTGTACTGACGCTGCTGAGTGGTTTGCGAGTCCGTCAGTCGAGCACGGGCAAGCTGGCGTGCATGGTCGGCGAGGGCGATGGCGTCGCGCGCATACTCGGTTGTTGAGATCGCAGCAGGAGGAAGTACCGTGTCAAGGGGCAAGGTCGGTTCGCGACCGTAGAGTAGATAAAATGGAGAAAATCCGGCGCTGTCGTGCCGGGAAGAATTATAAGCAAATGTGACGTAAGGAAGGGCAACGTCCCAGTCGTGGTGGTCCTTCGAAACGTACTTGGACAGCATGTCGGTAAGAGTACGGTTTAACCGCTCTGTCAGGCCATTGGTTTGAGGATGGTATGAGGTAGTCAGCTTGTGTTGAATGGACCGGGATTGCACAATGTCGGCGATAACTTTCGAGAGGAAGTTACGACCACGGTCAGTAAGCAGCTGTCGCGGGGCGCCATGCACTAAGATAATGTCACACAAGAGAAAGTCCGCGACGTCAGTGGCGCAACTGGTAGGGAGAGCTCGCGTGATAGCGTATCGGGTGGCGTAATCAGTTGCGACAGCTACCCATTTGTTCTCAGAGGATGACGTCGGAAAGGGAGCCAGGAGGTCTAATCCAACACGAAAGAACGGGTCCACAGGGACGGTGATCGGCTGGAGATGACCGGCAGGTAGCACCTGAGGTGTTTTCCGACGCTGGCAGGGATCACAGGCAGCAACATAGCGTCGGACGGAGCGAGCGAGACCAGGCCAATAGAAGCGGCGGCGGACGCGGTCCTACGTGCGGGTTACCCCAAGATGTCCTGCAGTGGGTGCGTCATGCATCTCAAAGAGCACAGTCTGTCGTAGATGTTTTGGCACGACAAGAAGAAGATCAGGGCCATCAGGGAGGAAGTTCCTTCGGTACAGAATGCCGCCCTGGAGGACATATCGGCGAACGGATGCGTCGGTAGGTGTAGAGCGCAGACGCTCGATGAGTACTCGCAGCGATAGGTCTTGGTACTGCTCATCGGCGATGTTAGCGAAGGCAGACACAGAGAAAATGCCGTCGGCGGTACTACTGTCGGCGTAGTCAGGCTAGTCTACCGGGTAGCGAGACAGGCAGTCAGCGTCCTTGTGTAGTCGGCCAGATTTGTAGGTGACAGAGAACGAATATTCTTGGAGGCGTAAGGCCCAGCGACCAAGTCTTCCTGTAGGGTCTTTCAATGAGCATAACCAGCAAAGCGCGTGATGGTCTGTGACAACAGAAAAGGGTCGGCCATATAAGTATGGGCGGAACTTCGCAACCGCTCAAACTAGGGCCAGACACTCACGCTCAATGATGGAATAGTTGCGCTCCGCGGGTGAGAGGAGCCTGCTGGCGTAAGTGATAACACGGCCGTGGCCACGCTAGCGTCGTGCCAGTACTGCGCCAATTCCGTTACCGCTGGCATCAGTACGGACTTCGGTAGGCGCAGAAGGATCGAAATGGGCCAGAACGGGAGGCATTGTGAGAAGGTCGATTAGAAGCGAGAATGCAGAGGCCTCGTTATCACCCCACTGGAAAGGGGCGTCTTTTTTCAAAAGCTCGGTTAGTGGTCGTGCTATGGCCGCGAAAATTTTCACGAAACGGCGTAACTACGAGCAAAGGCCGATGAAGCTGCGCACATCCTTGACACACTTTGGAACAGGGAAGTGCGTAACAGCATGGATCTTGCCTGGGTCCGGTTGCACTCCGTTCGCGTCAACGAGATGTCCAAGGACGCTAATCTGGCGACGGCCGAATTGGCACTTCGATGCGTTGAGTTGCAGACCGGCTCGCCGAAAAACGTCCAGGACTGCTGAGAGGCGCTCGAGGTGCGTAGCGAATGTTGGGGAGAATACGATAACGTCGTCCAAGTAGCACAGGCACGTGGACCATTTGAAACCGTGAAGAAGGGAGTCCATCATGCGTTCAAAAATGGCAGGAGCGTTACATAGACCGAACGGCATCACTTTGAATTGATAAAGACCGTCGGGTGTTACAAAGACAGTCTTCTCGCGGTCGAGATCGTCCACGGCAATCTGCCAATAGCCGGAGCGAAGGTCAATAGAGGAGAAATAGCGAGCACCGTGGAGGCAGTCAAGGGCGTCATCAATCCGAGGTAGGGGATACACGTCCTTTTTGGTAACCCTGTTAAGGTGCCGATAACCCACGCAAAAGCGCCATGAGCCATCCTTCATTTTTACCAGCACCACAGGTGACGCCCATGGACTACATGACGGTTCAATAATGTTCTTGGCAAGCATTTTGCGAACTTCGGTGTGAATAACTTGACGCTCAGCCGGTGATACTCGATACGGGTGGTGATGAATAGGAGGGGCATCGCCGGTATCAATGCGATGTTTGACAGCTGTTGTTTGGGCCAAAGGACAATCGTTAAAGTAAAAAATATCTTGGTAGGAAATCAGAACGCGGTAGAGCGCACGAGCGTGCTCGGACGGCATGTCGGGTGCAATCATTTTCTGTAAGTTGGTGATGGTACAAGTTGCCGACTGCGAAGGTAGAGGAGGATCGGCTGAATGGTCGTCTACTGAAATCGATGCTACAGAGTGATCCTCGAATGAGCAAAGTTGGGCCAGAGACATCCCGCGTGGCAGCACTTGTGTCGCCAAGCCAAAATTGACCACTGGCAGCCAGACGCAATTCGCCGTAATAGATAAAACTGTATGAGGTACTGTGATCCCGTGTGTAAGGAGAACGTCTTGCATAGGAGCCGTGATGTAGTGACCGTCGGGGACTGGTGGGGATGACACGAAGCCAACGTAAGTCAGTGCAGAAGGTGGCAAGCGAACGAAGTCGACGGAACTGATGCGAGTAGGGTGTTGTTCAGCAGGATCCAGAACAGGCAGGTCGAGGCGGAGATTACTGGCGGAGCAATCGATGAGAGCAGAATGTGCGGAGAGGAAGTCTAAGCCGAGGATGATGTCATGGGGACAGTGAGCGATGACTGTGAATAGCACGATTGTTGAGCGATCGGTGAAGGAGACACGGGCGGCACACATACCAATTACGGGGGCTGTTCCGCGATCGGCGACACGGACAACAAGCGTCGTGGCGGGCGTGATAATTTTCTTGAGCTGGTTACGAAAGTCAGCGCTCATTACGGACAAATGCGCCCCAGTGTCTATGAGTGCAGACACAGAAACACCGTCGACTTGCACGTCAAGAAGGTTCAGATGAGTGGGCAACGTCAGTAGAGGATTTGGCGGCGTAGGGAGCAATGCAGCGTCACCTCGAGGCTCTGCATCGTCTAGTTTTCCGGCTGGGAGCGGCGTCCGAAGGGAGTCGGCGAATAGGTGCGACGGGGCTGGGGAGAGCGAGATTGTCGTCGTTGGGGCGAAGGCGAACGAGAATAGGAGCGGTTCGGTGCAGGAGAATCAGCGGCGGCGTTATCGGAGCGTGCGGCATAGGGATGAGAAGGGCCACCTGGGGGGCGAAAGTAGGCAGTATAAGTAGGCCGGGTCGGGGAACTCCAGCGACTGCGAGAGTGCCGAGAAATGTGCCCGATTCGATGGCAGTGGAAACAAATGGGCTTGTCGTCAGCAGTGCGCCATTCAGATGGGTTTCGGAAACGTGGTGGGTAAGAAGATTCGGGACGGGGCGGAATCGAAGAAGCCAGGCGGGTATCAGGACGATGGGCCGAGCAGATGGTGTGAAGACCCATGTTTTCAAACTCTTGGCGGACAACTGCCTGGATCAGTGAGACCGTGACTGCAGATGTGTCGGTGGGACTGGAGTCGAAGGCAGCCGGATAGGCGGCCTCGATCTCACGCCGGACGATCCTGGTAACATCGGCAGTGGTGTTGGGACGAGGAGTGTGGGCACAGGAAAATGTCGCTGGGGTGTTGGGCAGACGGGCAAAATGCTGGTCAATACGTCGGCTTTTAGCGAGTTCCAGGCAGCGGCACTCTTTTATAACAGCATCCACCGTCGCTACGTTGTTGCAAACAAGCAAGTTGAAGGCGTCATCGACAATGCCTTTGAGGATGTGGGCAACCTTGTCGGACTCAGTCATGTGGGTGTCAACTTTGCGGCACAGAGCCAAGACGTCCTGAATGTACGTGACATAGGGCTCTGTTGACGTCTGCACACGGCCGGAAAGCGCCTTCTGCGCGGCAAGTTGGTGACCGTAGGGGTTGCCGAACAAGTCTTGAAGCTGTGCCTTAAGTGAATCCCAACTGGTGAGCTCATCTTCGTGCGTGCGATACTAAACTCTAGGTGTGCCACCGAGGTAAAAGACTACGTTGGCGAGCATAATAGTAGGGTCCCACCGGTTATTGCGGCTGACGTGTTCATACAGGCTGGTCCAGTCATCGACGTCTTCCCCATCTTTGCCCGAGATTACGCCAGGATCACGGGCAGCGGGGAGAGTGATGTAGGTTGTCGAGGTGGCAGCAGGTGTCGGAGCCGACGTAGTCGGGTTGTCGTCGCCGGGAGCCATGAAGCAAGGCTCGACGTACCGTCCACTGCGAAGCTCCGTGACGAGGTACAGGGAACGTCCACCTCCACCAGATATGTTACGTAGGAATAGACAGAAGTATTTTAATGATTGGAAATGTAGAGAGGTCGGCCGGATAATGGAGCATCTGGCCTGCTACTCTACGTAAGGGAAGGGGAAGAGGGGAAGACGCAGACGAAAAGCTATGTACAAGTATATTTACAAGAATATACGCTGCGCTTGGCCAAGAGGCAACAGCCCGCGCTAGCTTCTAATCGTCGTCGTCGTCTTCTCACTGCTCGGCTCTTCGTCATTGGAAATACTATCGCGTAGCAATATGTTGTGATCCACCAAGTCGAAAACCTTTGAAAAATCGACAAATACGCCAAGTGCCATGCACTTTTTTTGAAACTGTCCAAGTACAAATCCTTTCTGTGCAAGAAGCGCCAGTTCAGTTGATTAATTTTTGGTGAAGCCATATTGACGCGAAGTAAGCAGTTCGTACTTCTTAATGAATTTGGATAAACGCAAGTGCAAAAGTTTTTCGAAGACCTTCGAAATCACAGGTAGTATAGACACCGGCATATATTTGCCCAAACCATTTCGGTTGCCTTTTTTATATATTACAATTACCTTTGCTATCTGCATTTTTGTCGGAAAGACGGCTGTCGTAATACATGCATTAAAAATGTTAGCAAGACTTCGTGCTATGATATCAGCGACATATTTCACAGGGCGCACCTGGAGGTCATCGATATTACGGCATGTACTGTTTTTTAGGCTGTGTATCACAGATATTATCCTGAGCTGTCGCAGGCTACAGAAAAATGAATGTATAACGACAGCGGTCTTTCCGACAAAAAGGCAGATAGCAAAGGAGTCCCTGTTCGGAGTGTTCATGTATTCTAAGGCGTCGGGCAAGACACTGCTTGTTCCAGTCTTACAAAAGAAATTGTTAAATGCATCAGCTAAATAGTTTCCAGATAATTCTTGGCTTGTAGTTTCGAAGGCGGGGCGTGAAAGTTACAGCGGTGCAGGAGCATGTTCCGTCGAGACCATAGCAAATCATGTCTGTCATGTTCCACGCTTGGAAAAGAAAGGTGGTACTCGTTTCGTGCGCGTCTCAGTTTTTTGGTCAATCTATTTCGGGGTTCTTTAAAAATGGCTAGGTCACCAGGCGTTCGTGTACTAAGAAATCGTTGGTATAGCTGGTCCCTTGTTTTCCTTTCGTGCCTTAATTCCGTTGTTACCCATGGATTCCATATTTTACTTCTGCGGCGAGACCTTAAAGGAAAATGAGAGAAATATAACTTTTTAAATTGATCAAGAAATACATTCTACCCTTTATTTGCGTCAATTAACTGGCTTTCATTTGTCCAGTCAGCCTTTAGAATGCAAGCGCTGTACTCATATTCTGAGCCGTCCTTGGAAAACGAGACGTGACACTGGTTTTTATTTTGGAATAAATGGGGTTGAAGCATGAACCATACGCACGCAAAGTTTTAAGCTGTGTGGTAATATTACAGGCAATTAAAACACCTCCTGCAACTGCTCGACAGAATGAGCTTCACTGCAAATTTTGCTGGATTCTGTAAGGTCACAGAAAGGCTGTGCATATTTCAGATTGTCAAGTCATATCTTGATAATATTTTAGCCGTAAATTAAGAATAATTAGAGAAGAACAGGGCGTCTGTAATACACTTTGTAGCGTAGCGCTTTGAAAGTTTCTGGTGCACACGGCAGTAGAATCTGCTAATTTATTTAGTCTAACTGTTATGGAATTCCAGAAGTAAGCATTGAGCGATTTTTAGCCAACCAGACGCACTTCTCATTAACAGCCCTGCCTTCTTCCTTCCCAAGCTGTTTTTCAAACATATCCTACCAAAAAATACATTGTTCTAAATCGAACTTAAGTGGAAACTTGAGCTCCTACATGGGAAATCAACAAACCTTTCTTCTGATACCCACTGCACCGATATTAATGAGATATGTTGAACTTAAAAGAAACAGTTGAAATATATTGATTTCGGAAAACGAATTTTTTATTTAGGCTGGCGCCTTTTTTTTTAAAGTTATTAAACATGGCGAAATTTCAAGAAACGAGACGAAGTATGCAACTCTACCTCAGCAACTAAAAATAATTCTGTAAACATTACGTAATATTTCTTCTAAAGCGGACAAAAATCATGTATCATACGCCACCCTGAAATATACCACTAACTTCTGAATATGACATCTGCAAAACCTTTTCAAACATTGTAACAAATTCACATAAGTGGTAAGTTAATACATCAAATTTGTCCGATTTAGATGCTCCAATGGATGCACTTTATAGAAATGCCATAGTTGTTTTTTATGCTGAGTTACGGATTTGCAAACTTCGTGCTTCTATTTTTCTTTTTTCAGATTTACGGATTCCAGCCAACTTTTGTAAAAAATGCCATGGCCTAAATCAAAATTCTGTTTGCTGCAATCACTGCGATTTAACGTTCTCTCCTAAATGCAACATTTCTCATGCATATCGATTGGGCGGTTTTCTCATGAATGTATTCTTGCGTTTTGCATTATTTGAGCAGCCGGCATCGGAGATAGGCCCGTGCTAAAGCTTGCTCTTAATGTATCACACTGGTTCTGTAGGAAACCCACGCAACAAAACACTGCCTATACACAAGCCCGCGGCCGCAGTGGTGCCCAAATAGTAAGAAACGTAATCAAGAAAAAAGAATCAGAGCCCTTCCAATATGTGAAGATGGAAGACCAGCGAAGCTGTATTGCTCAATAGCTATATTAAGTTCCATATGGTGGTAATGCTTTACTGTTGAGTAAAGGCACAAACACATAACTTTGTTGTTTGTTTCTTTTCTTTATTTTCATTTTTCATTTTTTTTCACTTTTTTTTTTCTAAACTCATATTTACTTGCGTTTCGACGCGCATCGTCATAGACTAGCATTTGGGCAACAGCGTTCTTTTCTTTTTATATTTATGCATTATTTATTTCTTATTCTTACTTTTCATATTTTTTTTTACTTTACATATATGCACTGACGTTTCGACAGGCATTGTCATAGACTGGCGAGCCCAGCCGGGTTATCTGCGTTTGAGCTTGGACCCCTTCTGCACTATCACCAGGACCGGCCCACATGATGGTTTGTTTTCGTCAACATCTTGGGGGGGTCGCCACGGCGGCCGCATTTCGATGGGGGCGAAATGCGAAAAAACACCCGTGTACTTAGATTTAGGTACACGTTAAAGAACCCCAGGTGGTCAAAATTTCCAGAGTCCTCCACTACGGCGTGCCTCATAATCAGAAAATGGTTTTGGCACGTAAAACCCCATAATTTAATTTAAATTGGGGGGACGCATTTTTTTCCGTGTCCAAGCCATAGACGGCTTCGCTGTAAAAAAAAAAAAAGAAAAAAAGAAAAGGAAGCTTGGCGAGAGCAGTTATCTCGGCCAGACATCCCTTCCGGAATGCCGACAAGCTGTCTGGCCAGGCGTCTAGCAACATCGTCGATTCATTTCCAGTCGAGCAAGTAGCTGGTCGCCTTCGAGATAAGGCTGATGCATAAGCGCACTCGTTTTCAAGTGCGGAGGTGAAGCAGCAGTCTAAGGGTGTGCTTAGTTTTATTGCGCTTTCTTTAGGTAAGCGTCATGGATACGTCATGGCGCGAATTTTATTCTTTAAGGTCGATACAAAGGTCGGAAGAAGGTCTTTCAGATTGAAAAAAAAAGAAAATGAACGAATGTCCAGAATTCCTGGGTATGATTAATCCGGAGTCCCCTTCTACGGCGTACTTTATAATCGTACCGTGGTTTTGGCGCGCGAAAGCACAAAATTTAATGAAATATAATATGGCATCCATCGCAATACTTTCTCACTTTCGATTTAGAAGCCCTGAAGAAACGGTGCAGCACGCTTTATATCCTCTCAGTGTTCTAGGCACATCAAGGTAACTTTAAAAAGAAAGACGACCCTCCATCCGGCACTTGCATGGCGCAACCGCTTGCTCTTGCGTGCTTCATTCTTTATCAGTCACAGATTAGGCACGTACACTTGACCGGTTCTCTAACAGTATCACGCGAGCGTCGAATGGCCGGCCGGTGAGTGCCTTCTAACGGCGCGACGCGACGCAATCATTAAGAGCAGGAGAGACCAGCAAGAGATCAAAGAGTTCTTGCTTCGCGGTTCTCGGGAACCGACCGACTGGTCGACGCTCGCGTGGTACTGTTAGAGAATTGGCTGAGTGTACCACTAAATCCGCCCCTGAGATCGTCATCGCGATTGACGCACTCGTATCCCATAGCACGCATAAGTGACTGAATATTGGCAATGGATAGCTTTTTTCCGCATGCAGTAACCCTGTGGAAGGCACTTATAAGAAAGCGACCTGGTATCTCAACATACACCCGTACCATAACGTCTGTTTCTTTCCTTCTTTCTTTTATTGTACATCCCCTCCCCTTATGGTGTCAGAACAGATGCAACCGCACAAAAGATAGAGAAAAAGAAGGCCGTGAGGTCAACCAGACAAGCGCCCGGTTCGTCACCATAAACTGGGGGTTAGGGGAAGGGGACTGGGAAAGAGGGAACACTGCACGCGAACAGCAGGACGCGCAGCAGGACTACATTTGGTAACTGAAACCGGCAACCCGAAATTAAATAGTTTCATCAGCGTCTTCATTCTGCTGTATAGGCTTTCTTGTATATTCAATTTTCTTGCGAGTTTTGCTTCCTGTTAATTTTCTTTTTTTTGTACTTTGCCTTAAGCACTTCGATATATGGCCCTCGGGCCCTTAAGGGGCAATAAATGAAATGAAATACGGCGCATCTTTTTCAATGTAACTTGTTGTAAGTCAGGGCCGTGTGTCTAATCATTTTGTTCCCGTGCTGTAGATGTAATCATAAATAGGTAACAAGGCCACCCTCGTAAAGTGCTGAGTGACACTGCGAAAGAGCTATAAGAATGCAAACACACCGCAGCAAGTCCACAGCGGTGGCTTCATTTAAATTAGATTAATCTACATGCTCAAGGTCAAAAACCGACATCCCGACGTGATACTGATCGAGTGCCAGAACCTGTTCGCAGCGGGTCGGCATACGAATGTCGCGGCCTTGGACGTCAAGGCTTTCCTAAGCACGACAAAAAAGTGCTGCGGTGAGCCAGCGTTCAGGAGTCGGATCAGCGTTAACCAGGTGGCAGCCTGCTGCTCCGCTTGCTCCTCAACATCGGTTTGTGACTAGTGCAGCGAACGGGTGAGCACCTCCTGTAAGAGCAAATTTCTCGTTGATAAACTTCGGAAACGGAGATGTTATCTGCTAATCCAACCGCTCTAGTAAATGAAATTATGTTTGAAACCAAAACGTAATATGAAAATAGAGTAAAAGAATTTGGTGAGGCATTGCATGAATACGCCAGAACGAAAGTATCAGAGAATAAGAGTGCAGTGTTAGCATTTCGTAACAACGAAAGGACGTAACATATCCCAGCCCTGAAGATAGGTCTTGCCACAATGGTTCAAGCAGCGAAATTATAATGTCTATATGTTAGCTCGGTTAGGCGACTTTTCCAGAGAGCTTCGGAGAAGTAAGTTTTTAGTAAATTAACGTAAGTTATTCTATGTTCTTCACTTTTTATGAAACAGTTCAGGGCCTTTATTAAAACATGATATCATCTTTCGATAGAAAGTACTTCTTAAAATGCAAAAAAAAATGTGAATTGAGAGCTCACACAACAATATCATTGGAGCATTTCCTACGTAGTTGAACAGAAAAACACGCTTTCTGCCACAGCGCTCCGCGAAGCGCCATGTTCATATTATTTGATTCTTTTTCATCACGGCATTTTACGTGCCAAAATCATGATATGATTATGAGGCACGCCGTAGTTGGGGGTTCCGGATAAATTTTGACCCCCTGAGGTGATTTAGCGTACACCGGCTGGCGTTCTTGCATTTCGCCCTCATTGGAACGCGGCCGCCGCGGCCGGGATTGGATGCTGTGACCGCGTGCTAAGCAACGCAACGCTGTAGGCGCTATATGCCACCACGGCGGGCTTTGGGATTTCCTAGTTCATGCAGTCCTTGAAAGCATATCCTCGGAACCAAAGTTGCGCCACTTTCGCAAGCATTGTACGCAGTGACTGTGCTCTCCCTATGGGTACGTTTCATGTGAAATATTCGTATTATTCCTTAAATGTAGGAAAGTTACACGCGAGCGAGAATATAAACAACAGTGACACCCGAGCTCCTGTGTCTGTTACATCAGACACAGGAGCTCAGTAATGGGTCCGCTGTTATTTTTGATTTTTATCAAAGACATTACAAATAGCATTGATTGTAAAATTAGACTCTTTGAAGACGAAGGATCGTGTTCTGGTCGATAACACACTAGCAAAAATAACTGAATGGTGCGCGATAACAGACAAATGACCATTATTAAAAAAAAAAGAAAACGGTTTGCACGACAGTAACGAAAAAAAAACACCCATCGCTTTTTCCCTACACACTTAATGGCAGCCTTGTGACTAGAGTTCAACAGCACAAGTACCTTGGTTTAACAATAATGTTCCACCTTAACTGGGCATCGCATATTAACAACATTACTTCTTGTGCATTACGAAAATTCTTTTTCTTCCAAAGGTGTCTGCGGCTGGCAGCAACTAACGTCAAACCTTTAACTTACACTATATGTGTGAGACCTGTCCTTGAGTATGCTGATGTCGCATGGTTCGCATGCACTGAAATTACCATATTTAAACTGGAAAACGTCCAGAGAAAGGCAATTAGGTTTGTCCACAGTAAATACCGGCGCCGTGATACACCTACCCTTTACTAACACAGTCAGGGCTTGGAACTTTGGCTCTTCGATCAAAACGAGCTCGTCTAAATTTCGGCATCGAGTACTAGACAACGGACTTGAGATATGTGCTTCTGCATACGTTACATCTTCTAAATTGCTGGTCATAATCTTCCGTACTCACTAAACGAGTTCCTTTGTAATAACGATGCATTTGTTTTCCTTTTTTCCCCGTGTTGTTCGCGAGTGGAATAACCTAGATGCATCTATAACTGATACAGTACCGCCGTCTGATTTTGTTAAGTTATTGTTAAGTAGTTAGGGAATAGTTTTATGTACTATATAATCGTCGAAATTTCCATTTTTAGGAAGTATAGCTAAATCTTACTTCTTTTGTTTCTTTTCTTCTTTTTGTAACATTATAATAATCTCTACTCACATGTCACATGAAGTACACTATTTATGTGACTTGCTTTCTTTATTACTATCATTATTGTTGCAAGTATGCGCAATGAACCGACTTGATGTATTTTCATATCGAAAAACTGTTGGACGTATTTAGATGCTTTTACCATTCGTTGTATAAAAAATGTGCTGTATGTTTAATAATGTGCCTGCCTGCTATGGTTCGATATGAGGCTGACAGTATTGTAAATAAATGAATCAATGAATGAATAAATAAATGAATATCAGTGCGCGTACATTCACTCACGTAAAAATCATGAGCCCTTTCACTCTGAAAGTGGATGACCAGCGAAGCTGCGTAGCCCAAGGCAAAGAGGCGACACAGAATTTTGAGCAAAGCTACGAACACATTTATTGTCTTGATCGGTGGTCATCGTGACGAAAGGTACGCACACACATTTCTTTATATACATCCGTATTCATTCGTCTTATGCATTTGTTATATGCATTCGTGTTTTCATTTCGCGATATTTCATTTATTTATGTATTTACATATACTGCAGCCGAATATAGGGCTATAACAGGAGTGGAAACATTATACATTACTATACATTACAAATTAAAAACACACATACGCAAAACCACGAGTGATCAAAAAGAAGGGCTTTGCATGTTAGCGAAATGCTTACTAGTTGTAGCTATAAAATCTTTTAGTGATAGTGAACGAATGTTATCGGGTAGAGAATTCGAAAGCTCTATTGCACGTGGAAAAAAACTGTAGTTGAATGTGTTAGTACGGGCATAAATAGGTGTTACGTTCAAGGCGTGGGAGCTACGAGTACAACTTGTGTTAGAAAATCTGATATAGTTACAGTCAGAAAGAACAGAGGTGGAGTTATGAATTGCATATAAATGTTTTAAGGCTTCAGTGCGATAACGTGAAAGTAATGGCTCTCTGTTCAAAGATTGCTGAGTCTGTGTTGGTGAAAAACTGCGGCTGTAATTTTGGCAAATGAAACAGATAGCTTATGTTGAGGCAAAGAATTTGGGACTGAAATCACCGCACCGACTAGCAGTGTGCCGCTGCCGTCAGCGCCTTCGCAGAGGGAGGCGCGATGAGCTGCAGCGGAGTCCGATGTGGAAGACGAATGTGCGAGCAGTGGCACGGGCCATTGCTGATGATGATAGTTTTTGCTCACACAGATTTGCTGATGGACACAGAAAATGCGTAGAACCCTAGCCATAAACAGCTTCGCTGTAAAAGATGTGTGCACATGAACTCATATTCACAATAGGTAAAGGAGCAAGGTTTTTATAGTTACAGGTTGCTGTATAAGCTTATACCACGGGGCCTGCAGCAGAGAACAGCCTAAACTTGGTATGAAATTAGTTAACTTTGTAAAACGCAGCTCGCAAATAACGTATAAAAATAGGTTTCCACCAGAAGAGCTAAATTCTTTCGCCAAAGATAAAGCTTTCAAGTCCGTCTCATGCAAATGCAGAAGTTGGCAAAAAAGCGTTAGATAAGTTCATCTAGGGGAAAGGAAGATCGATGCACCGAATAAAGGAAATGAAATACTGCTGCGAACCCTACATGGGAGCCTTGCCGCCAAATCACAGGATGAGGCAGTTAAATCTCAATTGGATTAGTGAAACTATCAAGAATGATAATTCATAAAAATTGTGCAATAAAGATATTTATTCGGTGATAACATCAAGTGGATCCGTGCACCATTGCAAAGAACTAAACATAGCTGACAAAAGTGCCAAAACTGTAAACAAAATGATCAAACAATAAAAAATGTGCGATGTACGCACAAAGTGTAGGCATGCAGATCAAATCATCGTGGGCAGTAACATTCCCTTTGTCCCACATATAAAAAGTATCGTTAGACATGACACGAAAATGTGATCAAAATGGCACTCGGAAAATGGCAGTTTATTTTCCTCCGGAATTGTTATTAGGTGTAAAGACATTCGAAACATCTCTGTACGAAGAAACTTTGAATGTTGAAACTGACCGACTGAATCCAGTGACTGCTCAAAGCATGTCCGCTTATTAGGATTCCTAGAAATAGTACCAGTTTCGGAGTATTTGTCCTCAAAATATTGCACAAAATGCACGATAGTGTTACGTAGTTTTGCTTAGGGACGCAGAAGACTCCAGTTTTGTGGGGGAATGATAAGTGGGAATTCAATGCATTTGCCCCACATGTGGGCATGGTACTTCTAAAACCAATCAATCTTTTATTGCTGTTTTTCGTACAAAGCTGACGAGGATGAGCAAAAAGGCAATGTCTAACCACTGCTTCACGCGCTTCACCACCCATAGTGTTGATCACACTGGTGTTACTCTCATGATTCCTTCTAAATGGTCATAATTTTATCAGTGTCTGGCTGGCAGTTGTGAAATTGAAACCTGTGACCTACTTAATTAAAAGTTTGTCCACTTGGTAATTATTACATGATATATTATGCAACGACTGATGAATGTTAAGAAGAAGATTTATATGTCTAAAAAAACACCTTTTTACTTTATAAACTATTCTCTGTAGCTATATTCGTCGCCGAAATAGCTACGATAAAATGCGTAAGGTAAATGAGGAAGTAAGTTGGATGAAAATGCATCCTCATTTTCGGGGCCTGAGAAATCTTCTCTGACTCTAAACACGCCGTGATTCAAAGGGAACCCGTCGTGTCAAAGTGTAGAAACAAAATATCGGATTCTTTTTGCGCGCGCGCAATGCATGACGATAGCTCTGGAACTGGTCGTTCTACAGAGGCGCTGTAGCTCACGTGGTGTTTCTTGAGATTGAGTCGATGCTCATTCAGTTGTTCTTCAAAGTAGCAAATTTTACATATGTGTTCGTATTGGCACTGCGCGCAAGACGTGTCTCATAAACGTCTGCACTAAGGCAACGGAAGTTTAGATTCTTATTTACCGTACGTCGTCGTAGATGCAAGCAACGTGAGGGAAAGGCAAAAACAGATGCTTAAAAGTGGACAACAGCAGCAAAAGAAGTGAGAAAACAGAGCTGCAGACCTCGAAATGGAGTGCAAGGTTGAAGCCATCTAGAGAATAGGAAACACTGCGCTGGCCATAAGTGGTGAAACGTTATACCCGAAGAATAAATTAATGAGCGTAAGCTTTTATGTCGGCGAGGGTTGAATGAAACGGAACGAAAGATGTAGTTTGCTGCGAAGAGATGCTACTGAATGATTTGGCAGCCGTGATTTGACCTGCAATATGTCAAGGTTCCCTGCGGCTAACTCTATCGTGTGACATTGACCGTCATTTGAGTCAAGGTCATGCAAGAGGCATTCATGAACACTTATCTTCCTCATGAGGCAGTTTGCCAACTCACGTGGAGGCAACCCCGCTGCTAGCGTGCGCGCTGAGCAACTGGGCTCAGCGCGTAAGCTGACACGGACAGCGCTTGAACTGCTTATTCAAAAGTTACGCAACATCTTGTCCTTTCACGACATAGTCCCAAGGTAACGTCCGGTATCCGTTGATGCTTCTCTCAAAACGTCACACAGGCAGCGAGGGCGATAAAAGAATTCCGCGTCAAAAAAGGAAAGAAAAAAAAAAAGAACAGTGATTCCGCGTCACCCAGTAAAGATAATCGTCATATAGCCACCACAAGTGTTCCATATTAATTTATGGAGCGTATACTTCGCTCAAATATAATCTTTTTTGTATAGGTTAACTTTTTTCACCTACGCCAACATGGCTATTTAAAGAAATTTTCTTGTTCCTCCCAAACGACTCTGTTTCTTAACGGTATAAGCCAAGGTATGGACGTTAACATACCCTTGTACGCCGTTCTTCTAGACTTGGGAAAGGCTTTGCCAGTGTGGGTGCCTCAGTTGTGAAAAATATATTTCGTGAATTTTCGTGCTCATCAAGAGCGGGAAAAAACTCTGGTCTTCCTCCCTCGGGCACTATTGATCTTCTATACGGTATTTACCCGGTAGTTCGATCAAGCTTTCCAAGACGGCTACCCCGAGAATTGGAGGCATTCTAGCATCGGCTACGACGAAACGTGGCATACACAAACAGCCTCCTCTGCCGCTTTGGTCAAACTACGAGCCCCTGTTGCGTCATTTGTGGCTCCGTGGAAACGTTCGCACATATTCTATCAGAATGTAGAGCGCACAATGATGAAATGCACATATACGAGGCAAATATGGCGCCAATCTATCAAGGTCCGACGAGACTAAGGCGCAAATTAGGTCCCTGGCAAACTTTATCAATGCTGCGTCAAGCACTCGACTTCTTATTTGATTACCTCCAATTAATTGGCTTTATCTCAAATCCAGCTGGTATTTGAACTCTTACATCGCATACAAAGGCAGCATTGAAATCAAGACAACTCATATTCGGGCAAGTAGGAGCCGAACCGAAATGAACATATAAGACGTTATTTTTTTTCTGCCCTCCTTCTCATAGAGCCTTTCTCTCCCTTCCCACGCAGCGTAGCTTGTAGGCGAATACTTCTGCGCCGGCAAGACTCTCTGCGCTTTACTAAAGAGCTCTCTCTCTCTCTCTCTCTCTAAAAAGCTTTCTACAGGGTTGCTCACCGACTACTCTTTAGCTTTCACCACTAAACCTCAGTTCCTTGGTTCTTAAGTGGATGCTTAGTTTTCTAACTAATCGCAAACAGTGTGCTGCATCGTATCAAGCGTTCCACAAAGTAATGTTTTAGGTGCTTTACTGTTCGCAACATATATATTATTGAGCTGCCTGATTATAGTAGCTCATTATTCGCCGACATTTACGTTATTAACCATTGTATCACTAACAGTACCGACCCCTGTATTCTTCAGTGTGACCAAATTGAGCACAGGTGCACTAAAGGGCTAATGTCGCTCAATGTGGGCTAAACCTCGCTAACTTTCTTTTTTAAATGCCGTTACTCGCGCCCGTCGCCTGTATACACCGTTTCTGGTACCCAAACATTTTCTGTAATTTCCTACTAGTTCTTCAAAATACTTGCATTTCCAGATCTTACGTGGGCATCCCTCACATTAAACAGAGGTTCGTTCTAAACTCGAATATGCTGCCTCTATCTGGGACCCTAGTGAAATCACACGAATCCGCGCTGTCGAAAACACTCAAACTCGCGCGCAGCTCGTTTGATTGAGGTTCACAATTATGAGATTCACAAATTGAGGTTCACAAATTATTATAATGGGGAACTTGTCCTCAAAAACAAAGTGCCGAAATTCTGACAGCCGCGACTGCGGACTTCTGGTATTCCATTGAAGTATGGAAGCGCCCTTGACTTGCTCCCGGAGTGGCTGCAGTGGTTGTGGATGGCAAGCCATCTTGCTACTGTACACCCACAAGTACTGGCTCACGGGAATCCAGGACTTGCAGTGCGCATTTTTTTTTATTGAAATGGATATTAGGAGAGGTTGGTGCCTTTATGGTGGCACAGGCTACTCCTTGTCACTTGGCAAAGGAAACAAATTTGCGCAAAAAGGCAGAATAGCGACACGAAATATGACACTCAGTAGAACACTGGATTAATAAAAAAATATAGTCCAACAGCATATGAATCGCAAAGCTTTGTGCATGAGTTTAGTACTCGTACGCATATGTAAAGGCAGATGTTTTGAACAGCCAAAACACACAACACATGCAATACACTGCTAGTACAGAACATAATTATACATATTGCGTAAAAGTTGAGATCACCACATAAACCAGTTATGAACCACGAGCAATATTTATGTTACTCATTTAGCGTATTCGGGTAATCTGAAACTTAATATTCTCCCAAAATGTTGGTGTCCTCTAAAAACTTTTTCAGAGCAAGAAGTGCTCTTTTCTGAAGGCCCGCAGTTGGCCATGGGCCAAGTATCTTTTTTAGAGTGAATGGTCTTCTGTCTAATATAAACAAATTTGCTTGCAGTACCCTTCTTTGTGGATCGTATTTCGTGCACTCGAGGAGAAGATGATGCACATCTTCGTCTGGATGGCCACAAGAGTGCTGCTGACTAGAGACACGCTTTATCCTGTACAAGAAGTGTTTCGTAAATGCAGTACCAAGACGCAGGCGGTGTACCAATGTTTCAAATTTTCTGTTGTCCCTTAGATTATCCGGCATCAATAAGTTTATACATGGGTCTATAGAGTATAACTCCGAGTTTTTAGTTTGCTTATCAAACCAGGTGGTTTCGCTGAGGCGACAGGAAATCTGTCTCAGGATCAGACGGACTTCACTACGCAATAGGGGAAGATTGGTTGTCTCTGCGTTATTGTGCGCCCGATTCGCAGCTGCGTCCGCTGCAGTATTACCAGGAACATTGCAGTGCCCAGGTATCCACTGAAATGCAATTACGTGGTTCATTGCGCTTGCTTTTGTAAGTTCTTTGAGCGTCTCATATAATAGCAAAGTGTTCAAAGAATTTTTCTTATTGCTTTGTAGTAATGTGAGAGCGGCTTGCGAATTGCTAAAGATAACCCATTTTTGCGAATGGTTTTCTGCTGTTATGAAACGCAAAGCACACAGGATTGCAAACAGTTCTGCCATGGTGGAAGACGTCTTTCGGGACAATTTAAATGTTTGTTCTAGCGCTAAATGTGGAATGACGAATGCTGAAGCCGAGGAATTTTTGCGCGATGATTTATGTATAACATAGTTTGAAAGACGAAAGTCATCTCGTACGTCTGCCTCCTGTATACATAAAACAGGAAAATTATGTTGAGCTAGTAGTTTGCGAAAATCAGCTGACTTATTTCGAAGGCTACTAGCATTCCACTGAAATATGAAAACATCGTTGTAACGATTATTCATTGTAAGCCTGCCGTGGAGCTGTTGGTGGTTGTGGAAGCACCAACGATTCCATAGAAAGCAGTGCTTTTACCTCTGGTAGGTTGTTTGCATGTGGAATGGCACTGAGAATTGCACGCAGAGCTGTGAATAGACTGGGCAGGATCATATGTGCCACGGATGAAGACGCGTAATCACCAAACGGCGCTGAAGCTCCATGCGTGCTCGAAGCAAATCGCTGAAGAGCTGACTGAGATGGTCGCTGGGATGACTTGTGGGGTTGACGCGAATGCTGAGGTAGTCGCTCAGACGTTGGATGAGGTTGCTGGGTCAATAGCAGAGGGTGTTGCTGAGGTCGGCGAATTTCACTCGAAGCCTGGCAAGATGGGTAGTATTCTTTGTAGGTGGATCGAGTTGCTCGCTGTCACAACGTTGCCGACCTGAGTGCTTTAGAGCTACAGAATAGTTGATATTGACCCCTTGCTCTTTTTCTTTGTTAGGAGTTGGAGGCGCGCATCTTAACTGCATTAAGGTTGGGTGGGGGCGCATTGCCAGGAGGTAGCCTTCCGTATTTCAACTCAAGTCTGCGTAACCTTGAGGCAGCTCTGTTCTGAGGGCACCCGGAGTAGGAAGCTGTATGGTTTTCGCCACAGTTGGCAGACTTTGGCTGATACACAGACTTGCACTCTGAATGGTTGTGGTCTTCTGAGCATATTTTGGAGCGACGTGGACTGCGGCAGTTCTTCGATAAATGTCTAAATCTCTGGTAGTTGTAGCATCTCAGAGCAGGGTCATGATATTCTTCTACGGGATGACTCGTGAAACCTAAATGCACTCGTTGCGGCATTGGTTTGTCTTCTCTGAAATGGAGAATGACGGTTTTCAGAGGGCGTGATTCTACCGCTCCGTCTTCTTGGCGATTGTAGCGCGCATGACGATGGGCAGATGTCACGCCAAAATCATTCAGGAAGTCTACCAGTTGTTCTTTCGTATACTCAACTGGCACATGACGTATCTTTCCAACATTCTCGATATAAGATGCCGGAATGAATGGCTTGCCTCCCAAACCAGCCACTTCGGTCATCGACAGCAGATGTCTTGTAGATGAGACTGAAGTAACGTTGACAAAGAAATTTCCATCTGTATTCACGCACAATGACTGTACCTTTTCCTCTGCCGCGGAAACAATTACCGATGCAGCGCGGTTTGGATTCACTTTCCAGAAGTTGCGTCCTTCCTGTGAAGGTCGAAAAACAACTGGAATTCCCTCACGCCGCTTCTTTTTATACGTTACCAAAGAGAACGGCGTTTCATCGCAGTCTATGTCTTCATCTTCACTTAGCTCATAGGTAGATGTCTTGTCGTCGTCAACCCGTGGTTTCTTGGCTTCACTCTCGCTTGTCTCAGCCATATTCACTGAAGTTGCGCTGGAAGGTAGGGCAGCGTCGAAAACTAGCGTCGCCGGCTTGATGACATTAGGCGTGTGTTGTGGCACTTCCGAGTGCGGCGTTGATTCTGCGGCACTCATGCGCCTAGGAACGCTCTGTTGGACATAAGGCTCGTGCCGGTGTTCTTTGCTGCCTACCGCAGTAGTAGGCGCAGATGCGCTGCGGAGCGCAGCAAAACCACGTGATATTCTGCGTGATTTTTAGCACATAGTTATTCTACGGGATGTCTGTTCTTTCTGGACAACAGTGAAGTCTCAACACAGCACTGATTCTTCGAAGAAAACAGAAGATAATATCTCACCGAAGAAGCAGTGGCCGCTCGGTGCGCATTTACCGGATGGCGTTTGCATATTAATGAGGAGTGCGTGCATAACACTCACCGGCGACCTCAGCATAGCAATGACCTGGACATCTTGCGCAGCTTGATTATCTGTTGTCGAATTGGTGCTTGGCGGTAGTCGACGCAGTAGCTCCGCGGAGAAGTGTGCATGTGGTAGTGCAGGGCAATCAGGGTCAGATCCTTTTTTCTGAGCCTCGGTATTTTTCTGACCATGTAGGTGTAGGGTGCTTGGCGGTGGTTGGGGTGGCGGCGGCGTACATGAATGCTCTGGAGGCAAAACAACTTTTTTCTTTCTTCGAAGCGTGCCGTCGATCACAACGTCGTCTTTTAACAGTCGTTATCGCTTCCTTCCGCGACGAGCCGTCTTTCACCATTTGTCTGAAAATTCTCTTGCCATTCTTGATTAGTGGACAGTTTTTTTATGAGGCATGATGATTTCTTTTGCAGGTCCGGTACTTCAGGGTAGTCTCATTGCCAGGCTCTGCTGTGTGGGCTCGGCGCAGCGCGGGCAATTTGGCGTGTTGTTAGAGACGCCACTCACGTGGCTCATTCTCAGACACTTGTGGCGTTGAAGGGACCTCGGAATATAGGCTCGAACGGCATGACGAAAAAGAGCAGCCTTCATATGTGAAGGAAGACAGTCGCCCTTGAAGATCAGTTTAACACAAGGGGAGTCGCTTATTCGGCAAACTTGCAGTATGACTGTAGCATCAGTACCTGGTCTGACCAGGACAGGAAGGTCGCCATTCGGTACAGAGACGTCGACATCATATATGACGCCCGTTGTCGTGCCTCTGCCTTGTGGGATGTAAGCACGGACACTGATGTCGCCAAGATCCGTAACAGTTCGCAAAATACGTAAAGCGGCCGGGTGCTCGACGTCTATGGACAGGACGTTCTTACGTGGGTTATGTCCAATGTCTTTTCGCTCACTCAGCAGGGGAGTTTCAAGTCGTGCCGAGATGATCTGCCGATTCATGCTTCTCGGTTTTCCGAAGAATCAACGGGAACAAATAGTATAGTGTGGCGCTGCGGACCACAGGAAGGCTTCACTGTTGACCTACTTTCTGGCGAAGACCCGCCGAGGATCCTCCTCTTCGCCTTGCGCTTCGCCACAGGTAAGAAGCCGTCGTCGCTGTCATTGCTACCCGCCGTATGCAGTTCAGTGCTGTCACTGGCAAGGTCATAATCTCGGCTGTTCCGCTTCCTCGAGGCCTATGTTGAAGGCAATGCCATGTCGAGAGTACGTAGAATGGGGTCAGGATCCACCGCCACACACAGGAGAGCAATAATCCCAGGAATAAAGAACAATCAGAAAAACTCGGGAAACAGGAAGAGCAGCGTTCCACAGGAGAAACACTTCATCGTCTTAGTCCCCACGTCACAAGGGTTCCTCAAAGGTCAGCAACCCCACGGTTTAGCAGTCAGCGCTACAAATGCACTGAATATGAACGCTTTTCAATGAACGCCTTTCACGCCAGCGCTTTAGTGAGCTGCAGTACGAATCCACCGGGTATGTGCCGCTATTCGATAAGCATCTCGCCAACTTCGGTCACTGAGTATGTTCCACTGGCTGTGCGGCAAGCGAGGGAACAATTCTCAGCTTTTACAGGCACCGCCGCTTTTTGTCTCGGAGGTCACGCGCAGACTTTTCGGCAGACAGCGTTCGTGCACAAAGGCGCGCCGTCATTTCGCAGGCTTCGCTGTGGCGGCTTTTGATGGCACCGAGTGCATTTAAGGGAGCGCGAAAGAGAAGTCCCGCTGCGATACACGCCTCACAACTCGGTTTTACGGTGGCAATACATTGCGTCGCTATATTGATTCAATAATAAACGCATTACATCGACAGTCATCGTGAGACGGTTTCTGGCGCTTTTTGTTGCCATCCTTTGCATACAATCTGCGGCATCTGTCTCTCTCACTTCTTTTTTATGACTCCTGGTTGTTTGTATACACTTTTAATGACCCTGTTCTTGGTTTCCAACATTCTTGACATCTTCCTCCATTACGCGTACACGCTTTTGTGGTAGAGATATTTGTATACTTTATGCGGCCATTTGTTTCATTTCATGTTCCTTAGCCTTTCTCGAAAACTTATCCTGTCACCACAGCATACGTCATCCTGTCGACACAGCAGCGCCGTGGTGCGGCTGCTTACCTGAAACTTCACACGCGGAGGCCGCCGTTTTGGCCACCCTCCCAAAGTGCATATACGAGCGTATAAACGCTCTACCAGTAATACTCCTACACTGGAGCAACGATGGAAAACCGCAAAATGTGAATTCCTGCACAGCCTCTGAGCGCCCGCTGCGCTGTTGTTCGAAGCGGATATGCGGCGCCACTGTGGCTCGTGCCGGCGTAAAGCGCTTATGTTCTCTGCTCGCAGCCACGAAGCGGTGAGAATGGCCACCAGCGACGCGAACCTGAATATGCGGTCAAATAAAAAAGCAAGAAAAAAAATTTCTGTCGACATATCAGGAAGTCGGTTCCCAGAAAATCAGCAAACGTAATTGAAACACCTCTAGCACTCAACAAAGAAAAAAAAACATGTAGAATAGCTAAAATGTACGCAATTCGTAGCTCGTCTGCTCTCGATTCTTGATTCTGTCAGATTTTGCCCATGGAGCACCTCATTTATTATTCTAGGTTATTTTGAAGCATCAACACCACATCGGGAGACGTTCACTTTAAGCGTACTGCTAGAAAAATTTTCACTGTGTAAAGGACATCTTCTATTGTAACTGGTTTCAAAATATGAAGTCTGTCTTTCTAGATATTAATGAAATGACATACCGTCAGATAATGCAAGCTTGAGAATTGGAGGGTTTTAATAGGTGTCTTTCGTTGCCCTTTGCCAAGTCGTACTATTGAAGCAGTGTATGGGGGCATCTCATTCGCATAATATAAGAAATATATATATATATATATATATATATATATATATATATATATATATATATATATATATATATATATATATATATATATATATATATATATATATATATATATATATAAACAGGTTATTTCCACCATTTATACACCTCAAGGCAGCACAAAAACTACGTTTATTGTTTTCAGCCTGCTATGATGTTTTGACTAAGAAAAACATTCAATTTGTCCTGTGAGGCACGCAATAATTGCTGTGGCGTATTATTTTACTGCGAAACACTAGATACATTAGCCAACCATTATTAAAACTCAGAAGAAATTAATAGCACAATGCATATGATAAGGCGCATAGCATTTTATTGCACTTTTTTAATTCATGCCTTTATTTTATTTGCACAAAAACTACTGCACTAAGATAATATACTAGTACATACTTAAAAATCACAATTTTATACAACAATAATATTCAATCAGTGAAAGGTTTGTTATAGTGCCCAGGAACAACTAGAGAGCATTCATACTGGTGCACTTAAAGAGCAATATGTGAGGCAAAATGCACAGAAAACATGGTTGTGGTAGACAAAAAAATGCGAGATAGAGAAACAAATAGAAAAAAGAAAACGAGGAAGAGTAAAAGGGAGTTAATCATCCATGATTATCTATAGATACAAAAAAAAACACAGGAAATGAACTCTGAAGTATGTCATTTCAGACACAATTCTTATTACACGCTTTTTTGGAGTCGGGCCACATATAGTACAGTCTTTAATGCAACAAAGCCAGGCAAAGAATGAGGAATGCTGCCTGGTATACTGTTGCGGCATGAACAAATGCATATGATCAAGGAGCTTTGGGCAATGTATAATGGCATGGACCACCCTATACAGGAACAAAAGGTCTGATTAATTCAGTGTTGAATATAAAGGTGCGAGTTGAGGTATATTTGAGAAGGCTGAACTATGGTCGCCAGAATGGTAAACCTAGTGCTTGAAGATAGACATCAATTTATTCTGGACACGTTCAATGAGGTCAGAAATAGATTTGCACGTTGCACCCCCACCTACAGAGGCATACTCTAGTAGTGGAAGGCACACAGCAGACTACAATTTCAGAAACGCAACAGGTGAGTGGAAATCGTGCAATATATGACATACAGTTCCAAGAGCGTGAAGGGGATGTTATGTGATTATCTGTGTGAAGAGAAGCTTACTATTTTGTCGAAGTACACATCAAGATCTTTCATTTCATCGACCTTGGGCAGTGGAGCACCCCAAAGGGTGTATGAACATTGCACGTCGTGTTTGTCGTATTTAACTTAATGCCATACTATTGGAATCATTTTCGGCGTCGTTCGAAGTCGGTTTGGATCCACGTCGCACTGCCACAGCCCACGGTCGTCGGTCGTGTCGCTGTCGGCCTACTATCACAACACTGCCCTTCAGGAACACTGTCGCGCGCGTCGTGCGTCCAAAGAACTCGGACAATCGTTGGTGTCGACGCCTTCGCATCGGCGACCATTATTGGCAAAGCAGCCGGAGGCCTCGCAGCCTCCGATTGGTTGACGACGGCGACGCATCGCAGCCTCTGATTGGTGCACGCCGGAGAAGCGTCGCCACTGCGTCGCCGAATTTCTAGCATCGGCATTCGACAAAATCTCTGCGCGTCGCCACGCTTCATCCTGTTCCCGACCGACGCGTTTGACGCTTTAGCGCGTGCCGACGCGTGTCGACGCTTGCCCGTGGTAGGGCTTTAAGATATTACTAGGAAATAGAGATGTGCCTCGTTTCATTTTATGAATGTTTGTGAACACCTGTAACGCATATCGAAACTCCAGCCACTCGATGCAGGTGCACCGTGCAAAAAGCGGAAAGCTGAGCTTGTTGCATCGCCTTTGATTACGGCCTAATCTGATGCCGCGAACTCGCTTTCGAGCTGCTGTTTGTCGCTTGTCCTGCAATTATTCAGTGCCCGTTAATGTGGTTTGATCGAGTTTCAATACAAAAATGTGAGCGCCAACTAGTGAAGGCAGACGTGTCAAATGTATCGGACAGCGGCAGCGGGTGATGTGATACACAGACGATACCATATGGCATGCGGGTGTGCCGCTCACTCTCGGGAAGCGGACGGGCAAAGCAGGGGACAACATACGTCTACATACATGTCTCTATTATGGGCCCACAGACGTCACCAGGTTTACATATATGGTGCACAGTAAAAATGGCGCAATGGAATGTCAACGAAAAGTCAATTACCACAGTAGAGATCCTGACGAAGTACTATATACAGTAGAGTCCCTTTAAGAAGAACTCGAAGGGACCATGAAAATTTGTGTATCTTATCTTAAGTTCGTCTTATCAGAAGAATAATTGGAACATGACCAGTTGCATCCAGATATCTTACTTTGAAGCGGTAAATGAAGTAGACTTAGAACGTGAAAAAAATTACCCCAAAAGCATTTATTTACCTGAACTTAATATTGCAAATCAACGAGCAGCCGCAAACGATGTCATTTCATGTAATCAACTTAATAATCCTTCTGCGCCTTTGTGCTGCTGGAAAAAGTTCACTAGGGAGTTCAAGCAGGCATTTGCTGCCTGACAGGTCATCGGTGCAGGCTCCGAGCTAACACAAGTACGTAGGACCGCGGTGACAAAGCAACGCAACCCAGAGGAAAGTCTAGGTGATGTTGGGCGAAGTGGGGAAGGAGCAACGAGGCGTAGCGTCGCTGAGGAGGAAGCTAGGCGGAGGCGCGCTGGGTTGACTTCCTCTGGCAGTTGGTACAGCTTTTGTTTGCGATACGGAGGCACCGGGCCCGTCTCGTGATAATAGCGTCTTCGCGCGCCGTACGCTGTGCGTGCGAGTGAAAGCATGCGACTGTGAGCTGACAATGGCAGCTCAATATCACATGCGGAAAGGGGAAATGGGGGTGGGGAAGCGTGCCGTCTTCGGTCGCGCGCATGGCACCAGGCTGGGAGGGAGGGAGGGGGGTGTTGTACTTCGGCCACGCGCGGCCGCGGGGGCTTTATCTTGAAAACGATCTGCTTTGTGGGCACAATCAAGGTGGGCCGATGGCTTATAGCTTTGCGTGCACTGTGCTCTCGTCTCTCAGTTTGCGTTGAAGTGATAGACAGCGCGAAGGTCACTTCGCTCACTCCTGCTGCCGCGATTCCTCAAGCCAGCGCTTTGACAGCGAGCGTCCGCGGTCATCGAGTGTGATGTGTTCATGTTTGCCGGTGCGTGCTGACACCATGCTTGTCAATTTAGTTAGTAAGCGAATGAAAGAGGCGTTATACTGCCGCGGCTGCTGCGTATGGGGCGGCATACGATCTGCGATGCGGACAGTCCAGGCGCACCGCGGGCCGATAGCTTCGTGTGCGCTATAGCACCGATACGCTTGCGCATCACCCACGTTCACGAAGTGAAACGTCACTGTCTCTTCTTGTTCCTGCTCTTGTTTCCGCTCTGTCCACGAGCGATGTGCCCCGCAGACGTGCAGTAGGGTTCCTGGATGCGTGCTTCCCCGGGTTCAGCACATCGATGCACCCTAGCCGGGAGGATCGGTGGCGTTCACTCCGAATGTTCGTCTTAACTGCATTTTTTTTTTTGCATTGAGTGCATGAAAAACTAAATAAATGTGCTCATGTTGTTCGTTTTACGCGAGAATTGTGCTTAACCGAGTTCGTCTTAACGAGAGTTCGCTGCATACGATACTATATACTGTTATATATATATATATATATATATATATATATATATGGTCGGCGTAAGACAATTATATATGCGATATCTGAAATCTCTTGATAAACTCCATGAAGCCTCAAAAGCAAAGAATGCAAGCGAAAGACGGTGTATGAAATGTAGCTTTCTGAAATGGAAGCACTGCAAAACAGGTGTTTCATTTCATTTCATTTATTTTCTCTCAGGGCCGGGGCATTACAGAGAGGAGTGAATGGTATCAACACAAAAAAAAAGAATATACATTTTAGCAGCATAGTAGGGCTACAACAAGTTGTTAACAAGGGCGTTTTTGAATTCGTTGGAAGTGACGATTGAAACAACGGAATCGGAAACGGAAACGAAGACAACTGTTACTATAATAAAAGAAAACGGAAAGAATTGTTACGATAATAGCAGAAGTCACGTCGTACCCAACACTCTTCATTTGTGCCACAGAGTTTCCGAAGATTTCTAATGGGCCGACGGCATGACTGATTTCTTCCCTCTCGCAATACGTATACATGGTTAGCGAAGTACGAGTCAGCACCGCGAACCAAACTGCTTCGTTTGAAGTGCTCGTCTACGGTGCTTATCCTAGCGTAGCCGCGGAACAACAAGCGAAGTTCGTTTTGCGGTGCCATTGCAACGCAGCCGCCGCACACAAGTTCGGACAACGCGCCGAGAAGGATGTGCACCGACCCGGCGGCCCACTGGCGCCGCCGTACGAACGCATGGGGCCCGCAGCGCTTGTTGGCGTCTCCATGCGCGTAAACATGTTCGGCCGTTTTCAATATGTGCATCCGGTCACATTCATTGGCACAACTTGGTGCCTCATTCTGGGAAGATCATTTTCTAGTATTGATGTTTCCCGCGTGCAGTTCAAGTTCTATGCTTTGCATGCCAGTGTCTTCCTTCTGATACGGTTAACACTTTTGAACGTGTCAGTTGGTCCTATAAATTCATGTCAGGTTTGTTTTACCTTATTATCATTATCTCCTCGTGTGCTTCTGTTAAGATATGCTTTTCATTTCTCTCTCTCTTTCTTTATTTTTTTGTACAAGTAATAACAACTACCGTTTCTGCGTTTGTGTTTTTACCTGTTTATATCTATAGTTCTGTTTGTGTTTAGGTTTCGTGCACCCACTAACTGTTCTGGTCCCTACGTCCTTTGTCTTTTTTTTATTATTCAAAGTATATTCGCAACCTACACTCACACAGCACTATATACGTACATAAATAAAGTAAATATATGGCAACTAACACTTAGATGTTACGAAAATTACCCGCCGTGGTTGCTCAGTCGCTATGGTGTTAGACTGCTGAGCACGAGGTCGCGGGATCGAATCCCGGCCACGGCGGCCGCATTTCGATGGGGGCGAAATGCGAAACACCCGTCTACTTAGACTTAGGTGCACGTTAAAGAACCCCAGGTGGTCGAAATTTCCGGAGTCCTCCACTACGGGGTGCCTCATAATCAGAAAGTGGTTTTGGGACGTAAAACCCCATAATTCAATTAGGTGTTACGAACGTCTCCCAAACGCGCGGAGTGTTGAAAGGATGCGCGATTGCGCTTTATAAAAGCCGCGTAGCGGGCCACGTGCTAGCGTTACGATGGCTTATAGCACGCAGAAGAGAGTTACTTGTAATGATACTGCACGTAATGCGATTAGTCATCTTCTTCTTATCCTTGCAGTGTCCCTACCCGTGGCACAAGAAGCGCCTTCAGATATGCGCTCGAAGTATGGCACTTAAATCGCTGATCCCTGTGCATAGCTAAGACCACGGGGAAATAGCAGCACAGAACTTGAAAAATATTGTTCAAATATGCGCTATACTTAAACCAAGAGCTCCGAAATTGGACAGCCTATTATCACGTCATGGGAACATACCTGACGTGACTTTAAAAACTTAAATTCTGGGGTCTTATATACGTGCTAAAGCCACGATATGATGGTGAGGCACACTGTAGTGGTGGACTCCGGATTAATTTTGACCACCCGGGGTTCTTTAAGATGCACCCAATACGCGATACACTGGAGGTTTTCCTGTCTTTGCACTTTGCCCCATCGGATTGCCGCCACCGTGGCCGGGATTTGATCCCGCGTCCTCGGGCTTAGCAGCGCAACACCAAAGCCACTACGCCACCACAGCGGGTCGCCTGACATGGCATGTGCTTCTTAACATCACTTCAAAACCTACCAGCGACATGCATCTCGGATGTAGCCACTCGATCGGAATATTGCCCCACTGAACACAGATTGCACGGATTTTAGCCTCGTATAATGTATTGTAGAGTAAACTTTACTCAGTGTAGGACCACGGAACCTTCGTGGCACCGCATTACGGAACTGAAAACCGCCTTGCACATAAGTTGTTTTTGCAACCCAACGCAAACGTCATGATGTGGGATGCAACAGTTAATTTATCTACATGTCTTGTTGCTCCCTTAGGTGCATCACGAGCGTCCTGCGAGACAATGAGACCTGCAGTCTTCCTGCTGAGCTTGTTCTACTGCTCAGCATTGGCATCTCAAAGCAAGTTGATAGCGTCGACATCCCAAGGCCCGCTGATAGGTAAAACGGAAAGATTCGATGGCAATACGGTGGAGGCATATCTGGGGATCCCCTATGCCCAGCCGCCTGTAGGAAAGCTGCGATTCCGCAAGCCCGTTCCTCTGGCCTCGTGGAATGGAACGTACGACGCACGCAAGGCCAAACATTCCTGCATACAGACCTTGTACCCCATTATCTTTCACATAGATACAGACCTCTCGGAAGACTGCCTTTACTTGAATGTTTGGACCCCAAGCAAAGGGGGGCCCCGCAGGCCCGTCTTGGTTTGGATCCATGGCGGGGCTTTCAAGTTCGGCTCTTCTCACGAGCGCTGGTACAATGGTGCTGCACTTGCCTCCCTGAACAATGTCGTTGTAGTGTCCCTAAACTACAGACTCGGCTTGTTCGGTTTCTTGAATTCCGGTGATGAAGAAGCCCCAGGAAACATGGGCCTATGGGACCAGAATGAGGCCCTCAAGTGGATCCAGAGGAACATCGCGAATTTCGGCGGAGACCCCGACCTAGTCACACTGTTCGGAGAGAGCGCCGGCAGCATGAGTGTACACGCCCACGTGTTGTCTCCGCATAGCAAGGGACTCTTCAGGCGAGCAGTTATGCTCAGTGGTACGCTGAGCTACAACTTGCCTGTAGAAAGCGTGTCCGAGAGCGTTCAGAGAGGCGACGTGGTGGCCCGGATGCTAGGTTGCGCTGGCTCGCGCGCGGCTCAGTTGCGGTGCCTGCGCGCAAAGGGTGCCGAGGAACTGCATAAGGCAGCCGAGGAAGCTGCCTCCAACAGGATCGTCACTTTCTTCCCAACGTCCAAATCGGAGTTCCTGCCAGTGCTTCCTTCTCACGCGGCTCCGACGAAAGACTACGACCCCATCGACGCTCTTGTCAGCGTCACGGCGGACGAAGGCGCCTTTGCGGCCATATTCCAACCAGACACGAGGCTCTGGGCACAGGAGCTCCCTCAGCTAGATGATGAGGCCTTAAAAAAGACCATCCAGGTCCTGATTCACGTGTGGAGCTTGGACAGAGTGCTTCCCATAGGCATATCGTACATCGACAGAGTGGCTTCAAATGGCAAGCAGGCTGTAAGGAAGGCACTGATAGATTTTGCGGGAGATGCTTATTTCAAGTGTCCCTCAATGGCGTTCAGCCGAAACCACTCTCGGGATGGAGGCAAGGTGTACGCATTCGTGTTCGGCTACCGGTCCGACAAGTACGAATTCCCCGAGTTTTTTGGAGTGCCACACACGAGTGATATTCCGTACTACATGGGAGGGCCTTTCCTGGACGCAGAAAAGTACACGGACAAAGACCGAGAAGTGAGCAGGAAAGCCATGGACATTTTGGTGTCATTCGCAAAAACAGGGTATGTTCACCGCTTATGCTAAGCGCAATTCGCAAGGCTGTTCCCGCTTGTGCTTTTTAAAAATTATTATATATATATGTAATTGGAGGAGAGGTTGGCGTCCTTATTGGCACCGGCTGCTCCTCCTGGCAGAGCAAGCAGAACAAGATGCTCAAAAAGACTGAAAAGCACTGGAGACCATCAAATATCATAAATATTTGCGAATTTTCCGAACGAGTAAAGAAAGACACAGAATAGAGTAAAATGACATAAACAGATACATAAAATTCTGTAACGAAGTGAAAGTGCTAAAAGATATGAAAACATGGAAATAAGTTGAGAGTGTTGCAGATTAAGCGGCTGCCGTACGTACGCATATGCACATAACAAGACGCATAAGCAACACACAACAAAATCAGACGTGAGCCACACCATTTAGGATCTATGGCATTAAAACAAACAGTAGTGGCCTCAACCATGAGCGCTCAAAACTAGCGTAATATTTTTGTATTTTACACGAATATTTTAAAAGCCACAAGTGCTCTTTTTTGATTAACAGGGTCAAGACACCAAATTTTACAACATACAAACTAATGGCTTGGGTGAGCTCTGCTGTAAAGGCCGTCCCTCTGTCGGTGATGAGGACTTCTGGGGCACCATGTCGCAGCAGGATGTTCTCAACGAAAAATTTCGCCACTTCGGCAGCGCTGGCTTTCGGTAGAGCTTTAGTTTCAGCGAAGCGGGTGAGATTGTCCGTCGCCACGACGATTAACTTATATCCGGATGTTGACGTCGGAAATGGTCCCAACAAATCCATCCCGATCTGCTGAAACGGTCGGCAAGGAGGTTCGATCGGCTGTAGTAAACCTCCTGGCCTTGTCGGTAGTGTCTTGCGTCGCTGACAATCTCGGCATGTCTTGACGTAACGGGCGACGTCGGCGGTCAGATGCGGCCAGTAATACCTTTCCTGTATCTTCGACAGCGTCCGGCAGAATCCGAGGTGCCCAGTGGTTGGATCGCCATGTAGGGCATGCAGTACTTCTGGACGCAGCGCCGACGGAACAACAAGAAGGTAGCTGGCGCGGACTTGCGAGAAGTTCTTCTTCACGAGCAGGTTGTTTAGTAGCATGAACTAAGACAATCCGCGCTTAAATGCCCTAGGGACAACGTCAGTGTTCCCTTCCAAAAACTCGACGAGGCCTTTTAGCTCCGGGTTTCCTCGTTGCTATTTAGTGAAGTCTTCCGCGCTTATTATTCCGAGGAAGGCGTCGTCGTCCTCGTCATCTTGCGGTGGGGGATCGATGGGGGCGCCTGATCGGCAATTGGCATCAGAGTGTTTTCGTCCGGACTTCTGAGTCTGAGGCTCCACCGCGCCAGCCGTCCTGAAGGGTCTTTTAAGTTAGCTAGCCAATACAACGCATGATGGTCGCTGACGGCTTTCAATAGCCTGCCATTTAGATAAGGGCGAAATTTTGCTGTAGCCCAAATAATGGCGAGGCATTCCTTTTCAGACGTAGAATAATTGCCTTCCGACTTTGACAACGACCGGCTAGCATTAGATGTCACCCGTTCAAGTCCGTCTTTCCTCTGGACTAGGACGGCACCGAGGCCTAGGCTACTGGCGTCAGTGTGGATTTCGGTATCGGCGTCTTCGTTGAAGTGTGCAAGTACCGGCGGCGACTGCATGCGTCGTTTGAGTTCTTGAAATGCGTCGGCCCGTGGCGTTTCCCACTTGAACTCGACATCACATTTGGTTAGATGTGTTAGCGGCTCAGCGATGCGGGAAAAGTCCTTGACAAAGCGCCTATAGTCGGCACACATGCCAAGGAATCTATGCACTGTCTTCTTGTCGGTGGGCTGCGGGAACTTTGCGATGGCAGCTGTCTTCTGCGGGTCGGGGCGTACTACAGATTTGCTGATGACGTGGCTTAGGAACAGAAGCTCATCGTAAGCGAAGCGGCACTTTTCCGGCTTCAGAGTGAACCCTGATGACTTGATGGCCTTTAATACTGTCCCAAGCCGCTTACGGTGATCGTAGAAATTTTCGGCGAAGACAACGACGTCATATAAATAAACAAGACATGTCTGCCACTTCAATCCTGCTAACACCGTGTCCATGACGCGCTGAAATGTTGCAGGCGCCGAGGATAGTCCGAATGGCATGACCTTGAACTCGTAGAGGCCGTCTCGCGTGATGAAGGCGGTCTTTTCGCGATCTCTCTCGTCGACTTCTATTTGCCAGTAGCCAGATTTGAGGTCAATCGACGAGAAGTATTTAGCGTTGCAGAGCCGACCCAATGCGTCGTGTATCTGTGGGACGGGGTATACGTCCTTCTTCGTGACCTTGTTCAGTCGACTTTAATCGACGCAGAAGCGTAGGGTTCCGTCCTTTTTCTTCACCAGGAGTACAGGAGATGCCCACGGGCTTTTCGACGGCTGGATGATGTCGTCGTGCAGCATTTCGTTGACGTCTTGCCTAATAGCTTCACGTTCTCGCTTTGAAACGCGATAAGGGCTCTGGCGGAGTGGTCGAGCGCACTCTTTGGTTATTATGCGATGCTTTGCAGCTGGTGTTTGTCGAATCCTCGATGACGTCGAAAAGGAATCTTTGTGTCGTCGGAGCAGACTTCTGAGCGGTTACGTACTGCTTATTCTGGGGAGACCTTGATTTACGTCGAAGTCTGATTCGGGAACTATGGTCGTCCGGGTAGATGCGGCAGAATCCGAGAAGACAAAGGCATTGATGGTTTGCACGATTTCCTCAATGTACGCGATTGTCGTGCCCTTGCTGTTGTGCTTGAACTCTTGGCTGTAGTTGGTTAGCATTACTTCCGCTTTCCCTCTGTGGAGTCGAGCGATCCCTCTTGCGACGCAAATTTCGCGGTCGAGCAGTAGATGTTGGTCGCCCTCGATGACGCCTTCTACGTCAGCGGGTGTTTCGGTGCCGACAGAAATAATAATGCTGGAGCGTGGCGGGATGGTCACTTGATATTCGAGGACACTCAAGGCGTGGTGACTACGAGAGCTATCCGGCGGTATCGCTTGATCTTCCGACAGCGTTATCGATTTCGCCTTCAGGCGGATGATTGCGCCCTGTTGGTTCAGGAAGTCCATGCAGAGAATGTCGTCTCGTGAACACTGTTGGAGGACAACGACGGAGGCAGTGTAAGTCCGGTGATGAACGGTAATTCTCGCCGTGCAGATTCCAATCGGCGTAATGAAATGTCCTCCAGCGGTCAGAATTTGAGGGCTTTCCCATGCAGTTTTAACTTTCTTCAACTGGGCGGCGATGTGTGCACTAATTACGGAGTAATCGGCACACATTCTACGGCACACGCAGTCCACTAAGGCGGTGACTGTGTGGCCGTCGAGAAGCACGTCGAGGTCGGTGGTTCTTTGTCTTGCGTTACAGTTAGGTCTTGGCGTCGGGTCACGGCTGCGTAGCGTTGGCCTGTGACTGGTATATGACTTCGTCAGGTCGTCTTTCGTCGGATAATTTTTGCTTCCAGACTTCGTCGGGACGGCGGCGTGTCTTTGTTATGTCGTCGAGATTGTCTCTTCGGCGTCTTCGTCGGCGGCGTGCGATCTTCCTCAGTTTCATTTGATTTCATGTTCAGTTCATTTTATTACCTTAAAGACCCCTTGCGGGGTATTACATAAGGGGTGGGTGGTACAAAAATGCATGAGGTTGCCCACTATGTTATTTTACAGACAGAACACTTGTTACTTCTTCCACGAAGGCAGATGAGGTGGCGATGGCAGTGACGAGGTGGGGAAGGCCGTTCCAGTCTTTAGCTGTACGATGAAAAAATGATGACGAGCAGGTGACAGTGCGTGCGCTAGGGCGAGCAACATTTAGTGGGTGGCCTGTGCGCAGCGATATGCGTGAAGTTGGCCAAATGTAAGGTGCGTGGCGAAGCGAGCTGGTGTAGAAATTATGGAATAATGATAAGCTCCCGATACGGCGACGGTGCGCTAGCGTGTCCAAACCAGACTCCACTTTTAATGGTGATACGCTGATATCATATGGGTATGTCGAGTGAATGTATCTTACGGCGCAGTTCTGTATGGATTCTAATGCGTGGCTGATATAAATCTGGTGAGGATGCCATATGGGTGATGCGTATTCGAGTTCTGGCCTAACCAGTGCTTTATATGCTAGTAGTTTTACCTGTTGAGGAGCATTGCGGAGGTTGCGTTTCAGAAATACCAAGGTTTTGTTAGCAGATGATATGATGTTAGTAATATGCGAGCACCAGTTTAAATCATGCGTGATCGTAATACCTAGGTACTTAATAGAGTTTACAGCGTCGATTTGGATGTCACTAATTGTGTAGAGAAAGTCATGCCGATTACGGCTGCGGGAAATTGACATAGATTTACATTTATTATTGTCTACGACCATTATCTAGTGATCACAGCAGGCTGTAATGTTGTTCAGGTCATTTTGGAAATAAACGCAGTCATTACTGTAAGTGATAGTTCGGTAGACAACGCAATCATCAGCAAACATACGAATCTGAGAGGAAACATGCAATGGGAGATCGTTAATGTATATTAGGAAAAGGAGGGGACCTAAGACTGAACCTTGCGGTACGTCTGATGTTACGGGAAGAAATTCTGAGGTAGTATTATTAACGCTGACGGACTGTGATCGGTTACTAAGAAATTCTTTTATCCATGATAGGACATTGGAGTGGAAGTTCAAGCGAGAAAGTTTTAGTAATAAGCGGCGATGAGCTATTTTATCAAACGCCTTTGCAAAGTCAAGAAACATGATATCGGTCACAGTGTTAGTACCGAGATTTGAGTGTAGGTCATGAAATAATGTAGCTAATTGAGTGTCACATGACAGACCTTTACGGAAGCCATGTTGCGACGGACGGAAAAAGTTATTACTGCCTAGGAAATTCATTATGTGTGAGTATATGACGTGTTACATTATTTCGCAAGGGATACTAGTTATGGATATTGGACGATAATTTAAGGGTGAATTACGGTTACCTGATTTAAAGACTGGAACGACCTTGCTCTTTTTCCACTCGTTAGGCAGCGTGCCTGATGATAGTGATTGGGAATACAGCAGGGTTAGATACACGGCAGAGAGGCGCTTTTCTTTTTTTAAAAGCTTTGACGTAATATCGTCAAGACCAGCTGATGAAGATAGCTTATGATTATCAATGAGTGCGGATATTCCATCTGGTGAAAAAATAATATCCGGCATTGGAGACATGACAGCAACTGGGAAAACAGGAAGATGCACGTGTGGTTCAGTAGTGAAAACAGATGAAAATGCATTATTAAACAGTTTGGCGCAGTCAATATCAGGTAAAATTTCACCATCTTTCGAAATTCTGACACAAGAGGATGACTGGGGATTGATAACCTGCCAAAATGTTTTGGGGTTACTGCTGATAATGCGGGGTAGGTCTGAATGAAAAAAAAATGAGTGCTTCTGTTGCCGGGTAGCTACCAGGTAGGCGCGTTCAGATACGTAGTATTTTTCCCAGGAGCTAGGGCTTGGCCTCAATTTAGCGGAGCGAAATAGACGTTTCTTTTTCTTTTCCAGTTTTTTTAGCGCGTTCGTGAACCATAGTTTATTGCGATTAGAGCGAAGTAAGCTAGTTGGTATAAACTGCGCAACGAGGTTAGTCATCTTATTTTGGAAGAGCAACCAGTTTTCTTGAATTGAGCGATCTTCAAAACCTACTTCAAATGAGTGATAGAATGCGACTAGTTCGTTGTTTATCCTGGTATAATTCCCCTTTTCGTACAGGCGGATTGTTTTCTGATCCAAATGATGTACTATACGTGAAAATGAGAAAACAGCGTGGATTACTTTGTGATCGCTTATTTCGCGTAGGTAGCTAATGGCGGACATGCTTTCAGGATGAGTGGTTAGTATGAGGTCTAGGATGTTAGCCGAGCCGTAAGTTGTACGCGTTGGCTCTGTTTTCATCTGGGAGAGGTTAAAATTAAGGTAAATATCTAAGAATTCTCTAACTCCTGTCATGCTAGTAACTGTGCTAGAATAATTTGACCTATTGATGTGTGGGTAATTGAAATCCACCAACAGCAAGATGCAAGCGTTCGGGAATTTTTTTGTTAAATGGTTCAAGGTGTTATTGAGATGGCGGGGGAAGTCAGGATTACTGTTGGGGGGACGATAACAGACGACAAGAAGTAGTAGCTGCGGATTAGCGCGAATAATAAGCCATAAAATTTCTAGGTCAGTGGCCACATTGACTGCGAAGCACATTAGATGTTTTTTTTCTCTGCGATAAGAACGCCACCGCCCCCGAGTACCCTGCCTATCTTTACGAAAAACATCGAAATTCGGTAGTTCACTGAGAACTTCACCGTCAGTGACATCATTGGTTCGACGAACAGCAACCGCACCTGCATCGGTTGCTGCTTTTAGTTTTCCGGATATGGGCTCGCAGACCGGCCCCAGGCTGGGCCAGTGTATGGTCGGCGCTGTGGCGACAGGTAGCGGCTTGGTGACGGCGAACGGGACGGTCGTCGAAGGGTCCACTGAGTGGCAGCGAAGTAGTCGGCGATATCGCGAGGTCGTTGGCTAATCTATGGTAGCGGCGCGTTAACGGCGAATCCTCGCAGCCCCATCTCCGGATATGGGCATCGGTGGTAGACGTGACCCGATTCTCCGCAGTGGTAACAGAGCGGGCGGTGGTCAGGGGCGCGCCAACTAACCGTCTTCTTTGGGTAGCTTCGCTGGACGACGGGTGGACGAGCTGCTGACGGCAGCGGACGGCGCAACTCCGTCGTTACAGCGCTCTGGCGCGGACGCGGAGTGTTACTTTGACGGCGGCGTTGGCCATCGCTTCAGGCTGGGCCTGAGGCGATTTCGGCTGGCCTTGGGGGAGTTCCATTGACCGCTGGATTTCTTCTCCCAGAACATCCGCGATCGACGCAACCTGAGGCTGGGATCTTGGGAACATCCTCTGAAGTTCCTCTCGCACAACCGCTCTAATGGTCTTGCGTAGGTCGTGGGTGGGCAATGATTGAACTTCGGCGCAGTTTGCTGGGCTTGCTCGGCGGTTGAATTGCCGGTTTGGCATGTCCAGAGTTTTCTCGACGCTCGTGGCCATGTGAAGAAACTCTTCGACGGTTTTCAGTGGATTTCGTATCATTCCGGCGAAAAGTTCTTGCTTGACGCCACGCATGAGTAGGCGAAGCTTTTTCTCCTCGGACATTTCGGGGTCGGCGTGGCGGAACAGGCGCGTCATCTCCTCGGTGAAAATCGCTATGTTTTCGTCGGGTAGTTGTACTCGGGCTTCTAGCATACCTTCGGCCCTTTCCTTACGCACGACGCTCGTAAAGGTCCACAGGAAGGCGCTACGGAACAGGTCCCATGTTGTCAGGGTCGACTCCCGCTTCTTCATCCACCTCCTGGCGGCGTCTTCTAAGGCGAAGTGTACGTGCCGCAGCTTGTCGTCGGAGTGCCAGTTGTTGAAAGTCGCGGTTTATTCATATGTCTCGAGCCAGGTTTCGAGATCTTCAGAAGATGACCCATGAAATGTTGGTGGGTCCCGACGTTGTTGCAGCAGAATGGGGGATGCTGGGGCAGCCATTGGGGTTTCTGACTTGGGTTTGATCCCTCTGGTCCGCTGGGGAAGAGGTCCGTATTCCGCTCGCAATCCTTGCTGCCTAAGGCTTGCTCGCTGGTCCTTGGCGACGTTGGTGTTGTCTTCGGGTTTCTGGCCTGGATCGCGGCTTTGCGGGGGCATTCGGTACATGAACGCACTAGCACCTCCACCAGATGTCACGTAGTAGTGACGGTGAAGAAGGCAGCAAAACTGTAATTAATGAAGCTAGCGTTTTATTGAGCGAACTTGTGCCCTCAGAAGGAGGCTACATTCAAAGAACAACGATAGCGGCGAACACACTCGGCGATCGTCGAAAATGTGATCAGCGGGTCAAGCGCGTCGGCTTTTATACATCAGTCGTCAAACGTTCCAGAGTAATCGCTGGGACCCGCGTGTCTTCCACAAAGTTCCGCACTATTCGCGTCGCGAATACAAGCAGTCAGATTACACAATGTTCGGTGACAGACAGCGGATGGAACCATCGATAACGTTCCGGAAACTTCCGATACATCCAGGCGCGTCCGGCGCTGTGCGATAATATTTGTTAGGCAGTGAAACGTGGTCGCCTGATAAAAATAACCTAGTACACGTGTCAATACATAGTATGTATGCTAGGTGATAACTTTTAATTTTTCTGTAATTTTGAATGATCGCCTGTGCAAGGTAGCATAATTCTTTCACTTAAAGAGAAGCTGTAGGGTTTTCCAGAAAAAATGAGTGAAGAACTGTACGTAATGATTTTAAACCCTCCGAATTCGAATATCGCATCGAAATTGAGCGAAAGAAAGCGCAAACAGATTTTATTTCGACGAAAAGTACAGCAGCAGACTCGGGCAGCTCGCGCGACTCGTTTCCGCCTGTGATTGGTCGGGCGCCTCGTGACGTCAACATTGGTGTTCGTCCGTACCGGCCGCTGCCGCCACACATGAAGCACGGTGCAAGGTGGTTTGGCGCTGTGGTTTTGTAAGACGGCAATGGTAAATTTCGAGAGCTTGCGTTTCTCTGAGGAGTTCGGCATTGCCCCCTACTTGTATACGTAGCCGGCCTCTCCAAGAAGCAAAAGATGCTGGTAGCAAGCAGTACTTTCGACGCGAACGAAAGCGAAGTGTTAGCATCTCCTCGTGTTAGAAATGTTCTTTGGTGAGTATGTTTTTTTTTTTGCAAATCTGTATTCAGCAATCCAGTGAGTTCGTTTCCGGGCAAACAACTGTACTGTTATGTTCCTGCATGCCTCTTCGTGGAACGTAAGGAAGGGTGCGATCGTCGGCATTTGTGCGCTTCCCCAAAGCTGTCGGCAATCTACACAGACGGTTTACTTGCGGGAAAAGTTTTCCGGCTCTTGTAGCACGTGTAGTGGCCTCCATCAGCGCGCCATCCGCACGCTACTGGTAACCGGAGCCGTAAAGGCGGTGAATTCCGTCGGCTACGTGAGACAGCCGCTTTCTCTCTGTGCGCGAGGGGGAGCGCAGCGTCCTGGCGTGCGCCGGCTTTCAAACACATGAAAACTTTACACTTGCACTGAATTATGCTAGCTGCATGTTGGCTCTTTCACGACACACGTGCGAATAGAAAATTAACGGCGGTTTGCGACCAAACTTGTGTCAAGGGTGGGAGATGAACATGTACCTTCCGTTCAGCGTGCTAACACGAAGGAGCTAGCAATAAATCAAAATCCTGGTTTGGACGAGTTGGTGTATTCAGAAGGTCTTCCAAGACCAGTTACCACCCGTCCGCCCGCACCCGTCCCGCCTTTGTGCGTTCGTTGCCCCGACCTTTTCCCGCTGCCTTTAGAAAGCCTGCTAGCAGAAAGTCATACTCTCACTCATTCACGCCTTATTGATAAACACTGGTAGTAATCGTCGTCACGGAAGTGGTTAGAGCACAGCACTGTTGTTCTTGAGCGCTTGAAATTTTTTCGATTCACAGCAGCCTCCCACTTAGCTGCAAGCTTCTTGTCTTGCGGGGAGTAATGGAACATCGTCGGGGCCGCTGGCGGTCATGCAACCGTAGGCTGCACAGAACGCCGGCGTGATCGGCCCACCACTTCAATTGATGCTGCGCACGTCAACTACCAGTCTACATGCACACAAACAAAGGAATGCAGGCTCGAGTGAGGAAGATTATGACGGCACGCACGCCGAAACAAGCGAGGTCAGGCATGAGTGCCGAGACTGCGAAGGAGCGGAACACCAGTGCTGACGTCACTACGCCGCGGTTTTCGGTCTCCGCTCACACCGTCAGCGTCAGCAGCAGTGCGCGGCGCTCGACGGGGGGCGGAGCGACAGCGCAATTTTATCTGGCAAATACGTCGTTCCTAAGTGAAAAATCCCGCCCAAAATTTTACGTGCATGGTTTATAAGGTTCCGGCATCTGTATATGAGCATCTTATTGAATTCGACAGACTCTTCAGCTTCCCTTTAAGCTGGAATATTAGAAGAGGCGGACATCCCCCTATAGCACGAGAAATTGAAACATATATTCGCGTAATTAAAAAAAATTACTAACGAAATTCCTAACTATGCTTAAATGTTATACAGCACATATTCCAATTTACCAATTGTAGACGGTGAGTTTTCAAAAGGTACAAACTTGAAATAAATTTCCAGGATGACGCTAAGTTCGAGATATTATTTCCCAGAGTGTGGGAAAAAATACATGACCATTCCAGTTACTTTTTTATTTCAATACATAAAATAGCGTATTGTTAAAGAAGTAAGTGGGAAAACAGTGCTTTCTTACGGCGAGTTTGATGGTACAAACTGGTGTCATTCTTCACATTCATTCAACGTAGTTACGCCTTGCAAACGCACCGGTTACAATTTCGTAAATTGCAAAATGTACGCAGTCATCCAGTGCAATTTGTTCATGTTTGCCTGTGCGGGCGTGTCACCGCGCTTGTTAATTTAGTTAGCAAGCGAATCTCCACAGCAGTTTATACAGCTTATAAAACTGCTAATTTTACCGCGTATGGCTGTCTAATAATTTGCTGTCGCAATCAATGCTTCGCCTTTTGGCCTAAATTGCGGCTAATAATGCAATCAACTAAGATGGTCCGAGTAAATAGCTCGAATTTACAAATAAAAGCTGCCGTGCCTTATGGAAACAACATTTTTCATTAGAGCGTGAAGTGATTTTAGAGAAGGAAACGGAAGAGATGAGTGCAGCGCCGTAACTGTCTCTCACATGAGGACACCTCAACAGCACTGCACGGGGAAGGGGAATGGGGTGAAAAAGGTGAAGGAGAGAAAGACAGGACGAACGTGGCAAGGGCAAAAAAAAAAAAGGAAAATGCGAGTGCGGGGCTCAGAGCCGCGCTCTCAAGTGCGTCGCATTGCAGAATTCCAGCAGTGCCGAAAGAGCGTGCTTCACGATGGACGAGTGGGCTACAGGGAATAGCAGCGCGGTCGCCGTATCGCAAGTCAGTCTCAGTCGTCGATAGACTGTACACAAGTCCGTGCGCTCCACACCGAAGACAGGGCAGTGTAGTAGCAAGTGGTCGAGCGTCTCCATATCGCCCCAGTTGCTGCACGCGGGGCGGCCAGTTCCCTGCAGCCTGTGCGTTCTAGCAGCCGTCTTGTAGCAGCCGACGCGCAGGCGAAGCAGGAAGGAGCGGTCCGCCCGGGAGAAGCCCACGCGGGGGAGGAGTCGAAGTGACAGTACCTGCGGCGACGCGCTGGTCCGGGTGCTCGCGCGCAGAGCGCGCGCAGAATAGTTGTTTTCGCCACGTCGAAACCACTGACCGAGGTGGCGAGGGGGAAGCGACAGGAATGAGCCTGCTTTGCGAGAGCGTCGGCGGCTTCATTCCCTTGCAGGCCAATGTGAGCCGGAACCCATTGCAACGCCAAATCGCAGCCCTGGCTGACGAGATGACGGAGCTTTGAGCCGATGCGCTGCACCAACGGAGGTCCAAGGTAATCCTTCGCCAGCATACACAGTGCCGCGCGCGAGTCCGAAAGGATCGCGGCAGAAACAACACTGCACTGTTGAAGCAGGAGATCAGCTGCTAGGTCGATCGCAGCAAGCTCGGCCACCGTCGACGACGACACAACACGAAGGCGGCACTGCCGTGTAGCACAAATATCCGGCGCCGTGCACGCTGCAGCACCGGAACCATCACTCGCCACTGAGCCATCGGTGTAAACAAACAGCCGGCCCCCCAAGCGCTCGTGCAGAAGTGCGGCCGTTTCCTGCTGCATAGCACAAACAGCTGTTCGACGCTTGCACTTGACGCCCGGCACCGTGGTGTTGACATCGAGTAGCGCGGAGGCGTGCGGCGAGACCGGCAGGGGTAGGAGTTGCGGCGTCGACGCGACGAGTGCGCTGAACTCGGTGGCACGCTGGCCCATGCCCGAGCCTTCGAGGGTATGGAGGCGACACACGAGGCGTTGTCCCTGTGGCGAACGTTGAAGGCGTTCGATGTGGTTCATCGCTTGCTTCCGTGCGCGAAGTGAGGGCGGCCAGTCTCCCGCTTCGGCGAGAGTTGCTCCTACTTGCGAGTTGCGAGGAAGCCCGTAAATTTGGCGGATTACGGTGCGGTGCTCCATATCGATCGCCCTCCAGTTGGCGGCTCTGACGTTGGTAATGGGCAGTGCATAGAGCGCGCTCGACGTTGCGACCGAGTTGTAGACTCGGAGCGCAAGTCGCGGTGTGCATCCACGACCACGGGTGAGCAGGGAGCGTGCGGCGCCGGCCACCTTCTTCGAGTCCTTGCATAGCTGGGAGACGGCGGCGTCGAAGTTGAGCCGGCAGTCGATGTTGAGGCCGAGATAACGCACTTTTCTCTGCCACGGGAGGGGGCTTCCACGCAGCACGAGTGGCGGTACTTCGAAGCGCGCACGAGAGCGGGGATGCACCAGCAGAGCCTCAGTTTTTGATGCCGAGAGCTGTAGCCCAATGCTGGCGAGGTGTTCATCCACGGCGTTGATCGCCGACTGCAGTGATTCTCGTACTGGATAGCCGGGGTCCGTGGGCCCGCACGCAAACAGCGCAATGTCGTCGGCGTAAATCGCCACACGGACTTCGTGTGCTGTGATCTTCGGAATGTAATCAGGGAGCCTTGCCAGTGCCAGGTTGAAGAGGAACGGGCTGATAACGCTACCCTGTGGAACGCCGGAAGTCACGCTTCGGGTGGAGCTGAGCGCGTTGCCAACTCGGACTCTGAGCGTGCGGTCACTGAGGAAGGCCGCGACGTAGTCGAAGAGGCGGCCGGTGACATGCAGCTCACGTAGTGCTTGAGTGATGGTGGTATGGGGCAGACCATCGAATGCGCCTTGCACGTCAAGCAGCACGAGATATCCAGCCTCACGGCGACTTGCCGCGTCCTCGAGCGTAGCCACAACGTCCGCGAGCGAGTCCGCTGTTGAGCGCAGTCGCCGGAATCCACTCTGTTCGGGGGCGAAAGCGTCGAGGGCGGAAGCGATCCACTCAAGGCGGTGCAAAGCCATGGCCTCCAGTGTTTTGCCGGCTACCGAGGTAAGCGACACTGGACGATACGAGCTGGTGTTCGTGGCCGCTTTGCCGCGCTTGAGTATGGGCACGACGATCGCTTCCTTCCAGTCAGCAGGGATGATGCCGCTGCGCCAGACACCGTTGAATGCCTCGAGCAGTGAAGGGAGCTGCGCTGCATCGACGTTCCTCAGGACCTGATGTGTCAGTCCGTCGGCGCCAGGCGCGGAACGTCGTTTACGCGTGTTCAACACCCTCCGCAACTCACTGAGTGTAAAGTCCGCCGAACACAACACCTCGACATGCTCCAAAATTGCGCGCGTTGGAAAATAGCGCAGAGGAGCGAGGAGTTGAGCCTTGTTGTACGGCGGGAGCGCGCAGGCTGCACTCACGGGGCGCGCAGCGGGTAACGGTGGGGTGAAGGAATCCGCGAATAGTTCTGCCAGTTGCTCGCTGCTCAAACCCTGAGCTACTGCGATGGAGAGTGCAGGGTGGCGGGGGATCTTCGGGTGAAGGAGGGCAGCGAGAATGCGCCAAGGGCGCGACTTGTCGCGACTGTCCTCCAACGACACACAAAGGCTCTGCCAGCTCTGGTTGCGGCGCTGCCTGGCGTGACGGCGGCATGCAGCGTCAAGGCGGTTATATATCGACCAATGTTCCACCTTGTCGCTTCTGATGGCACGGCGTTCGGCGCGACGACGGACAGCACGCAAGTTGAGGAGCTTCATATCGGGGGCCGGCGTTCCAGCAGGCACCACGCACGATTTGGTGGCGGCGTTCACGCACCTCGAAATATGCGTGACGAAATCTGTGTTCGCCGGAGGGGGTGTGGCGCAGAGTGATCGGAACTTGGACCAGTCCGTGACGCGATACGTACACGTTCTTGTGCGGTTGAAGCCGAGCGGGTCGAGGGAGATCGGGTAATGATCCGAGCCCGGCGTGTCAGGGCTGCGGACCCACTCGTAGTGGCAGCGCTCGCTCACGAGCGACAGGTCTATTGCACTCCTGTGTACCCTACGACGAACAAAAGTGGGAAGGCCGGTGTTTAGGATGAGCAGGCCCGTTGAATTGATGCAGCTCAGCAGGTCCCTGCCACTCGGATCACTGTGGGCGCTGCCCCATACAGTGTGGTGAGAGTTAAAATCCCCACACACAACACAATCGCCACCGATGCGCGCGGTGAGGCTCGAGATAAAGGCCGTATCCCACCGTCGTACGGGCTGCACATACACGCTGGCGACACAAGTGTCGGCCCCCCCAACGCGCACAGTCACAGCCACGCACTCCACGGAGGCAGGGACGATATCGGCCACGCTAACGACAGCTTGAGCAAGGCTCGCACGGATGTAAACAGCCGCGCGGGAGCGACCGGGCGGGTGGAGCGGGTCACAACACGGCACGTTCACGCAAGTCCGTAGCTCGCAGGTGGTCGCGCTGTGGTAGCCCACGAAACCCGGTAGGCTGCAGTCCCCGTCGCCCGTGTATGTTTCCTGCAATGCAAGTACGTCGTACTCATGCAGGAGTAGGTGCGCGGCTAACTCCGCGTGACGGCGCCGCAGCGAACGCACGTTCCACTGCAGGATGCGCGGCCGACGTTTGGTGTTGCGACTAGCCATGCTGGTTGGGTGGCTGTTGGCTAGCCACTGCCTGCAGGCAGATGGTCCGGAGCGGGTGGTCAGCTGGTAGCATAGTACTGACTGCTTGCATGGTGAGTAGCAGATTTGCTACCAGCTGATCCACAGTGGTCTGGGCAGGTGGGGCGGCGGCTTCCTGTCTGTGCTGGCGTTGGGAAGCACGCGGCGCTGGTACTGGGCGCCTCGGTGCAGGGCTGGGGCCCTTCAGTGCGCTGGCGTAAGACCGCGCCGGGGGTGAGGGGGACCGCTGCTCCTCGCGAACTGCTGCCCTGACGGCGCGCCTTGACAGTGCCGAGGTGGAGGAAGCCATGATCGTGGCCACCCTCCGTTCTTCCTGCCATTTGGGGCAAGCGGGAGTGTCTGCTCTGTGGGAGCCCCCGCAGTTCCTGCATCGGATGGTCTGGCAGGAGACGCTCGCCGCGTGGTTTTTGCCGCATGAGATGCAGTCACACGGCCATCGGCAGGACTCTAGGACGCAGTTGGTACGTCCTATCTGTATATTTGGAATAAAGAACAGAAGCGTCCGACGATTACGCTACTCCTTAGTGCAAAATTTGAGCACAGCTCGATATGTATTTTTAATTCTCAATATTATATTGAGGCACATAATTTGAGACTGAAATCAGCGCACGGACTGGTTGGTAGTGGGGAAGTGCCGTCAGCGCCTTCGCAGAGAAGGGGCAGTAGGCCGGGAACACTGGCATGATGAGCGGCATTGGAGGCAGCTGTAGTAAAAGACGACGACGAACCCATGAGCAGTCGCACGAGTGCGAGGGGCAGTACGGGAACGGTTGCATGATGAGCGGCATCGGAGGGAACTGTGGCAAAAGACGACGACGAACGCGCTAGCTGTAGCACGAGCGCGAGGGGCAGTGTGCAAATGGTTGCATGATGAGCGGCATTGGAGGCAGCTGTGGCAAAAGACGACGACGAACGCATGAGCAGTGGCACGAGCGCGAGGGGCAGTACGGGAACGGTTGCATGATGAGCGGCATCGGAGGGAACTGTGGCAAAAGACGACGACGAACGCGCTAGCTGTAGCACGAGCGCGAGGGGCAGTGTGCAAATGGTTGCATGATGAGCGGCATTGGAGGCAGCTGTGGTAAAAGACGACGACGAACGCACGAGCAGTGGCACGAGCGCGAGGGGCAGTACGGGAACGGTTGCATGATGAGCGGCATCGGAGGGAACTGTGGCAAAAGACGACGACGAACGCGCTAGCTGTAGTACGAGCGCGAGGGGCAGTGTGCAAATGGTTGCATGATGAGCGGCATTGGAGGCAGTTGTGGTAAAAGACGACGACGAACGCACGAGCAGTGGCACGAGCGCGAGGGGCTTACGTGAACGGTTGCATGATGAGCGGCACCGGAGGGAACTGTGGCAAAAGACGACGACGAACGCGCGAGCTGTAGCACGAGCGCGAGGGGCAGTGTGCAAATGGTTGCATGATGAGCGGCAGTGGAGGCAGCTGTGGTAAAAGACGACGACGAACGCACGAACAGTGGCACGAGCGCGAGGGGCTTACGGGAACGGTTGCATGATGAGCGGCACCGGAGGGAACTGTGGCAAAAGACGACGACGAACGCGCGAGCTGTAGCTCGAGCGCGAGGGGCAGTGTGCAAATGGTTGCATGATGAGCGGCATTGGAGACAGCTGTGGTAAAAGACGACGACGAACGAACGAGCAGTGGCACGAGCGCGAGGGGCAGTACGGGAACGGTTGCATGATGAGCGGCATCGGAGAGAACTGTGGCAAAAGACGACGACGAACGCGCGAGCTGTAGCACGAGCGCGAGGGGCAGTGTGCAAATGGTTGCGTGATGAGTGGCATTGGAGGCAGCTGTGGTAAAAGACGACGACGAACGCACGAGCAGTGGCACGAGCGCGAGGGACAGTATGGGAACGGTTGCATGATGAGTGGCATCGGAGGGAGCTGCGGCAAATGACGGTGAACCCGACCTGTATCACGAGCGCGAGGGGCAGTGTGGAAATGGTTGCATGATGAGCTGCATTGGAGGGAACTGTGGTAAAAGACGACGACGAACGCGCGAGGGGCTGTGTGGAAATGGTTGCATGATGAGCGGCATTGCAGGCAGCTGTGTTAAAAGACGACGACGGACGCACGAGCAGTGGCACGAGCGCGAGGGGCAGTGTGGAAATGGTTGCATGATGAGCTGCATTGGAGGGAACTGCGGTAAAAGACGAAAACGAACGCGCCAGCAGTAGAACGGGCGCGTGGGGCAGTATGGGAAAGGTTGCATGATGAGGCTCATTGGAGGCAGGTGCGCTACAAGATAATGACTCACGCGCGAGCAGTGTCACGGACGCGTGAGGCAGTAAGGAAACGCTTGCACGATGAACGGTATCGAAATCAGCTGTGTGAAAAGACGACGAACGCGCAAGCAGTTTCACGGGCGTGAGGGGCATTATGGGAATGCTTGCATGATGAGTGGCATTGGAGGCAGCTGTGGTAAAAGGTAACGATGAACGCGTGAGCAGTAGTACGAGATCGAGGCACAGTATGGGAACGGTTGCATGATGAGCGACATCGGAGGCAGTGGCGGTACAAGACAACGACGAACGCTGGAGCAGTAATACGGGCGCGAAGAACCGTGTGGGAACACTTGCATCATTAGCGGCATCGGAAGCAGCGATGGTACAAGACGACGACGAACGCGCGAGCAGTAGCACGGGCGCGAGGGGCAGTATGGGACTGCTTGCGTGATGAGCGGCATCAGAGGCAGCTGTGGTACAAGACAACGACGAACGCTGGAGCAGTAATAAGGGCGCGAGGGGCCGTGGGGGAACGCTTGCGTGATGAGCGGCGTTGGAGGCAGTTGTAGTAAATGACGACGACGAACGCGCGAGCAGTTCCACGGGCAGGAGGGGCAGTATGGGATCGGTTGCATGATGAGAGGCATCGGAGTCAGCTGGTGTAAAAGACGACAACGAACGCTTGAGCAGTAGCACGAGCTCGAGGGACAGTATGGGAATGGTTGCATGATGAGCGGCATCGGAAGCAGCTGTGGTGCAAGACAACGACGAACGCGCGAGCAGTAGCACGGGCGTGAGGGGCAGTATGGGAACGCTTGCATGATGAGCGGTGTTGGAGGCAATCGTAGTAAATGACGACGACGAACACGCGAGCAGTAGCACGAGCGCGAGGGGCAGCATGGGAACGCTTGCATGATGAGCGGCATCGGAGGCAGCTGTGGTACAAGACAACGACGAACGCTGGAGCAGTAATACGGGTGCGAGAGGCCGTGTGGGAACGCTTGCATCATTAGCGGTATCAGAGGCAGCGACGGTACATGACAACGACGAGCGCGCGAGCAGTAGCACGGGCGCGAGGGGCAGCATGGGAACGCTTGCATGATGAGCGGCATCGGAGGCAGCTGTGGTACAAGACAACGACGAACGCTGGAGCAGTAATACGGGCGCGAGAGGCCGTGTGGGAACGCTTGCATCATTAGCGGTATCAGAGGCAGCGACGGTACATGACAACGACGAGCGCGCGAGCAGTAGCACGGGCGCGAGGGGCAGTATGGGAACGCTTGCGTGATGAGCGGCATCAGAGGCAGCTGGGGTACAAGACAACGACGAACGCTGGAGCAGTAATAAGGGCGCGAGGGGCCGTGTGGGAACGCTTGCGTGATAAGCGGCGTTGGACGCAGTTGTAGTAAATGACGACGACGAACGCGCGAGCAGTTCCACGGGCAGGAGGGGCATTATGGGAACGGTTGCATGATGAGCGGCATCGGAGGCAGCTGTGGTAAAGGACGACGACGAACGTGCGAGCAGTGGCACGAGCGCGTTTGCGTGGTGCTGCCAAGGGACGCCGACGCTCAAACCAGGAACGGGCGCCTAAGAGCTGCACTCTGAAAAATACCATCGCAGCCTGAACTAGAAACGAGTAATTGCACAGATATGCAATACATATTGAAACAATTCATCTGGCATTTCAACGGTATTCTCGAAATAATCAAAATATTTTTTAGACATGCAAATGAAATCCAAGTTGCAATCGGAGAACCTATTGAGGATGCGAGTGATTGGGCTACGTAACATTTGATCACCGGAGTTTGTTCTACTTGGTGGCACCTTCCAATTTTCACAACGAATTGTGGCATAGGTGGCTGTTATGACCCACGTTATCAATTGTTAGTATTGTATCGGTTGCATACTTCAATTTAATTTTTAAAGCTTTAGAGACCCTATAATAATTAGGGTTAGCCAGGCTGATGAAACAGTGCCTCTCTAGCAAAATAATCACTGCATAGTCAGGTGGTGAATTTGAAAGGATGTGAAAAATCTATTTTAAAGCCGAATAGTTAATTAACATTTTACCATATTGTATTTATCTATTCGAGAAAGTAATAACCTTTCTTCGAAAAAAACAAATAATATTGCATCCAAAGCTTCATTTTTGTTTTTACTATGTCTTGATTTCCGTATACTAAGCGTATTCTACGTGCTAACTTCGCAGCAATATTTGATACATGCACAACCAAAACATATTTTTGAAAAGTATAACACCGATCATCTTATGACGGCTCACTGTTTCGAGCGAGAAGGTGATCATTAAAAATAGGATGCTGCTGCTCTTTGCGCGCCTACTGTTGCTGCGGAAGATAATTGCTTTAGTTGTTCGGCTATATATATATATATATATATATATATATATATATATATATATAATGCAGTCATGACACTGGGGTCTGAAATGATGATCTATGACGCCCAAGCCTAAGCTTGTCACGTCAAAAACGAAACAAACAAGCCGAAGGGCAGCGCAACTGTCGCGAGAACGAAATACGGCCGCAGAAACTGCGCAAGGACGTGCGCCGCTTCAGTGCAATGCGAAGCGAGCCCGCACTAGTGCAGCCTAGAGGAGCAACGCTTGCGGGACGTTCTGCGCTGGAAGGCAAACGCCCTTGCAGCGCCATCGCTGCTCTCCACAAGTGATCACGTGAACAGTGCCACTCGTTGGCGTCGCCTGGATAACTGCTTTCAAAAACGTTTCCTAAGGAATGACTTCGGTTCTTTGCTCAGTGTCTGTAGCTGCCAATGGTTAAAGTCATATGTGTCACATGTGCAAGAACAACACAGCTTTCTGCTTCAAGCCGTAGTCACAAAAGACTTCGGTGCGTTTGTATTTTGCGCTACGCATATATGCAATACTTAGCTTGGGCAACAATAAAGCGCCAAGGTTGACACGGAGCCGTATTCAAATTGTAAGGAAGACGGGCGCCGGACCTCCTTTACAAAATGTAGCAGTGTCAAAACTGTGTGTAACATCACAACTTTAACATTTTGTTGCGTGACGTGTACTGACGTAGCACCAACACGCTTACGCGCTTACACTTCACTTGCAGGGGAGCACACAGATACGTGGCCATTTTTTTTCTTTTCTCCGTACCAACACTCGGCTCAACAAGTGGTCTCTGGGATTCTGGGCAAGGTTGCTCTGCCTATGGATTGTTCCGGGTAAATTTTTTTACGCGCATGCGTAGCCGGCATCTAAACAGTAAGACCGCCTTGTCGTACGCCGGGGTTTTTCTGTGATTTGTTTGGTGTTGCAGCATCCATTTGTTTGCCGGCTACTGGTAACTAATTCATTCAGAGCAGACTAAAAACGATAGCACAGCGAGAGGTACGAACGGCACTAGCGTAGCGGGAGTGCTTCGTTAACGAGTCCAGGGCATCTGCACCCCTTCGCTTACTTCACAAGTTGCGCTCCGGACACTCCAGACAATCCGGACTCCAGACAATCCAGACAATCCAGACTCCAGACACTCCGGACAATTATATGGAGCCTCCAGGCGCATTTATTTTGTCCTCGTCAGCGTCACCGTCGCCGTGATGTTCTGTATAAAGTCCAAGGGCGATAACATCGTTGCCGCGCGCTCCATGCTATATGTGATAGTGAAAGCGAGCGAGGATGAGCCGACGATGGCGACTTAATATCGCGCGCGCAAGGGAGGAAAGCAGGAAGGAAGCGCGCCGTGTTCTGTCGCGCATGAGGCACTAGGGGGCGTTCAACTCTGGCGGCTGCTGCGCGTGGCGCGGCCGCACGGGCCCGATCTTGAAAGGGATCTGTGATGGGGACAGAGTCTTGATGTGACGAGGGCTGACAGCTTCGTGTGCGCTGTGTTCTTAAATTAAATTATGGGTTTAACGTGCCAAAACCACTTTCTGATTATGCCGCACGCCGTAATGGAGGACTCTGAAAATTTTGACCACCTAGGGTTCTTTAACGTGCACCATAATCTAAGTACACGGGTGTTTTCGCATTTGGCCCCCATCGAAATGCGGCCGCCGCGGCCGGGATTCGATCCGCGATCTCGTGCTTAGCAGCCCCACACCATAGCCACTGAGCAACCACGGCGGGTTGCGCTGTGTTCTCGCCGCTTAGTTCATGCTGAAGCTAGAGGCAGCACGAAGGTCAATTCACTCGCTGCTGCCGTGCTTCCTCCCTCCTGCGTTTTGACAGCGAGTTTCTACGGTCATCGAGTGACATGTGTTCATGTTTGCTTGTGCGCGCTTGAGACCATGCTTGCTAATTTACTTAGTAAGCCAATGTTTACAAGTTGATACGGCCGATAAAACGACTATTACTACTTTGTACAGCTGTATACTAATTTGCTAGCGCAATCGATGCTTCGCCTTTCGGGCGAAACTGTGACTTTTGCTTCCTACCATGTATTAGCGCAAAAGATGTCTAAGTTCAAACGAATTTTCCCTTTTTCCAAAACAAGGCTTGGTATTCCTAGATGTCAGAAAACTTCCTTAAGGTTAGTAGCACAATTATGCGCCTTCTGTTTGCTTGCGTGTTTAAAACGACCAATATCTTCGTGCAGATCTATTTTCTTCTCACTGGCTTTAGATGAGCTGTGAACGTCTTGGAAAGTTTCACAGAACATCATGACATCGCTATTCAGTAAAACGAGCTTCTTTTTTCTAATTAGCCTAGTATTTACATTGGCAGACTAATGCACTTAAGCTGTGGGCAGATCCAACTGGCACCGCTGTCATTCAGTGGTTACGTCGGGTTAAGCCCTGGCGTTATCTCTCTCAGGTACTATGTTTCGGTGAGTGGAGGCATGGTAGGCAGCAGATGCACAGCGGTTTTGTGAGTGGAGCTTGTACTGAACTCCTAAGTTATCACCGAGTATAGACGAATACGGCCCCGCGTTATTATCAGTGGACTCAACTTGCTCATCCACAGCAGTGGCCGTGGAAGGGCCTGGGCTGATTCCCCTTTCTTTTATTCACTTCTCAGTCAGAAAGAATGCAAATAAGAAGAAAAAGACAGGAGACTTGGCCAACCTTCCGGAGTCACAGCCCAATTTCCGGGGAAGCTGTTCCTTTCGAGCAGTTAAATTGACGTAATTGAACGACACACTTTAAATTGTTGCCTGTGAATAACACCCATTCAAACCACTGCCCTCATGCAACGCTTTCAAACAGTTGCTTGAGAAATTCGTAGGAAATGCATTACTTCAGCCACGCGCTTTCAACGGCGCATGCGTTTTAGTTATACATTCTCACCATCACATTTAATCTAGGGGGTTGTTATACTTCTTGTAGAAAAGCTGGCTAAATTTTATAGTAGTAACATCTTTAATTAACACCTCGCGCTTCAATTCGTTATTTATTGCAAGAACTACATTTAACCGACACACTTTGCCCTTCGTCAACACATCACCCATAACCTGCTCTCTATTACCACGTAATATGCACAAGGTGGCTCGTACATTTCACCGGGTGCTCTGCGAGTGCTTCGTACAATACATGAAATCGGGAGAAAACTAAGGTTGAGTAAGTATTTGCAAAGCTTACAATAAAGCCGGAAGCCTTAATGTTTTGGCACACATTAGGCTTATAGATATGTCGCTTCATTGTCACAGGTATTCACAACTTTCTCTAACTCCCTAGCATTGTCCGTCCGCTAGTACCACTATGTCATCCGCATGCACCAGCCCAGGGACCTTCTGTTGGACCATTTGCCCATTACAGATGTAAGGTAAATCATAACCGCAGCAGTGTGAAATGATAAAGCACTCGTCTAGTATGCGGGGGAGAGTTCCTATCCTGGTGCCGCCGGAAACCCATCAGTTTTTCTCGTGGGTACATATTTATGTTTTTTATTATTTTATTCATCGTTCCTTACAGGTCTAGTTAGGTACACAGAGTAAGGGGGGGATAGAGTCAGAAAATACAATGAAAGGAAGAAACAAGTATAGGAAATCACATAAGTACATATCAGCATGGTACACAAGCAATAAATAAACGAATACAAGAAAAATAAAATTATGCCAAGACACTAAAAGGATACCGTATAGTGCGAAAGCGCGAGCATAATAGAAATGCTAACAGTCAACACTGACACATCACTTTACAGTAATTAGTCATACAGAGCGTGTAGTTTTTCACAAAGAAGCACCCCGGTTAAATAACGTAGCAATATTATCGGGCAGGCTGTTTAGCAAGGTGATGACACGTGGAAAAGTAGATGAATTCAACTCTTTTGATTTACCGCAAACGAGCATGAAGCTGGATTTGTCATTAATTTATTTATTTATTTCACAATACTGTCAATCCCGATAAGGATTATTACGGGAGTGGGCACATGGCCATCAAAAAAGCAGAATATGAACAAACACTGAGCAAACAAGGAATTAGCATAGAAAAACATGGACACTTACATTTATTACGTAACACATTGGTCTTCACACAATTGCTCTCGCAAAAAAAAATAATACACTAAGTTGGGATCGCGACTGTTTCTTCTAAATGATTTGTAAATGTTTCTAATGTTGGCTGGGCAGTAATAGCAGGGTTTAAGCAGTTCCACTCTCGCACAGCTCACAGAAAGAATGAAAAGACAAAGTATTGTTGTTACAAAGAAATTCTTCTGGAGTGAAAGCGTGCTTATGCCGAGTCGGTCTGGTGTGTTTGTACTTTAGAAAGGCGGCGGGATCCAACTTCAGCGCACTGTGTAATACTAAGTATAGGATAGATAGATAGAATAAACTTTAATGTCCAACGGAAAAGGTGATCTACCCACCCCCCGACACACAAGTCAGGGGGCGAGTGCCGCCGCCTCAGATGCAGGCTGGGAGGTCTTGGGTCCCAGCAGCCTCTTCAGCCAGTTGGACGAGCCGGAGCTGGAGCTCAGAGTCCGAGCTGCGCAGCAGGGTCTCCCAGGTGTCTCTACTACCTATTTTGTGCGTTCCCCCGGGAGAGTACGGACATTCCCATATTATGTGGTCGAGGGTCCCTCTCGCCCCACAAAGATTACATTTATCGCTCCTGGCCTCGGGGAACATGTGGTTCGCCATATGCGGGTGCGGATATGTATAAGTTTGTAGTCGTCTCCACGCGACTGCTTGTCTGTTGTTTAATTTTGGGTCTGGCGGGGATACCAGTCTACGAGCCAATCTGTAATGCTGCGTAATCTCCCCATATTTTAGCATGCGCTCTCCGCTCCCTCGGTCATCGGGGGGCCCCGTAGCGGCTCGGCGGTAGAGATCTCGAGCCAGCTCGTGGGCCGCCTCGTTACCGGGGACGGCTTCGTGCGCCGGAGTCCAAATTATTTGAATTTTTCTATCTAGCTTTCTCTGGCTTAGGATTCTGGCCGCTAAGGGCGAGATCCTTCCCTTGCTAAAATTTTGTATGGCAGTTTTGCTGTCACTAATCACAAATTTCGCGTCCGTTCCAGCGCAAGCTAATGCGATCGCAATTTCCTCGGCAACTTCTATGTTGCGCCCGCGCAGAGTGAGAGCGGTCACGGGAATACCCCGGCCACTGACGGCCGTTGCCACCGTAAAACTGCCGCTACCTCCCGCCGCGTCTACATAGGCCACCTCATGTTCCGAGATATTACCGAATCTAATTTTTAATGCTTCGGCTCGTTTATGCCTCCTGTCTTTGCTATGTTCCGGGTGCATGTTTTTTGGCAGGGGGGGGGGGATAATCAGATTTTTTCTAACTTCCCTATCTACTTCCACCTTTTGGGTGCGGCCTCTGTCCGGATTTATTCCAACTTTGGCCAATATGGCTCTTCCTGTCCTCGTGGTGCTAAGTCTCTCAATTTGAGAGGTTCGCACCGCTTCCGCCAGTTCTGCCCATGTGTTGTGCACTCCTAGAGCCATCAGTCTCTCTGTTGATGTACACATGGGCAGTCCCAGCGCTCGTTTTACGCATTTTCTCATTAGAGAATCACTCTTTTCTTTTTCCACCACTTTCAAGTCGAGATATGGCGTTGCATAGCTCACCCGGCTGGATATGTACGCCTGTATTAGTTTAATTAAATTTTTTTCCTTTAGCCCTCGGCCTTTGCTGGCCACCCGCCTAATTAGGCTCAGGGTCTGTGATGCGTGATTCTGCAGCCTCTTGACGGTCTCGCCATTGTGGCCGTGTGACTGCAGAATCAGGCCCAAGATTCTAATTTGCTCGACTATTGGGATTCCGCAGAAATCAGAATTGTTTATATACAATTCAAAATTAAGTATAGGAACTTTAATCGGTGAACCTTAGCTGGAATTTCGAGTGTAGCGAGGCCTGCGCGAGAAAGAAGTTCGGTTGGTGAATCTGTGCGTTTAAAACGATTATAGATATATCGGGCAGTTTTTCTTTGTATACGTTCCAGCGTATTAATGTGGTTTTTAGAATGTGGAACTCATACTATGTTGGCATATTCGAGTGCCAGTCCGATAAGGCTGACGTAAGCAAGCTGCTATGTCTGGCTGGTGGAATGCGATAGTCATATGTTATGAAGATGACTTGACGCGCGTTCAGGTGTGCGGAGCGGCAGACAGTGTGATGTGTCATTGTAGACATTCCGATGGAACGAACATAACAAGGAGATCATCATCATCGTTAGCCTATTTTATGTCCACTGCAGGACGAAGGCCTCTCCCTGCGATCTCAAATTACCCCTGTCCTGCGCCAACTAATTCCAACTTGCGACTGTGAATTTCCTAATTTCATCACTCCACCTAATTTTCTGCCGTCCTCGACTGCGCTTCCCTTCTATTGGAATCCATTTTCTAACTGCAATGGCCCGCCAGTTACATATCCTACGCATTAGATGGCCGGCCCAGCTCCATTTTTTTCTCTTAATATCAGTTAGAATATCGGATTTGCCCGTTTGATCTCTGATAAACACCGCTGTCTTCCTGTCTCTTAACGTTACGCCTAACATTCTTCGTTCCATGGCTTTTGGCGCGGTCCTGGATTTGTTCTCCAGCTTCTTTGTCGACCTCCAAGTTTCTGTCCCATATGTTAGCACCGGTAGAATGCATTTATTGTACACCTTATCTTTTTCAATGATAGTGGTGAGCTTCCAGTCAGTGTGCATACAGCAATGTCTGCTGTATGCACACCAACCCATTTTTATTCTTCTGTAAATTTCCTTCGCATGATCAGCGTCCCCTCTGAGTAATTGACCTAGGTAAATGTACTCATTCACACACTCTAGAGTCTGACTGGCGATCCTGAACTCTTGTTCCCTTGCCCGGCTATTGGGCATTATCTTTCTCTTCTGCGTATTAATCGTCAACCCCACTGTTACACTCTCTTTGTTAATGTCCTCGATCATTTGCTTCAATTCGTCCCCAGGGTTGCTGAACAGGACAATGTCATCTGCAAGCCGAACGTTCCTGAGATATTCGCGATTGATCCTCATTCCTAAGCCTTCCCCGTTTTATAGCTTGAATACTTCTTCCAAACATGGAGTGAAGAGCATTCGAGAGGTTGTGTCTCCTTGTCTGACCCCTTTCTTTGTAGGTATCTTCCTACTTTTCTTGTGGAGAACCAAGGTAGCTGTGAAATCTTTGTAGATATTTTACAAGATGCCTCACGTATGCCTCCTGTACTCCTTGATTACCTGATGCCTCAATAACTGCTGGTATCTCTACTGAATCAAATGCCTCTTTACAATCTATGAAAGCCAGGTCCGTTGTACTCTGCAGATTTCTCGATTACCTGATTGATGACATGGATGTGATCCATTCTAAAGTATCTCTTCCTGGATCCAGCCTGTTGTCTTGGCTGACTGAGGTCAAGTGTTGCCCTTATACTATTGGACATTATTTTGGTGAATATATTATACAATACTGAAAGTAAGCTAATGTGCCTATAATTGTCAATTCTTTAACGTCATCCGCTTTTGGTGGATTAGTATAATATTAGCAATCTTCCAGCTCTCTGGAACACGTGAAGTCGTGTGACATTTCGCATAAAGGGACGCAAGTTTTTCAAGCATGATTAGATCTTTGATTAGATCGACTGTTATTTGATCTTCATCCGCTTATCCCCGGATCGCGTCTTGCAAGGCCCTTCTAACTTCATCCCTAGTTATATATGAAGCCTCTGTATCTTGTTCAATACTGCTTCGAATGGAGGTAGCATGGCTGCTCTGGGTGCTGTGCAGGTCAGCATAGAATTTTACCGTTGCTTTTACTGTCTTTTCGAAATTGCTTATGATATTGCCTTGCTTATCTTTCAGTGCATACATCTTGCCTTGTTCTATGCCAAGTTTTCTTCTCGCTGCTTTCATGCTACATTCATTTCTTACTGTTCTCTCAGTCTTTCCCACGTTATAGTTTCGCATATCTCTTACTTTCTCCTTGTTGATCAGTTTTGACAGTTCCGCGAATTCTATCTCATCTCTTGAGTTGAACACTTTCATTCCTTGTTGTTTCTTTAATAGGTCCTTCGTTACTTGGGAGAGCTTACCTACTGGTTGCCTTGGTACGTTGCCTCCCACTTCAAGTGTTGCTTCTTAAGACAGCCAGGTATAAAGAACGCCGCAAAACACCGTGAACTCACTTGGAAGTTATTGGCTTTTAAAGTTAGCTTTACCACAATACAGATTTCTTATGCAGTAAAGCATACCAAGCGGGGAAAGGTGCCACAACAGTGATTAACAACAGATTTTTTCCCAATTTCTGCTTCTAAGGAGAGCCTAGTTGCGGTTTCATTCATTAGCTCTATGTCATCTTCGTCTCTCTGTTCTAAAGCTGCATATTTGTTTGCAAGCACCAGCCTGAAATGGTCTGCTTTTACCTTTACTGCGTCTAGGTAACCTGTTTCTTGTTGACTAATTTTACTCTTTCTCTCTTCATATTGAGGTAAATCTTTGACCTCACTAACCTATGATCACTGCACTTTGCCCTACCTAACACTTCTACATCCTGCGTTATCCTGGGATCTGCAGAAAGCATGAAATCTGTTTCATTTCTTGTTTCTCTATTAGAACTTTTCCAGGTCCCCTTCCGGTTGTTACGCTTCCCGAAGAAGGTATTCACTATTTGGAGCTTATTCCTTTTCGCAATTTCTACCAACGTCTCTCCTCTAGTATTCCCAGAGTCGTTGCCGTAGTTGCCAATTGCTTGTTCATCAGCCTTCTTTCCCCCACTTTTGCATCGAAGTCGCCCATGACTACAGTATATTGAGTTTGTACTTTTCTCATCGCTGATTCCACATCTTCATAAAACTGCTCGATTTCTGCATCATCGTGAGGGGAGGTTGGAGCGTAGGCTTGTACTACCTTTATTCTATATCTCCTATTTAGCCTTCTTGCGACTACTGCTACCCTCTTATTAATGCTGTAAAGTTCGTCAATGTTGCTCGCTTTGTCCTTATGGATTAGGGGTCCTATCACCGATTTCTTATTATCTCGGGAGTCCTCTATGGCAGAGGATGTGGCCGTTAGCCTGCAATGTGTAAACCTCACCAGTTCTTGTAACCTTACTAAGGCCAATAATATCCCACACAATGCCTGATAGTTCCTCAAAAAGTCCTGCTAGACTGGCTTCACTCGAGAGTGTTCGTGAGTTGAGCTTTGCCAGGTTCAGTTTGCAATGGCGGCCAGCCCTGATCCATAGCACCCAGAACCCTCTGCTGCGTTGCAGGTCTGACCGTCGCCTTAGTCAGGTGCTCCGCAGCTGCTGGGGACTGAGGACCATGTGTTAATTGTAGGAGTCATGAGGGTGTTAGTGGCCGAATACTGCACAAGGGAGGCCAATTCCTGTTCTTGTGAGGGAGTGTTCTTGTTGAAGCATATTGGGCCATTCTAATTTGGTTACACATGGACTTGTATAGCCTCCCTGGCTCTCGTGTTTTTTTGTCATTGTCAGGCACCACTCCAAGTCTGGAGATGTAGTGCATACTGGGGGAGGATTCCAGCATACGACCTTCAGATTGGAGGCCCGATGCTGAACCTCTACTCCACGCCCCCGCCTCAGTCACATAGCTACTAATGGAACACTTCTTATGAGACACTTGAAAACTAAAAAGAAAGAAAAACCCGAGGATTTGAACTTATGACTATAGCAAACTAGCATCCCTGATAGCTCAGTAAGATAACCCTGTAGGCGACGAGACCACCTTATAGCGCATAAGGCCAGCCCAGAGGACCCTACATGTCTAAAAACTCACTTGACCCCAAGTCGCAGTCGCTATCGAATCAGGAATGTTATGCCTCTTAGTCAGCTACATCAAACGTGTCTGTCACCTAGAAAATGTCATCCGTCAAACATGGTTTGAACCCTTCGCGCAGGGGGACAGCCATGCAATAAATGATTACCAGAATAAGTAATGCGCTACATCGAGCGCTGAGCCATCGGCCTTGACTTCGCTTGACTGGAAAGACAAAGCTATAAGTAATTTATGCTAGAAAGCAGTGCAAAGCTAATGGAGCACGACTTAAAGCGGCAGGTTGCACTACCGATATCAGCAAGACGCGATCAGATCGTGGTTCCGAAACGCACGTAAGCCGCTAGGTACACTAGAATTTTAACAAACTTGAACAGGACTTAAAACGAGTAGAGAAGGAAAGGATGTCGGTGCGGTTCACCTCGCTCACCCAAAAACCGCAAGACACGTACGCGCGGGGACACGCCCATAGTTCGGCGTACATCTAGTTTATGGAGTGACATGTCTAGTTTTAATTGGGTTATGCTGGCATGACGGGCATAGTTACGAGAAATAAAACGTGCGGCCGTGTTTTGAATACTTCTTAATACACCAATTAGATAGTCTTAATGAAGCGACCAGACAGATGAAGCAAATTCTAGTTGCGGACGAATGAATGAAAGGTAAGCTTATTTGCGTACATTGGAAGGCGAGGTACGTAGGTTCCTACGGAGGTATCCTAGTGTTTTTGATGCTTTAGAACAGATAGCAGATGCATGCGTACTCCATGAGAGATCCGGTGTTAGATGAACACCGATGCATTTATATGATGTAGATCTGGCAACCATGGTACCCTTTAGTAAGTGCGCCAACATCAAACCTGTTTTAGGGAAAAACCGGTGATTCGCTTATTCCATTCACCGGTTATTCGAATTTGAAAACCGGATAAACGGACTGATCGGTTATTCGGTTGGTTATGCGGTTAATAGTATCCGGATATTCGGATAGCCGGAGATTTGTTGGTCCGCCATTATCATCATCAGCCTGGCTACACCCACTGCAGGGCAAAGGCCTCTCCCATACTTCTCCAACTACCCCGGTCATATGGTAATTGTGGCCATGCTGTCCTTGCAACCTAACTTTCTGCCGCCCCCTTCTACATTTCCCTTCTCTTGGAATCCAGTCAGTAACCCTTAATGACCATCGGTTATCTTCCCTCCTCATTACATGTCCTGCCCATGCCCATTTCTTTTTCTTGATTTCAACTAAGATGTCATTAACTCGCGTTTGTTCCCTCACCTAATCTGCTCTTTTCTTATCCCTTAACGTTACACCCATCATTCTTCTTTCCATAGCTCGTTGCGTCGTCCTGAATTTAAGTAGAACCTTTTTCGTAAGCCTCCAGTTTTCTGCCCCGTAGGTGAGTACTGGTAAGACACAGCTGCTATACACTTTGCTTTTGAGGGATAATGGCAACCTGCTGTTCATGATCTGAGAATGCCTGCCAAACGCACCCTAGCCCATTCTTATTCTTCTGATTATTTCAGTCTCATGATCCCGGATTCGCGGTCATTACCTGCCCTAAGTAGATGTATTCCCTTACCACTTCCAGTGCCTCGCTACCTATCTCAAACTGCTGTTCTCTTCCGAGACTGTTAAACATTACTTTAGTTTTCTGCCAAATAATTTTTAGACCCACCCTTCTGCTTGGCTTCTCCAGGTCAGTGAGCATGCATGCAATTTGTCCCCTGAGTTAATAAGCAAGGCAATATTAACAGCGAATCCCAAGTTACTAAGGTATTCTCCATTAACTCTTATTTCCAATTCTTCTCAATCCAGGACTCTGAGTACCTCCTGGAAATACACTGTGAATAGCATTCGAGAGGTCGTATCTCCCTGTCTGACGCCCTTCTTTATTGGGATTTTGTTGCTTTCTTTATGGACGACTACTGTGGCTGTGGAGCCGCTATAGATATATTTCAGTATATTTACATACGGCTCGTCTACACCCCGATTCCGTAATGCCTGCATGACTGCTGAGGTTTGGACTGAATCGAACGCTTTCTCGTAATCAATGAAAGCTATATATAAGGGTTGGTTATATTCCGCACATTTCTCTATCACCTGATTGATAGTGTGAATATTGTCTATTGTTGAATATTTTTTACGAAATCCTGCCCCGTCCTTTCGTTGACAGAAGTCTAAGGTGTTCCTGATCCTATTTGCGATTAGCTTAGTAAATGCTTTGCTGATCGGTCTGATTTTTCAAGTTTTTGGCGTCCCCTTTCTTAAGGATTAAGATTTGACGTTCTTCCAAGATTCCGGTATGCTCGAGGTCATGAGGCATTGCGTATACAGGGTGACCAGTTTTTTAGAACAATCTGCCCACCTGCCATCAATAAATCTGCTGTTGCCTGTGCCTCCCCAGCTGCCTTCCCCCTTTTCATAGCTTTCAAGGCTTTCTTTACTTCTTCCGGCGTTACTTGTGGGATGTCAAATTCTGAAGACTATTCCCTCTTCCATTATCGTCATGGGTGCCACTGGTACTATATATATCTCTATAGAACTCCTCAGCCACTTGAACTATCTCATCCATATTAGTAATGATATTGCCGGCTTTGTCTCTTAACGCTTACATCTGATTCTTGCCTATTCCTAGTTTCTTCTTCACTGCTTTTAGGCTTCCTCCGTTTTTGATAGCACGTTCAATTCTATACATATTACACTTCCTTATGTCAGCTGTCTTGCGCTTGTTGATTAACTTCGAAAGTTCTGCCAGTTCTATTCTAGCTGTATGGTTAGAGGCTTTCATACATTGGCGTTTCTTGATCAGATATTTCGTCTCCTGCGATAGTTTACCAGTTTGCTGTCTAACGAAGTAACCGCCGACTTCTATTGCACATTCCTTGATGATGCCCGTAAGGTTGTCGTTCATTGCTACAACACTAAAGTCCTTTGCCTGAGTTAATGCCGAATACCTCTTCTGTAGCTTTATCCTGAATTCCTCTACTTTCCCTGTTACCGCTGACGCATTGATCGGCTTCTTATGTAGCAGTTTCTTGCGTTCCCTTCTGAGGTCTAGGCTAATTCGAGTTCTTCCCATCCTATGGTCACTGCAGCGCACCTTGCCCAGCACGTCCACATCTTGTATGATGCCAGGGTTAGCGCAAAGTATGAGGTCTATTTTATTGCTAGTCTCGCCCTTCGGGCTCCTTCACGTCCACTTTCGACTATCCCGCTTGCGGAAGAAGGCATTCATTATTCGCATATTATTCCGTACTGCAAGCTCTACTTATAACTCTCACCTGCTATTCCTAGACCCTATGCCATATTCTCCCACTGATTTGAATCCAGCCTGCTTCTTGCCTACCCTGGCATTGAAGTTGCCCATCAATATAGTGTATTTTTTTTTACTTCGCCCATTGCCGATTCCGCGTCTTCATAGAAGCTTTCGAGTTCCTGGTCATCATGACTCGATGTAGGGACCTTCCTATTTGTACCTCTTATTAGGTTTCACAACAAGACCTCTCGTTAATGCTATATAATTCCTGTATGTCAACAGATATATCCTTATTAGTCAGGAATCCGACTCCAAGTTCTCGTCTCTCCGCTAAGCTGCGGTAGCACATGACGTACACGTTTTTAGCACTGTATATGCTTCAGTTGTCCTCCTAACCTCACTGAGCCATATTACATCCCATTTAATGCCCGCTAATTCCTGCAATAGCCATGCTAGACTCGTCTCACTAGATAAAGTCCTAACCTTAAACGTTGCCAGGTTCCGATTCTAATGCCGGCCTGTCCGGACCCAGATATTAGCACCCTCTGCTGCGTCACAGGTCTGACCGCCGCCGCGGTCAGTTGCTTCGCAGCTGCTGGGGACTGAGGGCCGGGGTTTGATTGTTGCATTCATGTAGGAGGTTGTGGGCAGTTACTGCATCAGGGTGGCCAATCCTGCTCTGGTGAGGAAGTGCGTTGCCGGTTCTATTCACCGGGATCAGGCCACACTCCAGGCCTGTTTATGCAATTTTATCGAGACGGGGATTTTTTTATCCGGTGGTAAATTGCGCGGCACCGGGATTCGAACCATGGTCCTCTTGCACGCGAGGCGGATGCTCTACCTCTACGCCACGGCTGCACTTTATACATGTGCCAAAATTACCTCTCTTGTATTATATTTGTAGTTATTTACGCAACCGGTCGTGCAAACCCGATACCTGCTCTGGTTAACCTCCTTACCTTTCCTTTTTTAAGCACCATATATTCGGGTCCGAATATTCGAGTACCGGGCTAACTGGTTATTTAAACCGGATATCCTGAGTATCCGTTTCTGGAAATCCGGATAACCCGATAACCAGTTTTGTAGACCGGATTCAATTCTCTCCGGTTAAACTGGATGGCAGGTTTGAAAGGTATTTGCAAGCACTAGCACAGATGTACCACGTCCCGGGGCCCTATAACGTAAAACTATTTCAATGTGTTTTTATTGACGGCAACGCTTGACGCCTGGTGACGTGTGGCGTCAACCTTGCGTAACCGCCGATGCAAGCATCGGGCGGTCACCCGCAGGGTTGTCTGAAGAGACCAATCAAACGGTCTCCTCTTTCACAGGAGGCTACTTTTGTTTGCTTGAAAAATGAATAACATTGCCTACACTGAGCGGCTTGTCTTATATAATTGGCTCCCAAGAGGTGAGGAGCACGCTCAAGTGGAGAGGGATTCGATGGGGCCGAGCCAGTGCACTGAATATCGATAACCGGTTGAAGAGGGTGGTGCCGGCGTCTGCGATTGGTCCGCTTTCCGTTACTTAGCTTGCGGTGGCTGGTCGAAAATCGCGGCGGCATCCAACGGAAGCTTAAGAATGACGCTAAAACGGATCCTCAGCAAGAAAGAGTTGGCAGAATGAGGTCTCAAACGTGCCGAATGTGCTCGAAAACGTTTCACGGCCACGCAAGAAGTTTTATTATACGCAAATAAATCCATGCTCTCCTGCAGGTGCGAGTACCCAGCGCCTGAGCGATCGGCGGCAGCCATCCCTTATTCCTTTCAAAACGGTGCAGCCTGCGGCTATTAAGAAAAAAAAAATCTGTTTTGTTCGTCATATTAATGCATCTTTAATGCGTACATGTCACTTTGACGCGGTAAGTTTTTGCGGTTTTGTGACGTCGCGTGACAGGTAGGTGAAGTGGGTGCTGCCCGAAAACTTTTTACCAATAGCAGGGGGCTAATGGCGAAAAGTCGTGGAATCAGAAATAAGTATTTTTCTTTTTTTTTCGGTCAAATCATGCATAATCTGTGTGTTCACATTATATAGGATGGGGAGCTATCGCGGTTTTCGTGACGTCGTGTGACAGACAGGTGCAGTGGGGTGATCCAAAAAAGTTTTTGACCAATCGCGGAGGGCTGATAGCAGAATTGGAATAGAAAAGTTTGGAATAGTTTTTCGTTATAGCGACCCCAGGTGCTCGGTTGTTTATATGGGTTTTCCTCTCGAAAAGGGCCCTATAGAGACTTCCGAAGGTCTCTGGGTGCCTCTTCTGACGCCATAGACGTATCTACCGGGACTGGGGTTGGGGACAGGGGACATTTGCCCCCTCCCCCCCCGGGGACACTTGCCCCCTCCCCCCACGCCCCCAACTTTCAGGAAGGGGGGGTGTGAAATTGGGCAATTTGACCCCCTCTCCTACTTTTGAAAGCCGGGAATACGGCGCCTGGAGTCCTGACCAAGATCACTTGATTAGAAAGCCGCTTGAAGCCCACATATTGGGGGTTTGGCCTCTGCACCATCTGCACACGTAGTCTCGGCCACATTGGTTCTGTTGGGCACTCATCACCGGTATTTGTATAGCACACAGGGTCTGCTCTCTTCGAGCTGGTAAATTTTTCCAGATCTACAAGCCTGCAGTTAAGGACATGATTTAGGCATTGATTCGGGCTACGTGGTCGGTGATACTAGGTACCTCAATAGTGCAATTGAGCTTCCCAGTACGTCCAAGACTGCTTTCATTCACTGGGCTGTGAAAGGTGTTCACGCGTTAAAACTGGAGGCAGCACGAAGCGTTGGTTTCTCGCTGCCAGCGTTGGGACAGCGAGTGTTCGTGGTCATCAAGTGAGATGTGTTTACATTTGCCTGTGCGTGCGCGACACCATGCTTGTTACGTGCGTATATATCGGTGGGAGGAGGCATGCCCCTTCCTCCACCCCCCCGTAGTCAGAAGTGAAAGGAAAAATTGGCAGAGGCTTAGCTTGGCTAAGCCTAGTGGATTGCGAAAGCATTCTTCTGTTCAGGTTGTAGAGTTCCATACTGCTCATCGAACGTGTAGATGCAGTCTCGTCGCCATTTAAAGCATCCATAAGGCTTGCTGTCGAACGATCAGGTGTCGCCAAAGTCGCGTCAGCATTGAGAGCATGCATGATGCTTGTAGATGCACCCAGATCAAGAGATGTTGAACGCATTCGCCTGGCTGCATAATATGCATGCCGTTTAGCTAAACGTTGTTCCCGCTCTTCATCCGTTTCTTCCGCACGCCGCGGCTTCTTAGCTGGAGCACATCGTTGCAGCTTCACCTTATACACATCATCCGACATACCGTGGAGGATTCGCTGGGACGACTGCGGCGAGCCGAGTTGGGGGGCCGCTTTTCCACAGCTGGCATGACGTCACGTAGAGCGAGCGCCTCCCCCACGGCAGCGGCGCGTGGAGGATTCGCTGCGACGATTGCGACGAGCCGAGTTGGGGGGACCGCTTTTCCACAGCTGGCATGACGTCACGTACAGCGAACGCCCCTCGCGGCAGCGGCGCACAGCTGCAGCATGGAGGATTCGCTGGGACGATCGCGACGAGCCGAGTTGGGGCCCCGCTTTTCCACAGCTGGTATAACGTCACACATAGGTCACGCTAAAGGTCAATGGTGGATTCTCCGGGACGACGGCCAAGAGCGGAAACTTCGAGCAGTATTGCTTTCGCAATAAAAAGTGTCCCATTTGCGCCCGCTCTACAAACACACACACTTGTGCAAGCGGACGCTGTCGGCTGCACACTAACAAATCCAACAAAACAATAGCTGATGTCAAGTTTTCTCTCAGAATTGCGCCCACATATGTGCGATTTCTATATCATGTATCCCCTGCTTGGGCAGCTAGGGTTGTCCTTTGGGCTTCACCAGCACGTGCTGTAGGAGATGATGCTCGGCTGGCCGCACTAAGCAGTTGAAGGTTAATGGTGCGAGAAGCCTGCAGGACGTGCCTTGAGAGCCTGCATTGCTGAGAAAGCTCTCGTTGGGCAGTCCAAAACAAGTTTAACCTACCATCCCTTCCATCATATCGTTTTTGTTGGGGCGGTCTAACCAAACGATCTTCAAAAACACAAAATCAGATTTGCTCTTTATAATTTACCGGTATTTAGTGAGTGTTACCATTTTGGCAGTTTTATCGCTAGGTTTAGTGACTTTTTGTCAGTTAAGGCAAAGTTTTCTATACAGCAATCAGCGAATTTTATTTAGTGTCTTGAATGATCAATTGGCGATATTTTAACGTCTTATAAGTAAGAAAGGTTCCTTGAAAAATGGCCTTATGGAACGCAGTTTAATTTTCAAAACCTACGTGTAAGTGGGCGAAACTCGCTGTACGACGCATAGGTTCCGTGATCATAATGAACCAACGGTTGCCTTAACATTAGGAGCCTTGACATTGTGACTGTGCTTCACAGCACAGTGGTCATCATAGCCATCATAATGCCCACAAAATTGAACTTTCCTTATTATTTATAAAACCTATTGGAATGCGTTTAAAGCTGAGAGTTCAGTGGTGTCACTAACTGCATTCGATTGGTAGACTTGCGCAAGAGTGTCAGAGAGCTAATTTACCAAAACCAAATGGAATCAATTTTGTGTTCAGGTTCAGAACACAGTATGTGAATAAGACACATCGACTGCGTAAAAAAGGCATAATATCGGAACGGCTGAGCTCGCTCACCGCGCGTCTGAACAAATCGCTTCTCATGGCTTTCGGACCAATCAGTACTTCACGTCGGCTTTCAAGTAGATCAAGGGCAACAATGTAGTGTGACCTGTGCTAAGCTCTGTTAATTATCATCGCCGTCCCAACAACATGCGACCTAGCCCGTTCCGCAGAATTTAGTTCTGGTACCACGCACGCCGAGAAGCACAAGAAAGTTTAGAGATAATATATGTAGACTAAATGAATTAGTGAGTTTTCATGCTAGGAACACTTGGTTTCATGTGTTATTTTGAATCGTACTGTTTTTGTAACCTTCCAATGTGAAGGCAAGGGAAAATTTAATCTGTGTTATAATCTGTAAAGTAGATATTAGAGGTGGACGATCGAATATGGACTTTTTCGAGTACGAATCGAATACCAATAACAAGTATCGAATATCGAATACACAAATGCCAACGTACATACGTACAACAGGAATATTTTTTCGGTATACTTAGGAACACGCTTATGCTGAATAGACACTCAACTACCACGGACAATTAGGATCGTTTTAAACGCAAGATCACTACCGTTGTCATGAAAAGAACTGCACGATTAGCAGCTTGACAGCTTTGGAGCCTAGTATTAAGCTTTCTAAGAATGACAGGATGCTGTTTGACCAGAATCCGAAAGACGCTAAATAAACAGTTGAAAAAAATATCAGAAGTTATGGAAAAATAAAAGAGAAAGCTAACGAGATATTTCTATGTCCTAGACACATGAAGGGCCTGTTACAAGGAAAACATGACCAGTTGTAACGTAAAAGATAGAAATTTCGGCCGAACCCATTCATATGGTGACGGATTAGTCAGCGAAGCTGTCGATCGCTGACCAAGCAACTATGGCGAAACTAAGCGTCCGGAAACATTCTCTTGAGTTTTGATTTCACCCCAATGAAACTCGAAGGAAATGGCAACTCACGCTTCTGCCGCTTGGACGCAGACTCGAACGACCTAGCTTGACGTATACGAGCGGCCTCCACTGCGTGATCTTCATCGGTAGCTTGCACTCGACGCCAGGGCCGGATTAAGAAAAATGGGGGCCCTGGGCTAATGCGCGTGCTGTTGTAAACACCAACACATATGTTCACATTGTGATTAATCTGCATTCTGTTTTGAGCAAAAGCTAGGCTTTAAGGAAAAGTTTAGTGCACTCAAGACGAACAAGAACATGGAAAAGACAACACGGCTCAGATGTCGATCTTTCTGAAGCTAGGCTTTGTTTTCATCACTAAGTTTAATCCCGTGAGGAGATGCATGGTTGTGTCCAAAACATTATTTATTGAAATTCAAGCATCAGACTGCAGTAATCGTTATACACGTTACTCTATAAATATGCAATAGATATATACAATACTTAAGGCAACACAAACACCATAAAAATGCACAAGAATACAGATGAACATTATCAATTGTAATTACAAAACATTATTTGAAAATATTTTCGTTACAGGTAAGACAAGCAAGGACGACACCAAATAAACGTGGCACTATCAAAAACAACAAAAATAAGGTTTTTTATAAGTACGCTAAATATCACAAGAAGAACAAACAAGAGACGAACAGCGAAGATTAGAATGTCTTGAATTACACTGCTCAGCGTTTCATTGACAACGTGGAGGTTGGGAGGCGACACAACTAACTTATTGGAACTATTCATGTATAGCGCAAACAGTCCTCTTTCAAAATGGCATCTTTCGCGCCTTCGCTTTGGCAAAATCAGATACAGTCTGTTCGAAGGACAGATCGCGGAGGAGGTCACTCTCAATGGACATGATAGCAAGCGAGTTCACCTTGTCGTCAAGGAGGCTCGACCCAAGGCAATTTTTTATCAGCGACAACTTGGAAAACGATCGTTCGGTCTCACAGTTTGCCACGGGTACGCTTAAGTACATTCGCAAAGCAATAGAAAGGTTCCGAAACACATCAATAGGCTTTCTTTCGTGCAGCAACTTCATTATGTCCAGACGACTCGTGTCCTGGAACACAAAGTTGTGCAGAAAGTTCGCAAACTGAACGATTTCAGCGAAAGATGCTGGCTCCAAATCATTTTTGTAGGTTTTGACCAACTTCACAGCCCGCTGTGCCAGAGAGACCTCGCTCCCAACTTCTGTCAGCAATTTTAAGAACCCGAACCTTTTGCAGAGTTCAGTGTAGGTAGCCTTTCGCACTCGCAAAGCAGAGCCTAGACTGTCATGTAAAACAATGTAGGTCTCTACGATAAACTTTTTTTCTACCTTGTAGCGCACTGTCGCTTTTCAAAACAAGTTGCTTGCCAGTTCCGCCCATGCTGTCCAAAAGATACCTCCATCGCTTAGGTGAGGCAGCAAAGAACACATACAGTCTCTGAATTACAGTGAAAAATTTGACTGCCTCAAGGCAACTACCAACGCGACACGCGCCAACTATGTTCAGTGAATGACCATCACACGGGACGTAGACTGCCAATTCATTCAGGTGATTAATTTGAGCTTGCAGTCCTTTGTATTTTCCGGACAAATTACTCACATTATCAAAAGCTTGGTCCCTACAATCATCAATTGAGATGCCATTGGTCGTCAAGAGGGACATCACGGTATCGAAGAGATACAAGCCGGTATGCGATTCAATTGAAACAAATCCAAGAAAGCGTTCGTACACTTTCCCATTTAAATAGTATCGTAAACCACCTGACAGCTGATCAACGTGAGTAAGGTATGGAGTCGAAACAGCGATTAAAGAGAATTTTTAGCGCGTTTTACTTCGTCAACGAGACGTTCCTTGACAGCCATTGCCATATGCTCGATAAATTCATCAAAAATGGTTTTTGACAGATACGATGGGTGACCTTTTCCTTTGGTCCCGTAGCGTTTGATGTGCTCCTCTAGAAAGGGGTCAAACTTGGCAATGGCCTCAAGCACTCCCATATAATTGCCATTTCTCGGTGAACCAAAAATCTCCTCACTGCCCCAAACGCTAAGTTGCGCTCAGCTAGAAGCTTAACTACAATGACTACACGCTTCAACACCTCTGTCCAGTAAGCGGTCTCAGTGACAAGATGCTTAACCAGCTCCTTGTCAATTGTGCTGCTCGAGTTAGAGCGAGCGAGCCATGCTACCGCGTAGTTCCGGTACTCGACGCTATTTTCATGTGCGCAAAGCTTTTCTTCTGCTCTTTTCCAATCAGAAAAGCCGTGCGTGGTGAAAGCACTGGGGTTGCTTGAAATCGAAAATAGTTTGCACATGAAACAGTAAATGGAGCCTTTGGATTCCGAGTACATTAACCAGTGTCGCTCGTACGCCTCCCCATTCACAGCGTTTCGCACGAAACGATGAGGTGACATATAGCGTTTCAGAGTTTGTACTGCCTTTCGGAAGACGGAAAATTTTCTGCCCGATTTTGAAAATACAATGGCCCTTTCTTAAGGCATACACTCTGAAAGCTGTCAGTAATAACGTTCGACCACTTAGCAGGGTCACTTCGGAGAATCTCGCAACGTACCTCTTGCTGCGGGGGTGTAGGTACTTCTCTGTTGCCGCAACGACAAGCCGTTTCATTCGTCCTCTCGAGGCACACTTTGTGGGTGGGAACATGATGATTTGAAGCCAAACTAACAGGAAACAAGTGAGTCGGTTCTTGGAGTGTTGTTTCCTGGTGCTCGTCAGTAGAAGGAGGTTGATCGGGGAGGTTTAGCACCTGTTGATCAGCAGTAGTAGAAATCGGGCGTTACGGACCGCACACCTGGAGCTCTGTGGCAGGGGCCCGGCCGAGTAGCATAGGCGCCGCTGACTCAAGAACAGGACAGGGCTCGGTCAGCGTCGGTTGCTCAGAAATATGGATGAGCGAGGTTGGCAGAGTTTTCACAGGATCCAGAAAACCAAGATGAGTGAAAACTTGCTTCTTGCCAGGAAACCGTGGCGATGGAGTTGGCATGTCCTCCGCAGAAGCACAGTCGGTACTATTGGAAGTTTGACATGGACTCTGGGTAGAGCGATCATACTGCTCCTCGGAAGCTGCGTTCAGTAGGTACTTTGTCATCTTTGGTAGCTTCTTTTCACGCTCTTCTCTTTCTAACTTCACCTTTCGTTTAGGCCCACCACTTTGATGTTTCTGACCGAGTATTTTCGCATAAATGGATGCTAATTGTTCACCGGGCACTTCGTCAGTCCGACGCGACCGCAAGTGTCCAACGGTTGCCGTCCTAATCACTGGCGCACGCTGCCGGGATGGTCCGTGGCTGGCCGAGAGTGGTGCGTCCTCCGGGAGTTCCCCCGCGGGCACGCTTCTGCAAGCTTAACCGGCGGCTCGGGGCTGAATCGCAGCCCGCGATCAACTTCCTTTTATAGACGCACGCCGCGTCCGTCTGTTACTAGCGCCAAAGCAGGCGTTCACATACGCATAGAGTTCCTTGTACAAATTCCATCTTTCTCCGTACAAACTCACTCCTTCTCCCGTTCCGGTCTCGTCTTCCAATTGGCTAGGAGCAATGGTCTGTTCTGGGAGGCTCTCGATTTTTCTTTCACCCCGTCGACGCAAAGCGCGAGAACGAAGGGGAGAGGGCGACTTCTAGCGCGGGCGAAGCTACGCGCCCTCCGTCGCCTCTGAGTCATCTTTTTCTACTTCTTTCTGGGAAGTTCGGCGGCCAGTCTGACCTACTTTTTCCGTCGAGCACGCGCATGGGTGCGCAGCCAATAGGCAGGAGTGGGCCCTGGAGACAGGCCTTTGTGTCCAGCTCTCCAACTTCCCCCTTCACTCTTCCACAACCCTAGCCCGAACAGTGAACATTCCATGCCCCACGGCACGCGGACAAAAGCACGTGTGACGCCTTCTTTCCTTTCCTGCCTAGACGCTGCCATCAGACTCATCACCATCTGCTATCGGACTCATCCTCCCCCGCCCAAATTACCATCAGGGTAAAGAAAAGTCGAATGGGAGGCACTATTGGGTACTGCAGCACATCCTTTCTATGTGAAGGACAGCGGTGGAACTATTTCAGGGGTGGAGCATGGCGTGGTCGTGACGAGGGTCAAGGGAGATTTAGGTCCTCATCCCGCATTACGTGTTTTAGGTGTTTCCCCTTTGCCCCTCCTCTGCAGACAGCACTGGACAGATGGACTGCCAAAAAACCACGAAAACTCTTTCAAGCAAACGCATCTCGATTCGTAAGAAAGTGGGCCTCGCCGGGGTGGCAGGGGATTCCTGTTTTTGCAGTTCGACAAGCTCTCGCCAAATGATCAGGCTAAACGCATGCTGTTACATTAGGCGGGGGGCCCCGTCTGCTCATTCTGGTTTTCTCGCTTCATACAAGTCGCTCGAAGTTCCGTTGCCCATGGTTCCATATACTAAGCAGGTTAGAATAAATGTGCCCCCTTCTCCTACTGTCTGAGGTGAGGCCCTGGGCTGCATCCCCCTTAGCCCCCCTACCCCCCCCTCGTGATCCAGCGCTGCTAGACGTCAACGATGAGACTCTCGGATCTGCTCTCGCTGATGTTCTTGGGAGGCAGAGTCATTGGCCGCATTCTCCGCTTTCGCACGGGCACGCCGTCGTTGGTTATAGTCGCGTCTATGCTGTCGACGTCTCTCCCTTTACTCAGCCTGCTCTTCGGCCGTGCTCGCAATGTGTGGTCTTACCCTTCTCCCTATTTGTCTTGGAGTTGCAACTGTTGCACTGGTCTATTTCAGCAATGCACAATCCGGTTCTTACACGCCGTGGCATTCCAACCCATCCTTATTCTTCTGTAAATTTACTTCTCATGATCAAGGTCCCGTGCGAGTAATTGAGACGCACTCCTCTTGCTAAAGGCCGGGTCATCATCATCATCATCAACAGCAGCAGCAGCAGCAGCAGCCTGGTTGCGCCCACTGCAGGGCAAAGGCCTCTCCCATACTTCTCCAACTACCCCGGTCATGTACTAATTGTGGCCATGTTGTCCCAGCAAACTTCTTAATCTCATCCGCCCACCTAACTTTCTGCCGTCCCCTGCTACGCTTCCCTTCCCTTGGAATCCAGTTCGTAACCCTTAATGACCATCGGTTATCTTCCCTCCTCATTACATGTCCTGCCCATGCCCATTTCTTTTTCTTGATTTCAACAAAGGCCGGATACTTGCTGGTGAAAGTGGTAAAAGCGCACTCCCGGCCAGGTGCTTGGCCATTATGGGACTTCAACGCTTGGAAAAGGGTGTCTGTCAGCTACCTGAAGGAATCCCTACATAACAGGTGCATTTAGACGCCACATGAGAAATTTCCCCCATGGGAGCGGCCCAAACCTCCTTTTTAATTTTCTTGGGAAAAACACACAACCTTATTACAATGCAGTGTGTAAGGGCCTGTTGGCCTAAAAAGAAGCTAGAGAGAAGAAAAGGCAGATGGGGTGTTGGTGGAGGATTTTCTGTCGTCAGCAAAATGTTTTGCAATGCAGAAAGTGAAAGAAAGCTGGAAATTCTACATTCACACAACACCACATGCCAATAACATAAAACGGGTTAATTCATTTACGAGATATCAATAATTCACCCGATATCGATAATTTATGTCACCTACGCACACTTATGGCGCCATCTGCTTACTATAAAAGCAAGGAAGGTGTATCTGCGGTTTTGTGAACAAGGGACCCGTAGGGGCCTCAATATGTCCACCTTTGTTCTTCTGTAATTTTTCTGATTGTGACGAGTGTTTCTTTATCGTTGCTTCAAAAAAAAAGAAAGGAAAGCAGCAAACGATCATTCAGCAATTACTTGCAAAGACCATAAATAAATCAGAAACGATAAACTTTAACCATGCGACACCCTAACATGGGCTTTATTTACGCCTGCGTCACGGGCACCCATTGCGAATAACAGCACTTTGACGCTTCGAAGCACATGCTTAAGCAGGTTTTGCCAAGTACACCCACACACATTCACTTCCCCATGCACACAATTTTTTTGCATACTTTAACTGAATTTGATCCATTGTAGGTGAAAAATGTTGTAGTAGGACACGTTGTTGGCAGAGTTGCCGGAGACATTATGTTACAGGGACTGCATCGTGACGCATGCGAAAAGTTAAGCACCATGACAACACACTACACTACGTGTAGCAGTGACCACTGTTAAAGCCACGAGGAGGGAGAGCACGGCAACATTAATTATAAAAGGGCGTCAGAAGGCGATCCTCTTGAACAGAAATCTATAAATGCGGAAGTCAATTAGAACTACGGCAAGACATTACGGCCGTTCAATTAAACGTGTATTGATGCAACGCACGGACGTTGCAAATAATGATTGTTCATACCGGTTGGAGTTGCTGGATGTCATCGCTATTGGTATACATTCATGCTGTCGCTTAAACTAGCTCGACAGCAAATTTTCGCCAATGACAAGTCTGGCTACGTCGATTCAGCTGATAAAGGGAGTAACCGTTCTGATCAGTGGCGTAGCCAAGGGACGTCACACCAGGTACGTGCCCTCCCCCCATTTTTCTGCAAGTATGCGGCCTGCCCAGCCCCTCCTCTGTGCATTGCGCACCCGTGCAATGCACAGTTGCTGCCAGAGTACAACGCCGCCCTCCCCACTCGTTCCCCTCCCCCAAGAGCCATGCACCGGACGGGACACGGGGCATTTCCTCCCCGCTTTCCTCCATCGCACGCGCGAGATTTAGCTGTGATAGCAAAAAAAAATTAAAATTAAATTATGTGGTTGTGCGTGCCAAAACCACTTTCTGATAATGAGGCACGCCGTAGTTGAGGACTCCGGAAATTTCGACCACCTGGGGTTCTTTAACGTGCGCCTAAATCTAAGCACACGGGTGTTAGCAGAGAGTCGGTGCCCCTCGGAGGCGGTCAGAGTACAACGCTGCCTCCCCTCCCTCCGGGTTCTTACAACGGCAGACGGCGCCTTTCCTGCCCGCTTTCCTCCCTTGCGCGCGCGAGATTGAGCCGCGATATTTGACTCCCCTCGCAGGCTTGTATTCGTTCTTTACAGCATGGTGACGGTGTTATCGCCTTTGTACTTTATACGAAACATCACGGCGATGGCGATGCCAACGCCACGAGTGTCCAAATAATTGCTATTGCAATCAAAAATTTCTTGCTACGCCACTGTTCCTTATGTTGTTTTTCACACATAAGAGGCAGGTTTGATACGCATGTCAGACGGCACGCGATGCGTATATGCGTGCTTTTTCAGCCGGTACGCATCTGAGTCAGTGACTTGTATCGACTGAGATTGCTAGAAGAATACTAACCAGTTGATATCGTCACTTACTATGTCAAGTGAGAGCGGCTATTCCGGAATGTCTACTTCCCGCTCCCTTTTCCGGATGTTGCATGCATCGGCGTACAGATCAAAACTCATCTCGGCTCTCAACTATCCGCACCCGTGCACAAGTCGAGGTCTGTGCTTGATTGAAAACTTGCAGCACGGCAAGCAACAATCTCGCTATTGTCAAAATCGTAGCATAGCGCAGCTTGTCCGAGTCTTCTAGCTTGTTCCGAGGGTCATCCACTTGTCTCGCGTTGCGCACGCCTAAACCGTAAATACAGTGAACTCTCACTTGAGTGAACTTCAAGGGACCGAAGGAAATAGTTCACTTAACTGAAAGTTCACTAAACTGAATATTCACTAGACCAACATAAAACATGGCATACAGAGTCAAAAGATTGAAGTGCAATTCATGGAGCAAAAGACATCGCATCCATAGTGTTAGAAATGTGTGAAATGTAATTTGTACATATCAACAAGTACAAGGTTCATAACAGTTATAATGCTGCCTTTCTCACTTAGAAAAAAAAATCTGTAATCTTCTTCTGCACTTGTACAGGAAGTAACAAAACTGTCAAAGAGTCAATGTTTTTGTACACTTCTTCTGGCACAGCTTGCTGTTGAGATGCAAAGTCTCTCAACTTTCCAATGTGCCCTACAACCTCAGCTAGAGTCATGGGGCTTGAAACTGGCTCGGCGATATTACTTTGTTCATGGCCTCCGAGATTACATGCTTGCTCGTTTTGTGCGGGTGATCTCGGAGGCCATGCCCCGTTGCCGTTCGTTTTCCGCGCCGCCGCTTTGCCCCGGGGGGCTGCGTTACATTGCCGATCGTAAAAATAACGTAAAAATAAGCCTTGGTCCTCTGAGCGAGTTCGTTAAACTGAAATATTGACTTCCGAAAAGCGTTTAAGTGAAACATTTTTGCAAAGAACTATAGGAAAACTGCCGGGGATTCTTAAAAAGTTCGTTATTCTGAAATATTCGATAAACCGACGTTCGTACAACTGAGAGTTTACTGTAATAGCGGCCAACAAGTGGTAAAAAAAAGAGAAAAAGAAAATAAAAACTACGGAACGCGCCAGGCTTTGATCGGTGAATGACGTGCATGTTAAGGGCAGCATCGTAGATGATGCCCAAGTAAGGATGATACGGACAGTAGTTACAAGGTATGCCCGAAAATGTGGGACGAAATACATGGGCATTTCCGTTACTTTTGTGCTTAAATGCATAAAATAGCGTTTTGTTAGAAAACTAGGGGAAGAACAGTGCATTTTTATGGCAAGTTTAATGGCGCATATCTCGAAACTGGGGCCATTCTGGAAATTCGATCCAGTTGGAGACGCCTTGCAAAGTCACTGGCTGCAATTAGTAAATTGCAATATATGCTGTAAAGTTATTAGGTAAGAAGATAATTAGTTAATATTTGTTAATTTCTTGAATATATCTTTAGGTTTCTCTTGCAAGTAATGTCCGCCTCTCTGAGTAATGCAGCTGAAGGACTATAATTATCTCATCTGCAAAAGGTGATTTCTAAAATCTTCGTAAAACTGAAAAATGATCACCTAGCATGCAGGGAGCATGTTGAACAAGTAAGGAAGAGAAACGGTGCACACATTATTTCTTATCAATCTCGGGCAAGCGTTTGCTGGACCAGCACTCTAAGAGTAAAGGAGGGTGAACATGGAGAACAGCATCGAAAGTGTGAATCACAATGTCGCTTCTGCACTGCACTCGCAGGAAGCCGGCGCACCCTGGTGGTCTCTCGTGGCCGGTGTTCAGCGAAAAGGAGCCCGTCTTCCAGTGGATTCAACCCGGAAATTACACGCAGATCAGAGACCTCTCTGAAGGAAGATGCGAACGGTTCAAAAATCTGATTTAATTCTTTGCTTCTTTGGTCTTCCTAGGCAACCGGGGTCACGCGCCGCGATATTCCCGTGGCTGTGGCGTTGCGCTGCTGAGCTCGAGGTCGCTGGTTCAATCCCGGCAGCCGCGACCGCATTCCGATGGTAGCGGGATGCAAAAAGGCTTGTGTGCTGTGCACTGAGTGCCGGTTAAAGATCTCCAGGTGGTCAATGATAATACGCAGTCGCCCACTACGCCGTGCCTCACAATCATACGGTTTCGGCAGGCAAGACCCGCTCATCCAATTCTTTAAAGCACGAGCCAACATGAGAGCGCTATGCTTTGTTCCCTGCTTCACGCTGGTGGGACATACCTTGCTCAGTTGTTGCGAGACAATTGTCTCGCATCAAAATGCCCCTTTAGTTGGCTATCAGCGTGTCGCGTGTGTATGCGAGTCGGTGTACGTCAGTAGGTGGCGTCCACTTTGTAGCTACGGCATCCTAAGATTTGAGCGAAACGAATATCGAAGGCCGGGCTTCTGCGTACTATAGGCCCCAGAAGCGGCGTTAGGGTCGCCAAGTTCTGTACACCACCAAGACAGACCTGCGTTTTCACCGCAAATCATTAGGAGAAAGGAGATATAGCGTGTACGACTGCTGTGTGTCTCGAAATTCGAAGAACATTTTCTTTTTCTTATTTTTGTCTCTATCGTGTAACAAAACTACTGGTACTGTTACTCTTCTGGTTTGTGACTAAAAATAGATTAATATGACAGCCTTTAGGCCGTTTAGTGTCTGTATCACACTTCCCATTGTTTATTGGAAATCAATCTCGAGTGCCATGCTATGACGTAAGGCACACGACAGAAGTGACATAGCCACTACGTTTTGAACATCGAGCGCAGCCGTAAGCGGAACCTTTTTGTACCGTTTGCAGGGAAAGCCACCTATCTATGCGTGTATTCTATACTTACTTCGAATTCTAAAAAAAAAAAAAAAAAAAAAGAAGAGGCCGACAAAGCTTGCTCGAATGAGATTTGTAAACACTTATTATCTGCCCAGCGAACATCTCTTGCAGGAAAGTCAACGCAATTCATTCGCGAATTAAACTTATTACGTTAATAAGCGTCTTAGTTACAAACATTACTGTACATGTTCTGAGTGTAACATTTAAGGGAATCGTCTTAAAATTGTCTTACCTGTTTCTACATATCAAAATGGTATAAAACGAAATACCTTCACCGCCGTATTATTTGCTCAGTCAACCTAAAAAGTAAATTATTTGGTTTTACATGCCTGAACCATGATTTAATTATGAGGCACGCCGTAGCGGAAGCGAATCCGGAAGAAAATGGACTACCAGGGTTTCTATAACGTGAACCTAAATTTAAGTACACGGGTGCTTCCGCATTTCACCCTCATCGGAACGTGGTCGCCGTGGGCGGGATTCGATCCCGCGACCTCGTGTTTAGCAGCCCAACACCATAGCCACTAATCACCCACAGCGGGTTCCCACTTACCTGATTACACGAAGAGGGGCACTATGAACTAAACCAATTTCGATCTTCTTCTGTTTAATCTATGCCGCGAGCCCTCCACAATTGCGTAAACATTTTTCGGGCCACCCGCACTTCGCCTGTCTGTGACGCGATGCCACGAAAACGACGAAAACTCCCCATCTGATATGGCGTGTGCACACTGATTAGGCATGATTAGGCCGGACAAAATAAAGATAATTATTTCCGGTTCTACACATTTTCCCCCTTACGTCCTCGGCTATTGTTCAAAATTTTCGGGCTGCACACACTTCTGTGTGTCACGCGGCGTCACAAAACCACAGCAACTCACGTCAAAGTGATGCGTGCGCTCTACAGATGCAATAATATGTCGAAGAAACTTTAATTGTTATTTTTTCAGAATAGGAAGAGACTGCCCCTTTCCCAGTGGAATAAAACGTTGCTGGCCGCCGATCACTGTGACAATGGTTATTCGGATCTATAGCGGTGAATAGATTTCTCTGCGCATAATAAATAATTTGCCGTTGCAGTATAATGTCGAGCCCTTTCGGCGCCTATACGACATCGCTCTACCAACTCTACTATACTGAGGATCCGTTTTAGCGGTATTTTTAACCTTCCGTTGCACGCCGCCGCGATTTTCGACCAGCCACCACAAGCTAAGCAAGGGGAAGTGGACCAATCGCACACGTGGCCACAGCGCACTATCTATTTTCAGTGTACTAGCTCGGACCATCCAAAACCCTCTTCACTTATGGGCGTCCCTGGCCTTTTTTCAGCCAATTAGATAAGAAAAACGCGTGAAGGTAAGCAATCGTATCTGCGTTCAAGGCAAACAAAAATAGCCTTCTATAAACGTGCACAAGTATTCATTCGCTCGGGACTGCGGCACAGAGCTAATCAGAGAGATCACGGGAAAAGTGGTATGACAGCTTCATTTTGTACTATCCTCGCACGTCTCACAGGCGTTGGGAGCCGCGTTGTGCAGTGCCGCGGGGATCACAAGCTAAATTTAACGAATAATTGTACACCGGTTATTTTGTTCTACATGACCATATTGAAATGTATAAACACGGAAGTGACTTGTATGGCGATTTCCTCCAACTTGGCATTATAAACATGTGCCCTAAAATTGGTAACTAGGAAGTTATTAACGCGAAGCATTCTTTGCGAACTTGAGGTAATTTGAATGTGAGTATCCATATATATATATATATATATATATATATATATATATATATATATAGAGAGAGAGAGAGAGCGATCGATATATATAGATAGATAGATAGATAGATAGATAGATAGATAGATAGATAGATAGATAGATAGATAGATAGATAGATAGATAGATAGAAATGTTTCTCAATATACATATACAGGATATATGTGCACCGAATGCTAGTATCAGCGAACGGGCTTATATGACCCTTGTACGACTGACTGACAAAGTATAGTGCCAGTATGCACACATCTGTTCTGCGTAAGAGAAAAGTCTGCAAGTCCTATGCACATGTTGGAATCTATGTGAAGCGGGTAAATAAATACTTTAAACCTAACAACGATGCCTACAGTGTTGCTTACTTTCATGCTCTACAAATGTTTATGTTTATCCACCACAAAGGTAAAAACTTTATTGGGCAATTTGCATGTCGATGTCTTACGCTGTTCGCAACATATGCCGAAATGCAAACACTTAATCAAGTGGAGGCACAGTGTGACGTGCAAGGACGGATGTCACAAGGCCGAAGGGAATGTTTGATGCTCCTCAAGGTAACAAGGGTGATGACAGGTGTATGTACAGAAACGTACGACACGAACCAAGCAACATTTAGGGATTGTGTACCTCTTGTATCACAGTAGGAAACACTGTAGCGCCCCAAATCAGCAGTGCACATCTTTTGGGTGTTTTACCCTAGGCAGCCCCTTTCACCAGCGCCGCCGACACGGCGGCAGTGCGCGACACTAGGGTGCCTCGATGTGCGACAGAGCGCGGGCGCGCATCGAGGCTCCCTACCCGACACCAACTGTGAAATGCGAACAAAGAAACTCGCTTAGAACCGACAGCGTCTATGACCCTTCGTGGAAGTGGTAATGAGCGTGAAGACTAGTTTCCTGTCCCTGACAAGATTACCGTCACGGAAAGCAAGGAACCCAGTCGACGAGTTTTGTGGAGGGAGTGTGAACTGTTTCATGGAAGTAGCGCGAACGATATCTGTTTTCGGATTGCCTCGTCCTTGATTAGAAGGTTAGATATCAGAGGCGGAGTTCTGTGAACTATACGACACCGCTGATTAGCCGCAAGAAGGTCAAAGAATTCCTTTGTGTACGGAACTAGGGAAGAAAAACGTTTTAATAAGTGGACCTTTGGTGCAGAGAGAGGGGGTGCTGAGGTGTCCTGACGTCGGCGGACACGTGTGAACGCTGACTAGAATCTGACGACTTGTTTCAATATGTAACTAATGTAAAATAAACCTTTTTCTTTCGCTCCTCCTGCCGGGCGTACTTATCCATATGGCACGAAGGATTTCTTGCCTAAACGCTACACCGAGTCTCAACAAGACCCATTCTGGAGAATTGACGGTGGATGGATGGATGGATGGATGTTATGAGCGTTCCCTTTGGAACAGGCGGTGGCTTGTGCAACCAATCTCTTGCTATCATACTGCATAATGTCCTACCTAGGTTAAACAGGAAAAAAAGAGAAAAAAACCCACGATGAATTCCCATAACCAAATTTTCTGAGCCCCTATTGTGAACTTCGTCTTTGTACGTCTTTTTTTGTCGTTTCCCTACTTCTCTTCCACCAAGCTTTCAATCGCCTCTTACTAATTTCTATTGCGGATATGTTAACTCTCCCCCTGCTCTCGCTGAACCCCAAGGGCTTCAAGGAGGCCAGTGGTGCCTGAATCGACCGATGGGCAGATATTTTCGCATTCTAATCAAACATGTTCCATCGTTTCCCTAGCTTTACCGCAGTGAGCACGTGCTTCTTCTTCCTTCTGATATTTTGCTTTATAGGTCTGTGTTCTAAGGCAACCTGATCTCACTTCGAAAACTATTAGTTTCCCTTTGAGTTATCATAAAAAACTTCTTTCCTGATTTCGTGTTTTCCTCTTAAGTAGTTACTCATGGCATGTTTCTTTTCCATTGCCGCCACCCAAGAGATTACTTCAGCTTCCCTCACTTTCCGGTTGACGTTCTTTGTTGCTGTGTTGCTCACCCTACAGGCCGCATACTTGCCGGTAAGCGTCCTACATCATTTCTTCCACTGTGAATCAATGCTTTTCCTGTACAAATACCTCAACACCCTCCCAGTCCATTTGCTTTCTTCCATATTCCTCAGTCGTTCTTCATAATCAAATTTACTGTGAGCTTCCTTCACTTCAAAACTTGTCCAGCCCATATCCCTCTGCACAGCTTCATTTGTAGTCTTCCCGTGAGCGCCCAATGCGAGGCGACCCACTGACCTTTGGTTCCCATCGAGTCCTGATTGTACCCCTGATTTTAAGCAAACAACCGAATTTTCGAAAGAAAGTCCTGGAACCATTACACCTTTCCACATACCCCGGAGGACCTCGCACATATTTTATCTCCACAGCGCTCTGTGTTTCATTATGGCTGCATTTCTCTTCCCCTTTACTGTTATTGTTTTTTCCTGTGTTTCCGTATAGCTATTGACTTCGGTTATCCATATACCACGATATTTATATTCTTTTACCCGACGTATCTCCTGGCCCCGCATTGTCACTGTCAACTGTTTTCATTGAATACCATGACGCCTGATTTTCTAACGCTAAATTTAAAACCTAAATTCTCGCCTTCCTGTCCACACATATTAGGCCGACGTTGCAAATCACTTTGCTTGTTAGCTATCAACAAAATGTCGTCCGCATAAAATAAACCTGGAAGCTGCTGCTCTACTATGTACCCGCCTGTTTGTATGAGAGATTAAATCCGATATTACTTGCTTCTAGCGCCCTCTCCATCTTCACCATGTACATCATAAACAGCAGTGGGGATAAAGGGCACCCCTGCCTCAGTGCCCTGTTGATATCAAATTTTTCCTCGCTCTTCATCCGTTCCCCTTCAAAGCAAACGGTATTTTCTTGGTATCTCTCTCAAAAGCTGTTGACAATTGTCGCCTAAGCCTTCCCCTTCCAGAATATCCCACAAAATTTTGCGCTCTACGTTGCCATACGCTCCTGTAATGTCTAAAAAGGCCACATATAACTGTGTGCTTTCTACTCTTGATATTTCAATACACTGAGTAACAACAAATAAGTTATCGTCCAAACGCCTACCTATTCTGAAGTCCAAAAACAAGAAAGGGGCTGACAGATGGAATAGCACACTGTGGTATAAAGTTTGTAAACAGGAATGAAGTGCCTCAGACAGGCTGGCCAGCCTGTCTGAGGCACTTCATCTCTGTTTACAAACTTTATACCACAGTGTACCTATTCTGAAGCCATTCTGAAGTTCTCCCAAAATGCCATTATTCTCTGCCCATGCTTGCATATTTAATGTGATTGCCTGCGTTGCTAACCTGTATATTACCGATGTAATGGTCAACGGTCTATACGAGTGAATTCTATATTTCACCCCCTTTCCTTTAAGAATTAAATTCATTCTACCAACTGTCTGGTATTCGTCTATATTTTAACGTTTTTTCCCCTGCTTTCACCAGAACTTCCTTACTTTTTGGTCCAAATTTATTAATCAGCCTAACGGGAACCTCGTCTAGTCCTGTGGCTGTGCGCTGATGAATTTTCTCTTTGGCGTTCTTCCAGTTGAAATTTTTTCTTCAAATGCAACCTCGTCATTGCCTTGGAAAGATTCGGCTGGTATTTTGCGGATGTAATTTAATGCCGCTTCTCCTTCCAGTTTGTTTCCATCTTCGTCTAGGATATGTTGTATTGTTGTTGACTTCTGCCCAATAATTTTACGTGGTTGCAAAATATTCTAGGTGCGGCCTTCTTTTTCTCACGTGTTTATGACAACCAACGTTCACTTTCACCTTTTATCTTTGCTCGTACCTGTATTTCAACCATATATTTTTTTCTCACGGTACATTTCCCATTTACTGGCTACTTCATCCTGCGGCAACTGCGCCTTCTTTGCCTGCCTATGCCCTCGGGATGCTTTCTGTCGCTCGCCGATCGCTTCTCGTATCTCCCTGTTCCATGAGCTCTTCGGTTTTTTTTTTTTCCAATGAACATGTTTCTCTTGCCGTATTTCGGACGTGATTACACTTGGAAGCACACTATATATACACTTTTTGCTTGACCATTTGCCAAGTTCTTTCTTGACTCTTGTGACTATATTTTCATTTGTTCAGCGTTCAAATTTGGACTGGCAATTTTGCACTGATGGAGGCGAAATGCGAGAACACCCGTGTACTTAGATTTAGGTGCACGTTAAAGAACCCCAGGTGGTCAAAATTTCCGGAGTCCTCCACTACGGCGTGCCTCATAATCAGAAAGTGGTTTTGGCACGTAAAACCCCATAATTTAATTTTTTTTAAATTTTGCACTCCTTACTCTCTTTCCCAATTGCATATCCTATATTCAAAATGATGCGCTTTTGGTCACTCCCTATGCTGCTATACCCTTCCTCATCAATGACCATTTCTCTCAGCTTATCATGAATCGCTTCCGTCATCAGACAGTAACGTTCGTCGATTGCCGGTTTCCCACTTACCACGTGATCTGCCCTTCACACTTAGGCCCTGTATTCACGATAACAAGGTTATGTTGCTCACAAAGCTCTAGCATTGACTTCCCGTTGTGGTAGGTATAGCCATCTAGATCCTGCATATGGGCATTCATCTCACCTAATAGGATAATTTTAGCATCATTCCCGAAACCTTTAATATCAGCACTTAGGTTTTCTACGAACTCTTGATTCTTCTCTGTGAAATTATTTCCGGTCCACAAATACGCTACGCCCAGCCACGTTTTTCCCCACTCATTGTACCTGATAACCAACGATGCTCTTGGCATTATGAATTTACTCTTTTGCATTTGGCTCCCTGATAGATGGGCATTCGGACTCCCCCTCCCATTCTTTCCGACTTAGTTCTGTTGTACCCGTCCCAAGCATAATTCTCAATCACTGGTGACTCTTGCGAGTCTCTAAGGTGCGTTTCTGTAACCGCATACACCCCTATTTATTCTCTATTAAACTGCTCTTCGACCTCTGCCCAGTTTTTCTTTCTTCTGCCACCTTGCATGGTTATGTAGCCTATTGCATGGCAAGCTTTCTTTCTTGTTTATCTCCTTTTTCTGTTATTGACGGCGATGTTATTATCAGGTTGCCCTAGGGTACCTTCTTCATTACTACCTACTCTGGCCTCCTGAGCGCCTGTGCGCCGCCTAAAAAAGCAACAGTGCGACCAGGAAGTCGCCAACCCATTTCACGTCCAAGCCTGCAATTGAAGTGGATGCCTTCTCGTTGAAAACCACCACACCTTCTCACTTCCCTATTAACTTCAGCAACCTCGAAACCTTTCTCTCGGCTCATTTTCCATATTGCCTCATTAACAGTCACTACGGATCTTTTACGTGACTGTCACATACAGGCACCTCCGGCACCGTGCACACCATGATCTGCACCTGAGGGGCTAGTTCGCGCAAGCCGTCCACCCTCTTCGCCAAGCGCTGGGCTAGTCCGGTCCCTTTCCTGTTTAGGAAGTCATTTAGCCCACCTGCTACTATGACAAGGTTGCGCACGTGGGCATTTTCCGCGAGCTTTTCTTTTGCTCGTTCCGTGACAGAGCCCAGTGTCCGCCCTGGAAATGTCCCTACCGCCACTCTTTTATCGCCTTTCACCCTCTCCAGAATTGCTTCTGAGCACCCAGCCAGGTTTGAGTCGCCGGCGATAATCACCATTTCACTCTCTCCTACCTCTCCTTGCTTCTCTTTATCCTTTTCCATGTGAGTCGGACTCGAAAAGGGGTATTGTCCCCTGTGCCCCTGTTTTTTCAGCGTGGCAGCCTCAAGGTAGGTGCCGCTCTTTCCAGCTAACCTTTCACCACGCTGCGCGCATTCCACGTACTTTGCTAGCACTCTCTCTCCTGTCACGTCGGGGGACTGCGTTCCGTTGTGACGCACATTCTCGTTCACAATGGCGGGCCTGTTAAGCTTTTACTCGGCTGCTTCAAGTCTTTCTTCAACTGCCTTCCGTGCATCACGCTCTCTGTTTAGCTCATTTTTGAGCTGTTCCGCCTGTTTGACAAGCTCTTCCTGGAAGGCCTCCATTTTCTGCAGCCTAGTATCAACATCACAGTGTGTCCGGTTGATTCGATTCCCTCTCCATTCTCATCCGTGCCCTCATCTGCCTTGAGGCAGCCCCCGCGCACTGCCTGCTTTCCCGGCTTTCTTGCCATGTATTGCATGGTTTTTTCTCATGCACATACTATAATAATATAATAATGCAGAGCACGTGCCTTTTAGCAAAAACCAATACGCACATGATCCAAATCCTCAAAATGTCTCAAAGCAACTTTCACCACTGTTTCAAAAGCAATCAATGTAGCGAAGACCCAAGATATGACATGCTCTCGCAGACGCTCAACCACGCGCCCACGCTCTCACTTTCCTACCAAAACACGCACAATAAAACCACTAATAGCTATTAGTCAACTATTGGCAGTCTATTAGTAGTCAACTCAACTATTAGCAGTCTCGACTATTACTAATAGCTATTAGTCTCTCTAATAACTCCATATCCCACTTGGCTGCACGTGTTGAAGCACGTGGCGCGAAAGGGCGCTTTAACCATCCTGCAAAACCAAATGTACACGAAACACACCCGCGCACACGAAATACGAGAGACAAAAAAAAAGGAAAAAAGAAAACCACCCAATTACTATTTAAAGGAAAAAAAAAGCGGCAAATCAAAAACAGAAGCAAGCTCAAAGCATGCACAAAAAGTTATGGTTTCATCGCTGCCACGGAGCCCCGAAAAGCACGTACATTCGCCACAAGATCTCAAGCAATCTTGCAAAATAGTGAGCGCCATCTGGCGCACACTATTTGCAGTGTTCTGTGTGTGGGAGCATGTGGTTAGAAAGCGAGTTTCGTTTGTCGGCTTCTGCCTGGCCTCTACCGCGGCAACCGCGTGTGTTAAATACGACAGAAATAATTGCAGACGCCGTCACTACGTTCCAGTTCTCTTGCATGACATGGGCCTCCGACTTCTTCAACCGTACCATTCAAATTGATCGCGTGTGGCAGTATCTGCTTTCTAAACTGCCACTATTCGCCAGGCTCAACGAGGGACTGCACTGAAAGAAGAAAACTACGCTAAAAAGATCGTATATTCGGAGGCTGCTGATGCCTGCACGGTAGTGATGCGAGCGACGTGCACTTTTTCGACAAGGAGCGGAGTGCAGGTCGTAGAAACACGCTGCCGATGTGTCGCCGAGTGACCACACTTGGTTTCGCAGGCTAGCCTCGCGCAGCGACTACTGTGCAAGGCGGCTCGCATTTTTTGCTCTTTGCTCCCGACAGAGTATAGAGAGAACCAACTCTACACTCTGAAACAAAATTACATCTTTTGGGTTGTATCTTGCCACACAACGATAAACGTCATCTGTCTTGACCGCATTTCCTTTCTTTAACGATGCGAGCTCGGTACTTTCCAGTAACGAACGGCATGAGCGTTATCAGCATGGCATAGCATTGCCGACAGGAAAGTAGCGGGTGTGGCGTTTTCAAGAGTGTATGTTCATTTAACCGCTGGATAATTGTCCAGGTGCTAAAATGCTCACGAAAATAAACGCTTTATGACTCGAGGCATTTTCATTGCAAACGCCGTCGGCTGCTGCTTCGTCAACACTGGGAGCTAGGCCTACCGGCTCGAGCGAGCGCAGGCTGCCAACAAACTCAGCGGGCCGAGCGTGATGATTCGCTTAGGAGAGTTTACCGTACTAATATGGCACATCTGCAACCAAGCAAAGTTTCACATAGCTGTTTGTCTTAATCCGACTGTCCCCTATGCCCCTATGCAAAGGGGGAAGGCAGCTGGGGAGGATCAGGTAACAGCAGATTTGTTGAAGGATGGTGGGCATATTGTTCGACAAAACCGGCCACTCTGTATACGCAGTGCCTCATGACCTCGAGCCTCATGACCTCTAGCCGGAATTTTGGAAGAACGTCAAATCCTAATCCATAAGAAAGGGGATGCCAAATACTTGAAAAATTATAGACCGATCAGCTTACTGTCCATTGCATACAAAGCATTTACTGAGGTAATCGCAAATAGGACCAGGAACACCTTAGACTTCTGTCAACCAAAGGACCAGGCAGGATTTCGTAAAGGCTACTCAACAATAGACCATATTCACACTATCAATCAGGTGACAGAGAAATGTGTGGAATGTAACCAACCCTTATGTATAGCTTTCATTTATTACGAAAAAGTGTTTGATACAGTCGAAACCTCAGCACTCATGGAGGCATTACGGAATCAGGGTCGAGACGAGCCGTATCTAAAAATACTGAAAGATGTCTATAGCGGCTCCACATCCATGGTAGTCCTCCATAAAGAAAGCAACAACGTCCCACTAAAGAAGGATGTCAGGCATGGAGATGCGATCACTCAAATGCTATTCACTGCGTGTTTACAGGAGGTATTCAGAGTCCTGGATTGGGAAGAATTGGGGATAAGAGTTAATAGAGAATACCTTAGTAACTTGCGATTCGCTGATGATATTGCCTTGCTTAGTAACTCAGGGGACCAACTGCAATGCATGCTCACTGACCTGGAGAGGCAAAGCAGAGGCGTGGGTCTAAAAATTAATCTTCAGAAAACTAAAGTAATGTTTAACAGTCTCGGAAAAAAACAGCAGCTTACGATAGATAGCGAGGCACCGGAAGTGGTAAGGGAATACATCTACTTAGGGAAGGTAGTGAAAGCGGATCCGGATCATCAGACTGAAATAATCACAAGAATAAGAATGGGATGGGGTGTATTTGGCAGGCATTCTCAGAGCGTAAACAGCAGGTTGCCATTCTCCCTCAAAAGAAAAGTGTATAACAGCTGTGTCCTACCAGTACTCACGTACGGGGCAGAAACCTGGAGGCTTACGAAAAGAGTTCTGCTTAAATTGAGGACGACGCAACGAGCTATGGAAAGAAGAATTATGGGTGTAACATTAAGGGATAAGAAAAGAGCAGATTGGGTGAGGGCACAAACGTGAGTTAATGACATCTTAGTTGAAATCAAGACAAAGATATGGGGGTATGGGCAGGATATGTAATGAGGAGGGAAGATAATCGATGATCATTAATGGTTACGGACTGGATTCCAAGAGAAGGGAAGCGTAGCAGGGGGCGGCAGAAACTAAGGCGTGCGGAGGAGATTAAGAAGCTTGCAGGGACCACATGGCCACAATTAGCACATGATCGGGGTAGTTGGAGAAGTATGGGAGAGGCTTTTGCCCTGCAGTGGGCGTAGCCAGGCTGATGATGATGATGAAATAAGGGAAAGTCTCAAACGCCGCGCCGTTCTCTCGAGTGCATGCGCTAACTGCCACCGATGAAGTAGGTAGGCCTTGCTCCCTGGCCGTGGATGTCGCCTGTTACGAAGAAGATTCTGCTAGCAATTGTACGCAGTTTTTTTTGCGAACTCTTTGTGCATGCATGGATATTACGAGGCTAAATGAAAATACATTTCGTTATCTGTACACCGTCGGCAGAAAAGAGCAAACCAGGTGAACTCCGTCGCATGGTGGTTGCTGCGCGCTACGCGTCGGTGACACCAACTGTCCTCGGATAGTGTGTTTCGATCACTTCAGTGGCGTAGTGCTCGGCGCTGATTGTCATATGAGGCGCACTTTCGACACTACTTTATAATATTTATTATAATTTTATGTCAGCGGCAACTGAGTGACACCACTGGGCTTTCTCAAGCTCTGTCCGTCCTCGTTCATCTTGAGCTTTCCGCATTTCCGGCAAAATGCGGCTGCGTTTAAAGGCGTCTTGAAGCTTGCTGGCCGAAATAAGCTCGCAGCGCTGGCACATGACAATTCAGTAGCCGCAAGTAGCGCGATGAAAACCAGCTCTGGGAAGAGCGAGCAAGTTGTGTGCTGTGATGGCATCTGCAACTGTCGCTTATCCGCGCTGCTTTCCTCCCCAGATAGCTTTTCTCGGACGGAAACCGAAATAAACTCGTGCTCCCTTTGCCAGTGAAGCAATTTGTGCACAATACGCAACACATCTAGCCGGCCTTTTCACCAAAATACCGCGATCAAAATGATCAGAAACCGGTGTATCAAGGCGCTCTACGGCTGCGTTGGTTGTTCGTCTGCTTCTCGTATCTAACCATGTAGAGGGCGCTCGTAACCGCCGTGTTCACGAAGGCGCAACAGTATTTTGCAAACTGTCAATTTGGCAAGAACGGGCGCACCCCCCGGGAAGTATATCGAGTGGCGAAATAATGATAGTAAACTAAATCAAATAATCTGTGAAATATAATTCACCGTTTTAGAAAACGTCAGATGTGATTTAGAGACATCTGTGGGCCAACATTACATCTTCATGTTTTATGTAGTTATCATACGTAGTGGGACATGCCCGTTCTGTACATGTGGCCAAGAACCATTGGAAAGTATGGAGTGGTGAAATAAAAGAATATAAGATATAGGAAAAAATCCGTTACAAATAATTCGCCATTCCATTAACAGATTGGTGTGCTTTAAAGACACATGTAAGCTGCTATTAGACCTGCAGCTTTTACTTAGGAAGCAATTTCTTTTCGTTGCGCAGCATAGAGCTGGACATACGTGGTCAGCATGCAAAGTTTATATTATATACATCCACGTTTTCTGAAGAAAACGTACGTAGTCGGTCATGCCCATTTTTGCGAAGTGGCCATGAATTCAGTGGCAAATACTGAGTGATTAAATCATCCGCGAAATACAATTGACCGTCCCACTAGCAGATCGGCGTTCGTTAGATATGCCAGTGACCGTTATTATCGGCTACTTCCAGCATAGAAGGCCTGCATAGACTTTTTTTATGGCGATCTGATAGGCGCTGCCATCTTTCATCACGTGGTGACGCGTACGTTGCTTACCTCAGCTGCCTCCTTGGCCTCCTTGTTTACAACGGATGTTCGTGACGCCCGATGCGGCTCAGCAAACCTTTGCTTTGGCGCGGATATCGTAGTTGGTGACTGGGTGGACGGCAACAAGGTTTGGCCGCAGCTTCAGAGGATGCATGTTTGAGCGGTTTCTAAGCTCATTACGGCTTGTCCAAACAGTGCGAGCAGCGTATACGGTGCTTGTTGTACAGGGTGTTTTTTTTAGCGGCACCAAATTTTTTAAAGATTGCCTATGGCAGGTAGCACAAGTCTAATTATTGTTCTTAATTACTCGATGAGGCGGCCATTACTTTCAAGAGAAATCAAAATGTCCAATCGAATAATTAACGTAAGTATACTAATTAACTATCTTAATTAATAAGCTTACGCCACATATTTCAATCCACGAATTACAGCCACTGATTCGCACGGCGTATCAGATTGCAACGAATTCTCTGGACAGCACTAGTTCAGATATACTAATTTTCAAGTTGTTCGACGAAATGCATTGGCGTTCTAGTTACCTTTTTAACAAACCGCTGTTTTATGCATTGAAGCGCAAAGGTGAAGATTTCGTCGGACAGTTTGAAAATTAGTATCTCTGAACTGGTGCTGTCCAGAGAATTCATTGCAATCGGATACGCCGTGGGAATCAGCAGCTATAATTCGTAGATTGAAATATGTGGCGTGAACTAATTAATTAAAACGGGAATTAACGTAATTACATTGTTATTCTATTGCGCATTTTGGTTTCACGCAGAAGTAATGGCCACCTCATCGAGTAATTTAGATCAAGGGTTAAAATTGTGGTATCTGCCATAGGCAATCTTTAAAAAATTTCGTGCAGCTAAAAAAAAAAGCACCCTATATAAGCGGCGCTAGAAATGCATTCCAAGCTGTGAAACTTTCCGATTCTGATTTAAATTAGTGTCAGTATGTTTAGCTATCCTTCTTTTATTTGTCAATCACTGTGATTCAGCGGCTTGTCATGTTTCTGACTTTCCTCCGTATGGTCACCATGAAGTTTTTTATTAAGGCAAATGCCTTAAGAGGCTCGTTTCAGCGGCTGATACCCCCCCCCAAAAAAAAAAAAGCCGTGTCTAGTCCAGCGAGACAAAAATATCATCATCAGAAATGGCTCATACTGTCGTAAGCAAGCAAAGATGTAATGGCTGAATATGAATGAAGAAACGAAAGACAGAAAAAAGGAAAGAAAGGAAGAACGAAAGCAGGAACGAACGCAAGAACGAAGAAAGAAAGTACAGAGACAGAAAGAACGAATCAAAGAAATAAAGAAAGACGGAAAGAAAGCGAGAAGGAAAGAACATTTAGGTAGTGCATTATGTGCTCGCATGTGTCGTTGACGAGGTCGACCTATAGCGCCATACGTTTACCACACTGCGGCTCGTTATGTCTTGCAAGTTGTAGGGGTTCTCGACTATCACGCGTCCCCTGATGTCGTTTTTCCCGCATGGCTCTCACCTCTTCTGTAATCACCCGCCGTGGTTGCCCTGTGGCTATGGTGTTGGACTGCTGTGCACGAGGCCGTGGGATCGAATCCCGGCCACGGCGGCCGCATTTCGATGGGGGCGAAATGCGAAAACACCCTTGTATTTAGATTTAGGTGCACGTTAAAGAACCCCCGGTGGTCAAAATTTCCGGAGTCCCCCACTACGGCGTGCCTCATAATCAGAAAGTGGTTTTGGCACGTAAAACACCATAAGTTTTTTTTTATCCTGTAATCCGGCTTCTCCCCGGAGCAGTCGGTGTGGTTGCAGCATATTACGAGAGATGGTGCCGGTGTTGCGCTGCTATCGCCACTGCTATCGCCACTTAACGGCGGGGTTAGTCGGCCCCGACAGGGAGTATCTCTTTGACTCGAGATAGGTAAGCGGCGCGGACATTCCCTGCGTGCGCCGATCCATGCTTCTGAAACACCGTCTCGCGAGGCCTAGGAACAGGACCCTGGGATGGACGAGCACGATTTTTCGAACGTGCCACCAGTCGTATGACCTTACGCGCGAGCGACCAGGCGTTGGTTTCCACTGTGGGGCGAACATATTTGCTGGATATCCAGTCGCGGTGAGTCGGACTTCCTAGATTTGTCGCGCGCCCATCGGCACCTTCTGTGGATAGCAATTCGGCTAGCAGGCATTAATATATGAAAAGTGCACTAAATGCCCACGTGATTGTTTGCACTACTATGTTGTCGTTCCTTTGTCCTAAGAGCACGTGTGAGACCCCACATCTTGCGCCCAACGTGGGCCTCTTGGGGCATCGGACGATAGGTAGCTTTGCTTCATTCCAGAGAACCTTTTGTGTGAACCGAAGCGTAGGGCTTGCCTGAATTTTGATCGCTAGCGTCGGCGGCGTGCTTTCGTGAGCGCGGCGACGGTTTCTGTAATGTGCTTCAACTTTTCATCATCTTAAGCCTTTTTGCAAGTGTTTTTAAATGACATTCATCGGTACGATAGCCACGTGGTCTGCACCCTGGGAGAGCGAGGCCAGCGCCCGCGGAGCATTGGCAATGCCGAAGCGAGTGAGTACGGAAGCCTCGTGCGTGCTCCGAATTTCTTATATAAATAGCTTCTATCTCTTTGACTGTGGAAGTCGCGGCTCTGGAAGCCGGGTGGCCGCAGCCCACGGATGCTGCTACGGGCTGTCTGGTGTTGCAGCCTGGTACTGGGCATTCTCACACCGTCTGAGACGGTGGATGCCGTTAACTCGGATGCTGTGTGCACCGAGCGGGTAGGACCGCCTAAGCGAGCTGACGTCTTCTCGCAGCTGCCTGTATTGGGCCCGTTTTGGATGCCGGTTGTTGTCAGGGTAGTGACGCATTAGACCTAAGGCTTTACGAAACTACCTGTCGCACGTGGAGGGATACAACCTCATGGGCGGTGGAGTTGATGTGTCGCGCTTTGCTTCCCTTACTCTAGTTAGTATCGCAAGAATTGAAATTACTCGTTCGACTTAAGAAGGCGAGCTTCGCTGACGGGAACTTTGAGCTTCTGAATAGCCGCCTGATTTTTTGCTAGCCGAGTTAAACATCATACCACGTGGGCGATGCGTATGCAGGATGTCTCTCCCTTGCACTGCATGCTTCAGTGTAGGTCGAGTGTGTTGAGTACGCAGCGTGAGCAGAGTCATCTGTGATTTGCTGTCATCTGCACATCGTCGGCGCTGCTGCCCCGGACTACAATCGAGCCACGCCAGGCAATGGAGATGCCTGCGGCCAGTTCGACGCAGCGACATCGGCGGCCGCCTGTGTCCGGCTTGCCACCCTAGGCAGCTGGGGAAAGAGCTAGCAGTCCGCAACGGCTGCTGCGGCTCTTCAGCATGGCGCGTCGGTGTGAGCGATGCTTGCTTGTGCCGCCAAGTACGTCGCCGTTTCGGGGATCCTGACCTGGAATCGTGCGTCGGGTCTGCAGAGCTGCTGCTGCGACCAGCGAACGCCAGCGTTGTACCTCAGAGACGTTGTCGCCGTGAAGGTTAGGTACAGGAGCTTGATGTGGGCGAGTTGATCTAACATACTTGAAGAAAAAACAGCGCTACAAAGACGCGGACTAAAAGAACATGTACGACGGACAGGCGCTAACTTCCGACAAACCTTTATTTGAAAAAATTAAATATGTATAAAATAAAATAACAAAATAACCCAGAACAGTTAAACAAACATAAAATAAAATTTAGCAGGAAATTAGCGCCTGTTCGTCGTACATGTTCTTCTTTTAGTCGGCGTCTTTGTAGCGCTGTTTTTTTAAGTATGTTAGGGACAGTGCGCGGACATTTCCTCGGTGCACCCACTGCACCGAGGAAATGTACTACCTCTTGCTCGCGAAGCAAGCGTTGATGTTAGACCGTGTGACATGTTTAGGCGGCGTATGTAATGATTTAAGGTTGGGGGGATGCGGGGATGTTTGACTATCACGCTTCCCCTGATGTTGTTTTCCCTGCATTGCTCTCGCGTCTCCTGCATGCCGGCTTCTTTATGTAGCTAAGCGCCGGCGGTGGTCGGTGTGGTTGCAGCATATTACGAGAGGTGGCGCGACTGTTGCGCTGCTATCGCCACCTAACGACAGGATTAGTCGGGCACGAGAGGGTAGACTCTTCCTCTTTGGCTCGGTTTCAGCCACCGGCGCGGACGTTTCGCGCATGCGCCGATCCACATGCCCCTGTGACACCGTCTCGCGAGGCCTAGGAGCAGTACACTGGAGTGAACGAAAAGGATTGTTCAAACGCGCCACCGTTCGCATGTCCATAGACGGGAATGACCAGGCGTTGGTGTGCACCATGGGGCGAACATATTCGCTCGATATCAACTCGCGGTGAGTGGGACTTCCTAGATTTCTCGCACGCCCATCGGCATGCTCTGTAGATACCAATCCGACTAGCAGGCATTAGTGTATGAAAGGTGCAATAACTGCTGTTGTGATCGTTCGCAACACTACTCTGTTGTGGTTACTTTGTCCGAAGAGCACGGATGAAACCACACAAAGCCTGAACCCTCCGATCGTATATCTTAATAGACAAGAACGGCACCTCCCGGCAGCGCTGTCGCGCCGGCGTCACAGCGCCGCATGCGGGGTAAAATTTAAATAGCGAGTGTACACTCTCCCATCTCTCGTTCACATAGCCTTGGTTGCCTCTTGCACTGTGCGTGTTTGGGCACGTTTCGTACCGCGCGCGGTGTGTGCCTGTGTGTGTGTGTGGATGTTTTATTCAAAGGACGATGTACACGCTTTTATTTGCCTTTAAGAAGATCGGTGCGCTTGATGATTATTTTCATGGCTGCAATGCGGCGAAAGGGCAGCGTCTGCTTAGCCGTGTAAGTGACGGGGAACAGATAATCATAATCAGAAACGACGTCGTATGTGCCGCCGGAAAAATCGTCGGCCCATACGATGCGGGTTGGCTAAAGTCATTCTCGCAGTTTCCCACAAAATGTTTGCTATAAATCCGCATTGTCTCCGTTGGCAACAATGGACTTCCGTCGACACTGTGCGGGAATATGCAAAGTATATCGCCGCATAGCACTAATACGACTCGAGCGCACAACTTTAACTAGTACGTCCCCTACGATATAGAATAGAGGCAGCAGCGTAAATAGCTTGGCAATTTTTTTAACAGTGGTCAAGAGACGGAAGTTGAAAGCATTAGTAATTATTTCTGCTTCAGTAATGCCAGTGCGCAAAGACGCGGCATGTATTGTCCAGTAACTCGATCGATAGGTGCAGTGGTGATGCAGGAATGAGCTCCGGTCATGTTCAATGCATCGTGCACATATTCCATTTCTCGGCACGCGTGAACTCCGGCCACTGCTAGCGCATGCAACAGAAGTGGTTTGCATTCTTGGACAGCGCACACAAAAACGAAACACGAGAAAGAAGAAAGGACAAGCACTGGTCTAACAACTGAAATATTTTATTTGAATAAAATGATTATAGACCCAGTGATCATGAAATTCATGTGGAATACATGTAAACGCCGTCATACACTCACGAGTGATCAAAGAACGAGATCGCTTCGTTTGCCAGTTGTTTACTTACTTTGTTCGGTGCACCGTAGTAAAATCCATGTTTGCCGTCTGCTTTTCCCAAACCATTTTCTTGTGAATCGGCAGAATTTCACTGCTGGCATCAACTCTTTCGTGTTTACATTACTGTTGTGGCAGTTAACAACACAATAATAATTTCCAGTCATCCGAAGAGACGCCGTCGCAAACAAGAGACGTTTCGCGTGCAGCGCGAGCTAAGCCCGGGCGCGACCTTGAAGGGAAGCGGCGGAAACGTACACCCGTGGGAGGTGAAATCGTACCGCCTTGGGAGAAACGAGTGCTGTCGTCTAGGATGAAATCTGGCGTGCGGACATCTATGCACTACCACGTGTGCAACAGGCTTTCGCCATCACGTGTTACAGGAGTGTAAGATACTGCCGATGTTTTTAATTGCTCGTGGGTATGCTCAGTTGCGGTAGATTTTTGCTTCGCACAGGGGACGCTTTGTAACACCTTATAGCAAAGACGTAGTCACTTGCTTGCCCTCTGGAGAGTCAATAAACGTTCAACTGAGAACATTTGTGTGCGGTTGTTGTAGTGCGCCACCATCACTGCGGTCCCTTCATTCAAGAGTGCGGCGATTCACTTACTATAATACCTGGGTGATAAAGGAGGCGTAAGATTGAGTGTGAGTTGGGGTGGATGGGCTTAGTTAACGTGCGATAAGCTTACTATGCCAGGAAGCGGCGCTACTCAGTTTGTCACTGCGTAACGAGTGGTACTCACTCTTACCGGCGTGCCAGAGTTGAAGTGCATTCTTTGAAGCTTAGCTACACAATGCTGGCGCATATCAGTTACAATTTTTTTTATTTTTACGGTTTATTTTCCATGCTTTTACCCATTCTCGAAACTTTTGATGTGTTTTAACACGCGCGCAGGCGCAGCGGCTTATTCTGCTACTGATTTTTGTATGAGCGTGGCTTTGACCGGCAATGCTTCTCCACTGCGTCTGATTTCATCTTCTATGACTTCATCAGCTAAGACGTGCTACGAGCAACCTGTAAAATGTGTGTTCTAAACTTGATTAACGAAGCGAGGATGCTTCGTGAAATCTGCGGATACCATTAAGTGTGGTCAGGAAAATGACTGCTTGTCGAGGGGACCATACGAAACAATTGATGAGGATGACAGGCGACTGCTTTCCCGTCGACATCCTGACGACGTATATCTTCGTCTGCTGCTTCGTCTACTGCTTCTGCTACTGTTAAAAATACGGACATACACAGTCCACGAGTTCTCTTACGCGATATGAGCACCTGAGAATATCTGTCATCAAGTGCAGCTTAACTACGACACCATCCCACTGTTTTTTATATTTAATAGACATTGCGGAATTTCCACAGTGGCGGAAGTACTTGGATCAGTGGTGTGCCTACTTCGTTTGTAAACTTAATGTGCTATTTGTCTATATTCTGTTGCTGCTTATGAGACTGGTAGGGACATGGAAAACTAACTAGTCGACGATATTACCGTCACGGGTGTAATTTATGTTAGGAGTCCGTAGGTCTGCAGCAGATAAATTGCCAAACTTCGTCAAGCGAGTTGCTTTTCAGTTTAAACTTTTCATTTTATTCCCGGGATTACTGCCATCTTTCCCTAGTCAAAGTCTTACCATTCGAATGCTGAGTTTTATTGAACACACGTCGGTTTCCACCAGGCCAGGCTCCAGGGTGCGGCGTGCTCACAATCTCGCAGGTTTGCCCTGCTACCATGCTGTTCGACGTACACAATTGTCACCACACTTTTCACTAAACATTGTCAGCACCACCAGTTTTCGCATGCAGAATAATATTCGTTGTAATGCTGACACGTTAAGTGCATTTCTTGAGCTGCTCGTACTCTTGCACAATAGAACCTGGCAAGTGCACATTACGCTAACGCAGCGTCTGCATCACATTACCTCCTCGGGCTCCATTATATTTCAGAGCATTCTGGAAGACTCCCTTGCAGCCGTGCACTGTGGGAATCACCCGACACGAAGCTTCTTTGATGTAGATGCTTGTGTCTATGCTAAATGTGTTGATGTAGATGCTATTTTTCGTCAAGTATACGCTCTGTCAATGGCAAGCATAGGTCACATTGCTTGTGTTGAAGCAATTCCCAATACTGAATTAGGCTTTCATTTATTGATTCTATCAATACAATAAGGGCAACACTTAACCTCAGTCAGCCAAGAGAACAGGGGCCCTATAACGTAAAACTATTCCAATATGTTTCCATTTCAATCTCCTGACGTCAAATTTGCGTAACCACCGACGCATGCACCGGGCGGTCACCCGCGGGGCTGTCTGAACAGA